>NW_027507764.1:583841078-584218578 GCF_037356315.1 Lithobates pipiens | reverse complement strand
AGAAGCTGAGGGTAAAGGTGATGGACTGGCCAAGCATGTCTCCAGACCTAAACCCTATTGAGCATCTGTGGGGCATCCTCAAATGGAAAGTGGAGGAGCGCAAGGTCTCCAACATCCACCAGCTCCGTGATGTCATCATGGAGGAGGGGAAGAGGACTCCAGTGGCAATCTGTGAAGCTCTTCCATGCCCAAGAGGGTGAAGGCAGTGCTGTAAAAAAAATGGAGGCCACACAAAATATTGACACTTTTGGCTCGATTTGAAGATTTTCACTTAGGGGTGTACTCACTTTTGTTGCCAGCAGTTTAGACATTAATGGCTGTGTGTTGAGTAGGGATGAGCAGAACACCCCCCGGTTCGGTTCGCACCAGAACTTTCGAACGGACCCCAAATTCGTACGAACGTTAGAACCCCATTGAAGTCTATGGGACTCGAACGTTCGAAATTAAAAGTGCTAATTTTAACTGCTAATATGCAAGATACTGTCCTAAAAAGGGTTTGGGGACCTGGCTCCTGCCCCAGGGGACATGGGTCAATGCCTAAAATGTTTTTAAAAATGGCCGTTTTGTGGCGGGAGCACGGATTTTAATGACGATTAAAGTGAAAAATAAAAGTGAAATATTCCTTTAAATATCGTGCCTGGGGGGTGTCTATAGTATGCCTGTGAAGTGCCACGTGTTTCCCATGTTTAGAACAGTCCCTGCACAAAATGACATTTAACGGAAATAACGTCATTTAAAACTGCTTGCGGTTTTAATGTTATATCTGGTTCCTGCAATATGGATGAAAATCATTGAGAAAAATGGCATGGGTAGCCCTCCCTGCCCATTACCAGCCCCTTTGGGTCTTGTGCGGATATTAAGGGGAACCCCGTACCCATATTAAAAAAAGGAAATACGTGTGGCCCCCGGGCCCTATATACTCAGAACAGCAGTATAAAGGCGGTGCAAACAAGACAGGGACTGTGTAGGTTTGTTGTGTTAAGTTGAATCTGTTTGTAATTTTCAACTGGTACATTTTTAAAGTGTAGCTCCAGTCAAAAATCTATTTTTAAGCTTTTTGGAAAACATAGGGAAGGATTATCACCCCTGTATAATTTGTTTTGTCGTCCATCTTTTTTCATCTCACTTGCTGTTGTCTCCTTCCGTTTGCAAGTAGGAGATGTTTGTAAGTTGGATGTTTGAAAGTAGGGGCCTGCCCTATATGCTCTGCAGAAATGGCGGAACAAGGTGTTGGTTTTGCCACAACATTGTAAGCCCTCAAAGTGACTCTTGGTGGGCGCTGGAGCGCCCTGCTGTGAACGATCACATCAAGAATTGTAATTACATGCCATTGTTTAACAGTGCTAGAAAAATTGACCTTTGGTTGTGTGGTGCTGGTGCCACAACACTATAAGTCCTCACAGTTACTCTGGGTGGGCACAGGAACGGGCCCTCCTGTGAAATATTATATCAAGAATTGTAATGACATGCCCCTGTTAAACAGGGGCTGAAAATTGGGCTGCTGGCACTGGTGCTGGTGCCACGACACTGCAACCTCTCCCATATACTCTAGTTGTAGTGCAGGAATGAGCCCTGCTGCAAAGCATTGCATCAAAAATTGTAATTAAACGCCCCTGTTAAACAGGGGCAGAAAAATTGGGCTGGTGGCATCACCCAGAACCAAAAATGTTCTTCCAACATATCAGCGGAGGAGGAAGAGGATAGACAATCAACATAACAGGACAGTCACTCAGCATCAGCATAGGCAGTCTTGAAGGGATGTGATATTTTAAAAAAAATTATTCGGTTACATCAGCTTCAGGTGCTTGGTAGCTGTGGGTGATCCAAGACTGATTCATCTTGATGAAGGTCAGTCGATCAACTGAGTCGGTGGACAAGCGCACCCTGTGATCGGTAACAAAGCCACCAGCAGCACTGAAGGTGCGTTCTGAAAGAACGCTGGATGCAGGACAGGCCAGTAGCTCAATTGCATACTGTGCAAGCTCTGGCCAGTGGTCCATCCTCAAGACCCAGTAAGCCAGAGGATTTTCGGTGGGAAAGGTGTCCAAGTTTGACCTTGCCCCTAGGTATTCCTGCACCATGTAAATCAGAAGCTGGCGATGGTTGCTGGAACCGATCATACCTTGGGGCTACGGACTAAAAAATTGTCTGAAAGCATCGGTCAGACGGCCACCTTCTCCACCGCTCCTTCTGACCGATGCCTCAGCAACACGTTGTCCAGGACCAGGAGTTTGTATCCTCCCAGTCTCTGGGAACGCGTTGCACAGACCTTTCTGCAAGGCCTCCCGGAGATGTCTCATCCTCTGCTCCCTCTGCCACGGCAAGATAAGGTCGGTAACCTTACCCTTGTACCGTGGATCAAGGAGAGTGGCCAGCCAGTAATGGTCCCTCTCCTTGATCCGAAGAATACGAGGATCCTTCCGCAGGCTTTGCAGGATCAGGGAGGCCATGCAGCGTAGGTTAGCTGAGGCATTCAGTCCGGAGTCCTCTGGGTCACTAAGGACAACATGATCCGCAGCTACCTCCTCCCAGCCACGTACAAGTCCACGGGTTTCTTGGGACTGTAAATCATCCCTACAAGACTGCTGCTGCTGATGCTGAGTGCCAGCCTCCACCTCCATGCTGACACAATCATCCTCCTCCTCCTCCTCCTCTTCCTGTGTGATGGGTGGCACAGCAGGAACACGGTCTGGATAAAGGGGGCCTTGAGAGGCAAGGAAGTCCTCCTCTTCCTGCCTCTGTTCTGCCTCAAGTGCCCTGTCCATTATTCCACGCAGCGTATGCTCCAAGAGGTGGACAAGAGGTACAGTGTCACTGATGCATGCACTGTCACTGCCCACCATCCTTGTGGCCTCCTCAAATGGTGACAGGACAGTGCATGCATCCCTGATCATGCCCCACTGGCGTGATGAGAAAAAACCGAGCTCCCCTGACCCTGTCCTGGTGCCGTAGTCGCACAGGTACTCATTGATGGCCCTCTGCTGCCTGTGCAGCCGCTGCAGCATGGCCAACGTTGAGTTCCACCTGGTGGGCATGTCACATATAAGGCGGTTCTTGGGCAGGTTCAACTCCCTTTGGAGCTCAGTCAGCCGAGCACAGGCATTAAATGATTGGCGGAAATGCACACAGACTTTCCTGGCCTGCTTCAAGACATCCTGTAAGCCCGGGTACCTGCCCAAGAACCGCTGCACCACCAGGTTAAGGACGTGAGCCACACAGGGCACATGGGTCAGTTGTCCCTGTTGGAGGGCGGAGAGGAGGTTGGTGCCATTGTCGCAAACCACCATTGCTGGCTTAAGCTGGTGTGGCGTCAACCACCTCTCGGCCTGCCCCTGCAGAGCTGACAAAACATCCACCCCAGTGTGGCTCCTGTCCCCCAAACAAACCAGCGCAAGCACGGCATGGCATCGTTTTGCCTGCATACTTGCATAGCCCCTGGAACACCTACGGAGAACCGCTGGTTCTGAGGACAGAGCACTGGAAGAGGCCATGGAGGAAGAAGAAGAGGAGGGGGTGGAGGAGAGAGGTGTGTCACAACCAATAGTAGCATTTTGGAGGCGTGGTGGCGGAACAACCTCCAACACTACTGCACCTTGTCCTGCATCCTTCCCAGCTGCCAGAAGAGTGACCCAATGGGCCGTGAAAGACAGGTAACGTACCTGTCCATGCCTGCTGGACCATGAGTCAGCGGTAATATGCACCTTACCGCTGACCACCCTGTCTAGCGAGGCAAGGACATTGCCTTACACATACCGGTAGAGAGCCGGAATTGCCTTCCGTGAGAAAAAGTGGCATTTGGGGACCTGCCACTGAGGAACCGCACATTGTACAAACTCACGGAAGGGGGCCGAGTCTACCAACTGAAAAGGCAGCAGTTGAAGTGCTAGCAATTTAACCAAGCTAGCATTCAACCGCTGGGCATGTGGATGGCTGGGAGTGAACTTCTTTCGCCGGTCCAGCAGCTGGGGCAGGGACATTTGCCTGTTATAATCGGACGTGGGTGTACTGCTAGCAGAGTGCCCGGAAGCACTTGGCTGTGACACACCTAATTCTACACCTTCATTCCTCTGAGAGCAGGTTTCAGAGAGGACTGAAGGTCTAGTGGGGTTGGAGATGCCAGCTGATGAGGAGCAAGGAGAGGTCCGCTTTGTTCTTTGGTGTGGGTCTTTGAGGTACGCTTGCCAACGAGCTGCATGGCAGGTCAACATATGTCTGGTCAAGCATGTGGTGCCCAAGCAGCTGATGTTTTGGCCACGCGAGATACGCTTGAGACATATGTTGCAAATAGCAGTGGTGCGATCTGATGCACTCGTCTCAAAAAAGGCCCACACCAAAGAACTTTTAGAATAACGCGCAGAGGCAGCGCCCTGCACAGGCGGAGCTCTGCGGTGTGATTCAGTCGGTGTGCTGCCCCTAAGCTGGCCCCCGGAGGGCATCCTGCCTCGTTGGACATGTGCCTCCTCCTCCTCCTCCTCTCTCCTACCAGGCACCCACGTGGAGTCAGTGCCCTCATCATCCCCTCCCTCTTCATCGCTGGAGCAAACCTGGCAGTATGCTGCAGCTTGTGGAACATGACTGCCAGATTTCTGTCCTTCTTGAGCATCCCCTCTCTCTGCATTCACGCTACTGCCTTCCTCTAGCTGAGTATCATCATCAGAGCCCACAAAACACTGGGCATCCTCCTGGAGCATGTACCCAACACTGTGCTCAAAGAGTTCAGGAGACTCCTCAGGAGGACGTGGTGGGTCTAGAGAAGGAGTCACTCATGATGACATTGAGAGGAGGGAAGACGATGCGTTGGCAGCTGCTTTGCTAGTACCCTGAGCCTGGGTGAGAGGATGAGCAGGATGAAGAGGGCTTGGTCATCCACTCTACCAAGTCGTTGGCATGTTGCGGCTCAACATGTCCAGCTGCCGAAAAGAAGGACAAGCGTGTCCCATGGCCACGTGCTGATGATGACGATGCACCGCGTCTACGACCAGCACTGTTGTCTCTAGACACAGAGCCTGCTTGCCCTCTTTTATCGGCTCGCACCTGTCTGCCTCTCCTTGCTGGCCTTCTAGACATGGTAATGGCCTGAAGGGAGATGGGAAAACCAGCAATTGGGTAGTGTATATTGTGCTGGAGGCACACACAACATCCACTAACTCCTGCAGATGGCAGGTGGCTCAATTAGAGAAGAGCTATGTAGGTGGATATAACGGTGTATACTGGGTTCAGGGCACGCAGACAGCACGCACAAGCTCCTACAACTGACTGCAAGCTCTATTTAAAACGAGCAAGATAGCTAGCTATATAGGTGGATATAGCGGTGTATACTGGGTTCAGAGCACGCAGACAGCACGCACAATCTCCTACAACTGACTGCAAGCTCTATTAAAAAAAGAGAAATATAGCTAGCTATATAGGTGGATATAGCGGTGTATACTGCGGTCAGGACACGCAGACAACAACCACTACAGAAGAGCAAGATCGCAAAATCGGCCGATAACGATCGGTGCATACTGTGTTGAAGGTACACAGAACACCCACTAACTCCTACAGATGCCAACACACTACACAAGGCCGCCGCGCTGGCGGCATTATATAGTGTGGGGCGTGTACTACACAGCCTGAGCTATGATTGGCCACAGGCATCCTGCCTGTGGCCAATCATGGCTCTCCTCGCTGCCGGCGCTGTGATTGGCCAAGCATGCGGGGTCACAGTGCATGCTTGGCCAATCATGAGCCAGCAATGCACTGCGATGGCGCAGTGCAGTGTGGGCCGTGAGCACCACACGAATGTGGCGCGAACGGCCCATAACGTTCGGAATTCGCCGAACGGGAGAACACCCGATGTTCGAGATGAACGTATGTTTGACTCAAACACGAAGCTCATCCCTAGTGTTGAGTTATTTTGGGGGGACAGGAAATTTACACCGTTATACAAGCTGTACACTCACTACTTTACATTGTAGACAAGTGTCATTTCTTCAGTGTTGTCACATGAAAAGATAGAAGGAAATATTTTCAAAAATGTGAGGGGTGTACTCACTTTTGTGAGATACTGTATATCAAAATATATTTTGTATACTTAGGATGGCCTCTACCACAGCATATGACCCTTGGCCCCTTAAATAAAAATGGGCTGCCCTACCCGCGATGTACGTGCGCAAATCTAAACCATGTCTCATATGACAATCCAGTTCTTGCATCAGCAACCTCAGTCCTCCCTTTCACATCAAAATACCCCCCCTTCACATTTTTGTCCTTATCACCCCCCCCATTAGTGTCTTCAGTCCCCCTTCACCTCTACACAGACAGGGCGGGGGGTGGGAGGCAAAGCAGGTGTGGACAGAGGGCAGGTACAGATAAAAGAAAATGTTTACAAAAATGTGAGGGGTGTACTCACTTTTGTGAGATACTGTGGGTTCACTTAAATAAAAATAAGGATCGTTATTTGCAACCATACAGTATTTTTTTTGTGAAAATAAGGATCCTTATTCTCCAGTGTTACATTTGTGAATTGAGCCTACAACGAGGGTTCTCAACCTTAGAAACACAGGTCCAAAACATCCTCTAAAATGTTCCATGCTCCAATGGTTTAAAAAAAAGAAAAGAAAAAAGTTTATACGCACAAACTAAAAGTACGGGAATCCAAAATATGTATTGAAATGCTGGCAGGCTCTGAATGGGTTTGACCATCACTGTGGTGGGGGGAGGGGGTGAGCAAGAGGAAACTGTGGGAAGGGGGGGGGGGGGCAGTGCAGGCTGTAGGATTTGCAGGGGCATTGTGAGAGACTGGAGGAGGGTTGGGAGCACTGTAGGACACTTTTTGGAGGTTGCAGACGCTACAAGGGGCTGGAGGGTCTTAAGGGCCTCTGTGTGATGTTGGGGGGCACTGTGGGAGGATGAGGGGCACTATAGAAGACTTTAGGGTTGTTCAGGGAACTGTGGGAGAGAGGGGGTGCTGTGGGACACTGTTGGAGTCTGGAGACACTATGGGGGGCTAGAGGCTCTCAAGGGGCTCTGTGAGAGGTTGAGGGACACTGCATGGGCCTAGGAGCACTGTGGTTGAGGGGCCACTATGTACAGTAAGACTATAGGTTTGATGTAGGCACTGTAGGAGGTTGGGGGGGGGGGTTCTGTGGAACACTACTGGAGTCTGAGGACACTACAAGGGGCTGGAGGCTCTTAGGGGTTCCGAGATAGGTTGAGGGGCACAGTATGGGGCCTGGGGGCACTGTGGGAGGTTGAGGGGGCACTATGGAAGACTGGAGGGGGATTGGGGGGCACTTTGGGAGCCTGGAAACACTTTGGGGGGGCTCTCTGTGGGCTTCGCAAAAGCTTGAAGGGCACTGTAGCAGCCTGGGGGCACTGTGGGAGGTTGAGGGGGCACTATGGAAGACTGGAGGGCGATTGGGGGGCACTGTGGGAGCCTGGAAACACTTTGGGGGGCTCTCTGTGGGCTCTGCAAAAGCTTGAGGGGCACTGTAGCAGCGGGGGGTGAGCAAGAGGCAACTGTGGGAAAGGGGGGGGGGCAGTGGCAGGCTGTAGGATTTGCAGGGGCATTGTGAGAGGCTGGAGGAGGGTTGGGAGCACTGTGGGACACTTTTTGGAGGTTGCAGACGCTACAAGGGGCTGGAGGGTCTTAAAGGCCTCTGTGTGATGTTGGGGGGCACTGTGGGAGGATGAGGGGCACTATAGAAGACTTTAGGGTTGTTCAGGGGAACTGTGGGAGAGAGGGGGTGCTGTGGGACACTGTTGGAGTCTGGAGACACTATGGGGGGCTAGAGGCTCTCAAGGGGCTCTGTGAGAGGTTGAGGGACACTGCATGGGCCTAGGAGCACTGTGGTTGAGGGGCCACTATGTACAGTAAGACTATAGGTTTGATGTAGGCACTGTAGGAGGTTGGGGGGGGGGGGGGTTCTGTGGAACACTACTGGAGTCTGAGGACACTACAAGGGGCTGGAGGCTCTTAGGGGTTCCGAGATAGGTTGAGGGGCACAGTATGGGGCCTGGGGGATTGTGGGAGGTTGAGGGGGCACTATGGAAGACTGGAGGGGGATTGGGGGGCACTGTGGGAGCCTGGAAACACTTTGGGGGGGCTCTCTGTGGGCTTCGCAAAAGCTTGAAGGGCACTGTAGCAGCCTGGGGGCACTGTGGGAGGTTGAGGGGCACTATGGAACACTGGAGGGGGTTCAGGGTGCTGTGGGAGATTTGGTGGGTAGGGGGTGGCACTGTGGGGCACTATTGGAGTCTGGAGCCACTAGATTTTAGTTAGGGGTATCAGAGTAAAGGGGGCTGATTACAAATGTCCCCCACTTTTCACATATTTAGTTGTAAAAAAAAAAATTGAAAACCATTTATCATTTTCCTTCCACTTCACAATTATGTGCCTCTTTGTGTTGGTCTATCACATAAAATCCCAATAAAATACATTTACGTTCTTGGTTGTAACATGACAAAATGTAAAGAATTCCAAGGGGTATGAATACTTTTTCAAGGCACTGTAGTTTGACCAGTTTGGTGTGGAGGAACTGCACAGAGCCCTGACCTCAACTCCACCTAACGACTGCAAACCAGGTTTCTTGATCATACATCACGGGACACAGGAGCTTCATTACATAGTGGGTTATATAGGCACCTCTGGTGATTGGACACTGGTTAACCCCAATTAAGGAGAATTCCTTCCCTATAAAACCCCTCCCATATGGGAGGCACCTCAGTTTTTTCGCCAGTGTCTATGGTGGTTGGTCACGTAAAACATGTGCTATGAAGAAAGCTCTGTGCAGGTCCCTGCGGGGGCCTAAGGGCTACAACAAACCGGATCCATATCTCGGGCCGATATTTGACTCCCAAGATGGTATGGTACCCGGGCCTCGTCATCCAAAGAAACAAGGTTTGGCCTGTAAGTCCTCTCCTATTGGAAGACTGGGCTCTGGGAAAACCAGACTTGGTGTACCATTTACATAGTGGCACGAAAGTTTCTGGCAGAGTCTTTTACAAGGTCCAGGTAGGAGGTTCTTCTGAGAAAGAACCCCAAAAAAAACCTGAAGGTTGGCACAACTCTGCCCGCCGTGATGGGTGAAGGCTGCAATCTGTCTGTTTCAGCAATTCCTGCGGCGAGGACAGGTAAGGGAAGTTAATCCTATATATAATTATATTATGGATTTTTTCATTTGAGTAGTAGTAGGGCACAAATTCCCACAGACACCCACCAAAAACTTGTTGAAGGCCTTCTCAGAAGAGAAAAAGCATGTTATAGCCACAAAGGGGTGCAACTCCATATTAATGGCCATGGTTTTGGAATAGGACGTCCAACAAATCAACTTTGGGATAACAGATTAGTGAAGACCCTTTCCTGTTCCACCACGACTGCGTCCCTGTGCGCAAAGCCATTTCCATAAAGATAGTTTGATGTGGAGCAGTGATTCTCAACCAGGGTTCCGTGGAATCCTAGGGTTCCTCCAGAGGTTGCTAGGGGTTCCCTCAGCATTGGGAATTTCTGCCTCTCGGGTAAGTCCCCACTGACACCATTGATCTTCTTGGCTATCTGTAAGGAGGTAATTCTTCCCAATGACCACAAGTGTGAGGACCATTCTTCCCAATGACCACAAGTGTAAGGACCATTCTTCCCAATGACCACAAGTGTGAGGACCATTCTTCCCAATGACCACAAGTGTGAGGACCATTCTTCCCAATGACCACAAGTGTGAGGACCATTCTTCCCAATGACCACAAGTGTGAGGACCATTCTTCCCAATGACCACAAGTGTAAGGACCATTCTTCCCAATGACCACAAGTGTGAGGACCATTCTTCCCAATGACCACAAGTGTGAGGACCATTCTTCCCAATGACCATCACACCAATTTATCATGAGTTGTAGATTTCTAATTTTTAGCTGGGGGTTCCCCAAGACTGGAGAACTATTTCAAGGGTTCCTCTGTGTTGAAAATGTTGAGAAAGGCTGATGTGGAGGAACTCGAGTGTCCTGACCTCAAACCTCCTGAACACTTTTAAGATGGACCACCGATTGGCGAGCCAGGTCTTCTCACCCATAGTCGGTACCTGACCTCACAAACGGGCACAAATGTCCACAGGCAGCCTCCAAAATCTTACTTTCCAAGAAGGGTGGAGGATGTTATAGCCATAAGGAAGGGGGGCAAACTCCATCCATATTGAGCTACCAACCACACCAGCTTATATGGGAGTGATGGTCAGGTGTCCACAAACATTGGTGAACATATACGGTGTATCACATGTTGGATAGAGGCACCCATTGAAAATTCTTGATGTGGGAACTCTGGATCTCTCGCATTTACACCTATCATAGTATTGATTGATGCTTCTTGCACTCTAGGAAAATGAATAAAAGCAAAATTGCAAGCAGTATTGTTTAACTGACAGTGACGGTTAGATGAGTTTATGTTGTAACAGACGATTTCCTTGGCAGATGGGCACTTAGGTCAGATCCTTCCTGGCTCCGTTCCTGTCATTCTGCATGAGGAGTAGCAGATTGACTGGGTAATGGTAAGGAAAGGAAAAGATAAGTGGTTGTATTTATTGTTCTCAGCAGCTTTTTACGACTGAATATTCCTTATATTTAAGCAGATCAGAGTTCTTTCCTAAATCTGAAGTATAAGTGTAACTTTTTGTTCCTTGAATGACGACCTCCTGTGTTCACAATGCAGCAGGTCAGGCACTCGGTACGGCACCAGGAAGATAGTGGAGATCACTGGAGTAGTGGTGGTGTGCCTTAGCGGTGTCTATACAGTTATTTACAGCTTCTAGGGGCATCCCATTGGTATGGGATGTACAGTATCTCAAAAAATAAGTACACCCCTCACATTTTTGTATACATTTCCTTTTCTCTTTTCATGTGACAACACTGAAGAAATGACACTTGTCTACAATGTAAAGTAGTGAGTGTACAGCTTGTATAACAGTGTAAATTTCCCATCCCCTCAAAATAACTCAACACACAGCCATTAATGTCTAAACCGCTGGCAATAAAAGTGAGTACACCCCTAAGTGAAAATGTCCAAATTGGGCCCAAAGTGTCAATATTTTGTGTGGCCGCCATTATTTCCCACCACTGCCTTCGCCCTCTTGGGCATGGAGGTCACCAGAGCTTCACAGGTCACCACTGGAGTCCTCTTCCCCTCCTCCATGATGACATCACAGAGCTGGTGGATGTTGGAGACCTTGCGCTCCTCCACTTTCCGTTTGAGGATGTCCCACAGATGATCAATAGGGTTTAGGTCTGGAGACATGCTTGGCCAGTCCATCACCTTTACCCTCAGCTTCTTTAGCAAGGCAGTGGTGGTCTTGGAGGTGTGTTTGGGGTCGTTATCATGTTGGAATACTGCCCTGCGGTCCAGTCTCTGAAGGGAGGGAATCATGCTCTGCTTCAGTATGTCACAGTACATGTTGGCATTCATGGTCCCCTCAATGATCTGTAGCTCCCCAGTGCCGGCAGCACTCATGCAGCCCCAGACCATGACACTCCCACCACCATGCCTGACTGTAGGCAAGACACCCTTGTCTTTGTCCTCCTCACCTGGTTGCCGCCACACACGCTTGTCACCATCTGACACCAAATAAGTTTATCTTGGTCTCATCAATGAATATCTTGGTCTCATCAATGAATATCTTGGTCTCATCAATGAATATCTTGGTCTCATCAATGAATATCTTGGTCTCATCAATGAATATCTTGGTCTCATCAATGAATATCTTGGTCTCATCAATGCAATCTACTCACTAGGGCAGGGGTAGGGAACTTCGGCTCTCCAGCTGTTTTGAAACTACAAGTCCCATGAGACATTGCAAGACCCTAACAATCATAGGCATGACTCTTAGAGGCAGAGACATGATGGGATTTGTTGTTTCAAAACAGCTGGAGAACCAAGGTTCCCTACCCCTGCAATAGGGGGAGAACAGAATATTGGCATTAAAAAGGGATTAACTCCAGAGATAAAGCGATATTTCTCCAACTCTATAAGACTCTGGTCCGGCCGCACCTGGAGTATGCTGTCCAATTCTGGGCACCAGTCCTCAGGAAGGATGTACTGGAACTGGAGAGAGTCCTGAGAAGGGTAACAAAGCTAATAAAGGGCATTTGTATATCTTATAGCAATGGCAGGACTTGTCAGAATCTCGCTTCAATGGTCCAATGGTACTTGCAGTCAGTGGCGGCCCGTAATGCAGGGCGCAGGGCACAGGGACTGCCCCCCCCCCCCCCCCCAATTCATGGATTCCAATTTTTTTAGTTATTTTTTTTTTTTTTTTTAGCACTTAGATAGGCTTAAAAAAAAAAGGATGTGCAATTTCATGGAGATGGGTGGGGTCTTCCCTCACTCGTCTCCATGCCCAAACCCACCCAGTTGTGTGACAATAGCGAATGAATATTCGCCACTGTCTTCCCGATTCTCATCCCAGCCAAGCAGGAAGCAGGTCATGAGACCAGTCACCTGATTGGCCAAAAGGAGAAGCGCTCCTATTGGCCTCCTAGGGGGAGGAGGGAGGAGACGCATGGCGGAAGCCGCTGTGATGTGGGGGAGGAGACGCAGGGGAAGTCGCCGCCTGGAGGAAGCACTGCCTGATTGATGGGGTAAGCACGGGGCTCTTGATTGACCGACCAGGGGAAGGGGGTGGCCGTGGGTTAGAGCTGCACGATTAATCGTTATCGTGATTTTATTCCCTGTTGCGATCTTGACAAACTATTTTCCGGTACTTCTATGCAGAGAATTCTCTCTGCTCTGCTAAAGCCGACAGACGTCAAAAGAAAGGAAAAAAAAACAAAAAACCGGGCAGTCTGCCAAGAATCAAAACATTCTTTCGCAGTTAAGGGCCGGTTCACACTGCAGGCGAGGCGAGGCGACTCCGACTTGCCTCGCCGCGACCTGCCGCGACCTCAGCGGCAACTTGCAGATGACTTCTGTATAGAAGTCAATGCAAGTCGCCCCGAGGTCGCCCAAAAGTAGTACAGGAACCTTTTTTCTGAGTCGGAGCGACTCGAGTCGCTCCTCTCAGAACGGTTCCATTGTACAGAACGGGGGCGACTTGCGAGAGCGAGGCGAGGCGAGTCGTGTCGCCTCGCATCGCCCGCTGTGTGAACCGGCTCGTAGTATAAACATTTTAACGATTTGTCCTTTAGATCAAAGGAAAACAGTTTGGTGTGTAAATGAGGGAAGTTTAAACACTTAACTGCTTGTCGACCAGCGCACGCCGATATACGCCGGCAGAATGGCACTGGAGGGCAAAAGGGCGTACAGGCATGTCCCCTTTAAGAAGCAGTGTTGCGGGCGCGCGCACCCGCCGCGGCCTCCGTGACCGCGAGTCCTGCGGGTGCCCGCGATCATGTCACAGAGAGGTAGAACGGGGAGATGCCGATGTAAACAAAGCATTTCCCCGTTCTGCCCATTGGCATGACAGGGATCACTGCTCCCTGTAATCAAGAGCAGTGATCGGTGTCATGTGAGCTGTAGCCCCTCCCCCCAAGTTAAAATCACTCCCTAGGACACACTTAACCCCTTCACCGCCCCTAGTGGTTAACCCCTTCACTGCCAGTGTCATTTACCACAGTAATCGGTGCATTTTTATAGTACCGATCGCTGTATAATTGTCAATGGTCCCAAAATAGTGTCAAAAGTGTCCCGATAATGTGTGTGATAGTGTCCGCCATAATGTCGCAATCCCGATAAAAATAGCAGATTGCCGCCATTACTAATAAAAAAAATTAAAAAAATGAATAATAAAAATGCTATAAATATATCCCCTATTTTGTAGACGCTATAAATTTTGCGCAAACCAATCAATATACGCTTATTGTGATTTTTTTTTTTTTTTACCAAAAATATGTAGATATGTATTTGTACATACTGGCCTAAACTAAGGATTTTTTTTTTTTTAATATATTTTTGGGGATATTTATTATAGCAAAAAGTAAAAATAAAAATTGTTGCTCTTTTTTTGTTTATAGCGGAAAAAAAAACAAAAAAAAAAAAAAAAAAAAAAAACGCATGGGCGATCAAATACCACCAAAAAAACCTCTATTTGTGGGAAAGAAAAGGACGCCGATTTTGCTTGTGTGCAGCATCGCATGACCGCGCAACTGTCAGTTAAAGCGACGCAAAAAGTGCTCGGTCAGGAAGGGGAGGGTTGGGGAGGAGAAGAGAGAGAGGGGAGAGAGAGGGGAGAGAGAGGGGAGAGAGAGGGGAGGGTTGGGGAGGGTATTAGGAAAAAAAAAAAAAATTTTTTCTTTTGGGAGTTTTTGTTTATGATTTGGGGGTTATTTTTAGAAAAAAAAAAAAAAGTTACAAACATTTTTTTTTTGTTAGAAAATTACTTAGAACCCCCAAACAACATAATTTTTTTTCTAACACCCAAAAGAATAAAATGGCAGTCGTTGCAATACTTTCTGTCACACCGTATTTGCACAGCGGTCTTACAAGCACACTTTTTTTGGAAAAAATACACTTTTTTAAAATTAAAAAATAAGACAACAGTGAAGTTAGCCCAATTTTTTATATTGTGAAAGATAATGTTACGCCGCGTAAATTAATACCCAACATGTCACGCTTCAAAATTGTGCCCGCTCGTGGAATGGTGACAAATTTTTACCCTTAAAAATTTCTATGGGTGACGTTTAAAAAATTCTACAGGTTGCGTTTTTTTTAAGTTACAGAGGTCTAGGGCTGGAATTATTGCTCTCGCTCTACCAATCACGACAATACCCAATGTGTGTAGTTTTCATATGTGGGCGCTACTCACGTATGCGTTTGCTTCTGCACACAAGCTCGGCAGGACAGGGCGTGTTTAAAAAAAATGTATTTTCTTCTTATTTATTTTTACACTGTTTTTAAAGAAAAAAAAACATTTTGTCACTTTTATTCCTATTACAAGGAATGTAAACATCCCTTGTAATAGAAACAAGCATGACAGGACCTCTTCAATATGAGATCTGGGGGGCCAAAAAGACCTCAGATCTCATATTTAAACTAAAATGCAATAAAAAAAAAAAAAAAAAAAAAAATTGTCATTTAAAAAAATGATTTAAAAAAATGGCCCTATAAGAGCTATGGACAGAAGTGACATTTTGACGTCGCTTCTGCCCTCAATGTCATGGAGCCGAGGGGGGGGGCCCCATCTTCCCCTCATTCGTCTCCATGCCCAGCCAGGAGAAGGACCGGATCACCTCCACCACTGCAGACGGCTCCGGTAAGCGGCGGAGGGCAACGCAGTGTGGTGAGAGGGGGGGGGGGGCCCTCTCCCGCTAAAAGGGATCTCATGACGAATCCACCGCAGAAACCACTTTTATCTTGTATCCAACAGGCGGCCGAACACACATACATTATATATATATATTTTTTTGATTTGTGATTTTTTTTTTTTTTGTGGAGACTCTAGAGAATAAAATGGCGGTTGTTGCAATATTTTATGTCACACTGTATTTGTGCAGCAGTCATAAAAAATTACCCTTTAATGAATTATATAAAAAAAAAATAACCAGTAAAATTAGCCCAATTATTTTTTTTTTTTGTATAATGTAAAAGATTTTACGCCGCGATAATCGTGAGAGAATTGTGATCTTTTTATACTAAGCAAAAACATGAATTGTGATTCTTATTTTGGCCAGAATCGTGCAGCTCTACTGTGGCTGCATTGGTTTTTTTTCAATCAAATATTTTTTATTTTTTAATAGTTATACAAACAAAAAACTATACCAGCTAAATTACCAATATCAAAAATGATCAATTAGTATATAGAAAAAGTAAAAGAAAAAAAACAAAAAAAAAAAAAAACAAAGAAAAAAAAAAAAGGGGGGGTGCATTGTTTGCTGCCAATAAATATACCACCAGCCACCACTGCTCACAGTATATCCCATAGTTTGTGGACTCTATAACTTTCCTACAGACTAAATAAAATACACTGATTTGGGTTATTTTCACCCCATATAAATGTAGCAGAATACAGGTTTTTTGATTTGCAAAATGTTGTAACAAAACCAAAAGAAAAAAAACTGATATTTTTTCTTATTTTCTTATTTTTTTTATTATTATTACTATTATTATTATTATTATAATTTATTTATTTTTATTTTTTCAGAATTTTCAGTAATTTTTTTTTTTTTTAGTTTAAATCACCACTGGATTTTTTATTTTTGCTAAATAAATACCACCAAAAGAAAGCTCTATTTGTGTGTAAAAAAAAAAAAAATGCTAAAAATTTCATATGGGTACAGTTTTGCATGACCGCACAATTGCCATTCAAAGCGTGACAGCGACGAAAGCTGTAAATTGACCTGGGCAGGAAGGGGGGTAAAAGTGTGTGGCATTGAAGTGGTTAAGTTAGAGACCTCAGCATGACCAGTGTAATCCAGCTGCTACTTCTGGGTAACGCGATGACGTCACGAGGCCACGTCCCGATATGTTTCGTCACCGGTCCTGGGTCCTGTTGGAGGATGTGTTGGGTTGACATTCAGAATAAATGCCGCACATCACGTCGTGGCACCTAACGTGCGTTACTGCAAATAAATGGCGTGTCCCATGTTAACATGCACCGCATTACGGCAGCCTATGGATAATAACTATATGAATAATAATGATGGATATGAATAAGGGGCTGCCAATGCACCAAAATG
The DNA here is from genome assembly GCF_037356315.1 of Lithobates pipiens. Taxonomy (NCBI): domain Eukaryota; kingdom Metazoa; phylum Chordata; class Amphibia; order Anura; family Ranidae; genus Lithobates; species Lithobates pipiens. Next base: position 584,201,949 of record NW_027507764.1, on the reverse strand, counting down.
TCCACAAAAAAAAAAAAAATGTTATGCCGTGCACCATGGTGCGTTTTCATGTGTTGCCTTATGCCAGGGATCCTCAAACTACGACCCCTCCAGCTGTTGTGGAACTACAAGTCCCATGAGGCATTGTAAAACTCTGACATTTACAGACATGACTAGGCATGATGGGAATTGTAGTTCCGGAACAACTGGAGGGCCGTAGTTTGGAGACCCCTGCCTTTTGCATTAGGGTGTTACTAAAAATGAATGGCGCGTCAACGCATGGAACATTCCCGCAAAGCATAGATTTAAATTGACACAAAAGGAAATCTCATGACCGGCTCTTTGTGCCGAGTCTCCTCTTTAGAGCTCCAGCAGTTGGGACAGTTTAATAGGCGCCATAATTAGCCCAGTTACCCTCCTGCCCCCCTCTTATCTCCAATCCCTCGTCCGCTCACCGTACAATCTCCGCTGCTGGCAGGATTAAAGGGATTTGCCGGTGAATTAACACTGCCTGACAGCGAGTGAGATCTCTGCGGAGGGGCGCCGTTAATGGGCGCATTCGCCCATCATTCCAGGACAGGCTATCGGAATAAAATCGCTGGCCACTATGCAGGCGGATCTCCGGGCACCTCCTGCGTGCAGATGTCGCCCAGCTGGAAGCAAATTACATCCAAATTAGGCCCATTCTGTTCACGGCAAAAAATGGCGTTATTTTTAGGCCCGTCATGCCTTTACATGGTGGGTCGGAGGAGCGACTATGGTGAATCACTGCAAGCCACATTCAAAGAAATAAAAACTGTCAGGATCTGTGTCAAAATCACAGCAGCACTGAAAGAGCAAGGGGCTGGGTTCAGCAACTGTATTACAAGCTCCTATAAGTTAATAAAAGGGGGGGGGGGCGCCACAAAGTGTATTTCAGGATAGAAAACTTTCTATGGAGGCGAATTTTAGATGCTGTGTGTGACCACTTCTTCTCTATTCTTCAGTTACTTTTCAACAATACTTCTTTTTAAGAAGTTGCTGCTTTCCTGGCTGCCATCCATGCCAAGTCTGTTCCGGATAACCTTTTTTTCTGGGCAAGTCATCTCTGAAGCAGTGAAGCCAAAAGGCTAGGCATGACAGTCATGGAAGCATCAACTAATGGAATCTATGGCAGTGCTTCCTACGCTAGGTTCCTTAACCACTTTCAGCCCCGGACCATTTTGTTGGCCAAAGACCAGACCACTTTTTGCGATTCGGCACTGCGCCGCTTTAACTGACAATTGAGCGGTCGTGCGACGTGGCTCCCAAACAAAATTGACGTCCTTTTTTCCCCCCACAAACAGAGCTTTCTTTTGGTGGTATTTGATCACCCCTGCGGTTTTTATTTTTTGCTCTATAAACAAAAAATAGAGCGACGATTTTGAAAAGACGCATTATTTTTTTACTTTTTGTTATAATAAATATCCCCCAAAAATATATAAAAAATATTTTTTTCCCCTCAGTTTAGGCCGATACGTATTCTTCTACATTCTTCTAAATTTTTTGGTAAAAAAAAAAAAAAAAAAAAAAAAATCGCAATAAGCGATTGATTGGTTTGCGCAAAAGTTATAGCGTTTACAAAATAGGGGATAGATTACTAGTAATGGTGGCGATCAGCGATTTTTATTGTGACTGTGACATTATGGCGGACACATCGGACATTTTTGACACTTTTTGGGACCATTGTCATTTATACAGCAATCACTGCTATATAAATGCACTTATTCCTGTGTAAATGACACTGGCAGTGAAGGGGTTAAACAGTGGGTGGCAGTGTAGGGGTTAAGTGTTCCTAGGAGCGTGTTACTAATTGTTGGGGGGCTGGGCTTTCATTTAGTGAACACAGATCTCTGCTCCAATCACACAGAGCAGAGATCAGCGTCACTTGTTGCTAAGCAGAACGGGGAGATGCTGTTTACAACAGCATCTCTCCGTTCAGCTGCCCCGTGAGACGATCACGGGTATACCCGTGGCGATCGAGTCCGCAGGACCCGCGACCGGACTCACGGGGGGTCCCGACCAGCACGCGAGCGCGCCGCTGCCGGCGCGCTTGCGATGGCAGGGCGGCATTAAAGATTGGACATACCTGTACGCCAATATGTCTGCCCGTGCCATTCTGTCAGCGTACATCGGCGTGCACTGGTCGGGAATAAGGACCATACATACAAATTCCCGACCATATCTATTTCTAGATAGATATTTACAGATAACCCCCTCGAATAAACGTTCTCCCGAGGGGGTTACCTTGCGGGCGCGCTCCCGGGTCCAGCATTCGATGTCCATAGAGGCCTCAGGTAAGTAATTTTTAGTCGTCAAAAAAATTAGACCAGGGACACTCCAGCATATGTCAGGGTCCCTACAATAATACAGAGCCCAACTGATCGCCACTGGAGCCTGCGTCCATCGTCCACCACAGAGGAGCATTTTTCAGCATCTTCCAAAAAAAAAAAAGAAAGCGGATTACCTAAAAATGAAATTTCAGGCCTTTTCTTTCTGTAATAAATTAACTTTTTGCCTGGCTATAAATCTAAGTATCGTCTGACAGCGGCCGTTCACACTCCGGAGAGGAGAAGGCAGCGGGCCGCCTCTTTAATCAGCTTGCTTTGTGCAGGAATTAAATTGCATTTACAGAAAATTGTTCCACATAAAAGCGCTGTAAAGTAGGAGCATTGTGACGAGCCGCTCCTGCATCCCCGAGATATAACTGCCAGGAGGAGATAGAGACCCCGTAAAATGCCAAGCAGCTGCCAAGAACAGCGCACCGCTCCTCTCTGTCCTTACTGCAATGAATCTCAACCTGGCGGAGACGCTACCAAAAACCCTTCATTGTCTCTGAAAACCCTCCACGTCCCCCCCGGAGAGGAGGATTCAGAAAATAGGCCATGAAGTGGCGATTGCGCCTGGCACAGCGGAATGACCGGAGAGGACAGCGCCATGAGATTAAAGGCCGCTGACAAACCCTGTATGACAATGCAATGAGGTAGAGAAGACGGGGCGTGGGGGGGGGGGGCAATTTATAAAGGAGGACTCTTCCTTTGGCTGATAAATTTGTATGTATGGTCCTTATGAGCGGGAGATATTCGGTATTTTAAAACACTTCAATGAACTAACAGCAAAGAAACTTTGGCCCTGCTGAAGAAAAACAAGCTTGTCCTGCTCGTGCAGGTGCTGCACGTGTTTAAGCCATTATACACACACAGTGCAGTTCCACTCAGGAAACTGACTTGTAGCCTCCAGTGTTGGAACTGCGGCAGAACGCTGCCCGGAATGGAGAATGATCACCCCTTTCACGAGGGATCATCGAAGCCTAGTAAGGATGAGCTGTGACCCTCCCTGGGTTGGGTTTGGCAGGGTTTCGGCGAACGTCAAAGAAGTTCCAAGAACGTTGAACCCAAACCCTTTTAAAAAATCAAAAAGGAAGCTGAAATTAAAATTTTTTTTTTTTTCTGGCTAATGGACAAGGGGGTTTAAAAAAAATAAATAAAAAAGCATGGGGGAGGTGGGTAGTACCAATGCAGAAAAAATAAATAAAGCACATGCAGCCCATCATTTTCTTTTTAGCATGAAAAAAAAAAAAAAAATGTAAAAAAAATAAGGTAAAATTGGCGAAAAATTCATTTGACAGCGTCTCTTTTTTTTTTTTTGTTTTTAAAAACAAACAGCACAGAGGCCCCTCCAAATGTCTGCTACGTATTTTAGGGGACCTTTTAAGGGTTCGGTGTGTTTTTTTTTTGCTGATGCCGCGTACACACAGTCGGAATTCCGGCCAGAAAAAGACCAATGAGAGCTTTTCATCTGAAAATGCGACCGTGTGTATGGCTCCATCGGAATTTAGCTGTCCGAATTTCCGCCAGCCAAAAATTGATAGCAGGTTCTCAATTTTCCCAACGGAAAAACTTTCTATCGGTAATTACGATCGCGTGTATGCAATTCCGACACGCCATAAAACACGCTGCTCAGATTCAACTACGAGACGGAAGCTATTGGCTACTGGCTATTGAACTTCCTTTTTCCAGTTCCGTCATACGTGTTGTACGTCACCGCGTTATAAACGATCGGAATTTGGTGTGACCGTGTGTAGGCAAGACAGCTTGAGCGGAATTCCGTCGGGAAAACCTTCTTCCGTCGAAAATTCCGATCGTGTGTACGCGGCATTACACTTTAACTACTTAAAGACTTTAAAAGTCAGCAGCTACAAATACTGCAGCCCCCCCCCCCCTCGTTCCCCCGCTCTGCTCGCGGCGCCGGCATTCTTATTGTGGGCACCCGGCTGTGGCTTCACACCCACTGCGCATGCGCGAGCGCCGCCGCATGCCGTGATATGACGCACAGTCATCTGGGACATGTGACAGGTCCCAGATGACTGTGCGGCGCCGAAGGGAAGTGATGTCACCAGCCCGGGCAATGAAGGAGGCAGACTACGAGGGACCCCCTAGCAACAGGCATTTAGGAGGTGACTAAAATTTTTATTTTTATTTTTCTATTTTTTTTTTTATGAATTTTAAGCAATTTTTTTTGGTGGCAACACCACTTTAAGGATCGGGCCTATTTTTCAAACTCCGTGTTTACAGGTTAAAACCTATTTTTTTGGATTACTTTTATTCCTATTACAAGGAATGTAAACATCCCTTATAATAATAATAAAAAAAAAAGCATGACAGGACCTCTTAAATGTTAGATCTGGGAGGTCAAAAAGACCTCGGATCTCATATTTACACTTAAATGCAATAAAATAAATAGATAAATAAATGTCTTTTTATTTATTTATTTAATTACCCCTTTAAGACCATTGGACGGAAGTGACGTCTAACATCGCTTCCATCACCCAATATTATGGACCTGAGGGGGGGGGGGGGGCATCTTTACCTCCCTCGGCTCCATGTCTCAGAGGGGTGAGGACCCGAGCGTCTCCGGTTAAGAGGCGGAGACGACCGGAGAGCGGCAGGAAGGGGGCTGCCTCGTCTCCCGTCCACCGATAAAAGTGATCTTGCGGCGAATCCGCCGCAGAGACCACTTTAATCAGAAAGAGGATCATCCGCAGTTTAAGAATATACCGGGGTCAGAATAGCTGCCATAACACCGGTATTCTACGTCAAAGTCCCGACGTACAAAGCCGGCAGGCCGTCCACAAGTAAAAACGGTTTCATTTTTGTTCTTTGTAAATGTCATATTTGCTGTAGTACGCCCTACGGCAAGAACTAAAAAAAAAAAAAAAAAAAAAAAGTTCCCCAAAATACAAAACAGACTCTGAGTTTAGTATGGATCTTTTAGGGCGTAGTTCAGTCAGCATTTACAGTCATCCTTTATTAAATATGGTGGAATACAGCTGAATAAAAAACCCAACGCATTTCGACTGCTGAATAAAAAAAACCAACGCATTTCGACCGCTAGTCTTTAATCAAGGCCCAACGGCCAAAAGGTGCTGGCTTTTTATTTGGATGTATTTCACCATATTTAATTAAAGGGTGACCGTATATGCTGACTGCAACTGTACTGTGGTGTCAGCTTCATTGTTGGGGCTGAAAAAAAAAAAAAAGGCTTAAATATATGTGATCCGACATTTCTTGGTAGCGGGTGCGAATGTGCGCCACCGGGCGCTCGCTCCCGCTGTGCCCGGCGGACTCGATTTTCGCCGAGCATTCGGTACACAGGTAGAACGGGGGGGTCTGCCTATGTAAACAAGGCAGATTGCCGTTCGGTCAGTAAGGAAGGCATGGATGCTGTGTTCCTGCAAAGCAGAGACTAGGATCCGTATAAATATAAATAATAATAATAATAATAATAATAATAATAATAATAATAATAATAATAAATAGTATAAATAATCCGTATATATAAAACACTGACTAGGCACACAGTTAGCCCTTTGATGGTCCCTGAAGTTAAAGGGGTTGTAAAGGTAAATGTTTTTTCACCTTAATGCATTCTATGCATTAAGGTGAAAAAACATCTGACAGTGTCGGCTCCCCCAGCCCCCCCCTGTTTTACTTACCTCACCCCTCGAATGTCCCCCGCTCGTCCCCCGACGTCCTTTCCACCGTTCAGCCTGGCCGCTGATTGGCTGGAGTGGATGGATGGAAAGCAGCGCAGCCATTGGCTCGCGCTGCTGTCAATCACATCCACTGACGCGGAGCGCCGGGGGGCGGGGCCTTGTGATACAGCGAGCGGCTATAGCCGCCGGCTGTATCACGGGAGCACGCCCGCAGATGCTTCTCACCATGCGAGGGAGCTCGCATGAACGTGAGAAGCATCTGAGGGAGGAAGCAGAGACAGCCGCCGAGGGACCCCAGAAGAGCGGGTTTGGGGCCACTCTGTGCAAAACGAACTGCACAGTGGAGGTAAGTATAACATGTTTGTTATTTAAAAAAAAAAAAAAATTCACTTTACAATCCCTTTAATCCCTTCCCAGCCAGTGTCGTTAGTACAGTGGCAGTGCATTTTTTTTTTAACCACTGATCACTATATTAGTGTCACTGGTTCCCAAAAAAGTGTCAGTTTTGTCCACTGCAATATTGCAGTCCCATTATAAAAGTCGCCGATCGCTGCCTTTACTAGCAAAAGAAAAGTAAATAAAAATTCCATAAATACAGTGCCTTGAAAAAGTATTCATACCCCTTCACATTTTCCACATTTTTGTCATCTTAAAATGCAAAAAAACGTAAAATGTATTTTATTATTAAATTATTTCATGGATTTTATGTTATGTGATAGACCAACACAAAGTGGCACATAATTGTGAAGTGGAAGGAAAATTGTAAAAAAAAAATTTAAATAAATATGTGAAAAGTGTGGGGGAGGGGCATTTGTATTCAGCCCCCTTTTACTCTGATACCCCCTAACTAAAATCTAGTGGAACCAATTGCCTTCAGAAGTCACATAAATAGTAAATAGAGTCCACCTGTGTGTAATTTATTCTCAGTATAAATACAGCTGTTCTGTGAAGCCCTCAGGGGTTTGTTAGAGAATCTTAACGAACAAACAGCATCACGAAGGCCAAGGAACACACCAGACAGGTCAGGGATAAAGTTGTGGAGAAGTATAAAGCAGGGTTAGGTTATAAAATAATCTCCCAAGCTTTGAACATCTCACGGAGCTCTGTTCAATCCATCATCGGAAAATGGAAAGAGTATGGGCACAACTGCAAACCTACCAAGACATGGCCGTCCACCTAAACTGACCGGGCCGGGCAAGGAGAGCATTCATCAGAGAAGCAGCCAAGAGGTCCAATGCTAACTCTGGAGGAGCTGCAGAGATCCACAGCTCAGGGGGGAGAATCTGTCCACAGGACAACTATTAGTCGTCTCTCCACAAATCTGCCCTTTATGGAAGAGTGACAAGAAGAAAGACATTGGTGATAGAAAGTCATAAGAAGTCCTGTTTGTAGTTTGTGAGAAGCCATGTGGGGGAGGGGGCAGCAAACATGTGGAAGAAGGTGATCTGGTCAGATGAGACAAAAATTCAACTTTTTTGGCCTAAAAGCAAAACGCTATGTGTGGGGAAAACTAACACTGCCCATCCCCCTGAACACACCATCCCCACCGTGAGACATGGTGGTGGCAGCATGATGTGGTGGGGATGGTTTTCTTCAGCAGGGACAGGGAAGCTGGTCAGAGTTGATACGGAAGATGGATGGAGACAAATACAGGACAATCTGAGAAGAAAACCTGTTAGAGTCTGCAAAAGACATGAGACCGGGCCGGAGGTTCACCTTCCAGCAGGACAACGACCCGAAACATCCAGCCAGAGCTACAATGGAATGGTTTACATCAAAGCATATTCATGTGTTAGAATGGCCCAGTCACAGTCCAGACCTAAATCCCATTGAGAATCTGTGGCAAGACTTGAAAATTGCTGATCACAGACGCTCTCCATCCAATCTGACAGAGCTTGAGATATTTTACAAAGAAGAAGAATGGGCAGAAATGTCCTCTCTAGATGTGCAAAGCTGGTAGAGACATCCCCAAAAAGACTTGCAGCTGTAATTGCAGAGAAAGGCGGTTCTACAAAGTATTGACTTCGGGGGACGCCATACAAATGCCCCCCACACTTTTCACATACGGTATTTATTTTTAAAAAACATTTGGAAATCATTTATCATTTTCTTTCCACTTCACAATTATGTGCCACTTTGTGTTGGTCTATCACACAGGTGTCAAACACAAGGCCCGCGGGCCGAATCCAGCATGCGGAGCCTTGTTATGTGACCCACAGCGGCCCCTGGCTGCCACCCACAGCTCTCACCTGCTCTTCCTGCCGTCACTTGTAAACAAAGGAACTTTTGTTTTTACAGTGGTAGCTATGGTCTCTGCGACTTTCGGATCCCTGCAGGCACTGATGGTGTCGCTCACAGTGGGGCACAGAGGGGTAGGGCGGGGCAGATCCGATAGAAGTGAACCGTTACTGGAGCCGAATTCCGAACACACAGGTCCACCTACGCAGGTACTAGAGCTTAATACACAGGGAGGCGACTGCCTAGTAGAGATGTGAGGAAGCTTTGGGAAGGGGGTTGGGGGGGAATGTGGGCTGTGGAGGTGTGGGGGCAGATCTGTGCAGAGGTGAGAGGATGGGGGGAAAGTAGTGGGTGCAATCTGAGGGGTCAAAACTCAGGAGGAGGGCTGGAAATGAGATGTTACACACTGTGCATACCGCACCCCTGAACCCTGCATTCTGTATGTACTGCACACCTGAACCCGGCACTCTGTACGTACCGCACCCCTGAACCCGGCACTCTATACGTACCGCACCCCTGAACCCTGCATTCTGAACGTACTGCACACCTGAACCCGGGACTCTGTACGTAGCACACCCCCTGAACCTGGCACCCTGTACATACCGCACTCACTGAACCCCGCACTCTGTATGTAGCGCACCCCCTGAACCCAGCACTCTGTACATACCGCACCCCCTGAACCCGGCACTCTGTACGTAGTGCACCCCCTTAACCCGGGACTCTGTACGTAGCACACCCCCTGAACCTGGCACCCTGTACATACCGCACCCCTGAACCTGGAACTCTGTACATACCGCACTCACTGAACCCTGCACTCTGTATGTAGCGCACCCCCTGAACCCAGCACTCTGTACATACCGCACCCCTGAACCCGGCACTCTGTACGTAGTGCACCCTTGAACTCGGTACTCTGTAGGCATCGCACCCCTGAACCCGGCATTCTGTACCCATCGCACCCTTGAACCCGGCACTCTGTAGGCATCGCACCCCTGAACCCGGCACTCTGTAGGCATCGCACCCCTGAACCCGGCACTCTGTAGGCATCGCACCCCTGAACCCGGCACTCTGTAGGCATCGCACCCCTGAACCCGGCACTCTGTAGGCATCGCACCCCTGAACCCGGCACTCTGTAGGCATCGCACCCCTGAACCCGGCACTCTGTAGGCATCGCACCCCTGAACCCGGCACTCTGTAGGCATCGCACCCCTGAACCCGGCACTCTGTAGGCATCGCACCCCTGAACCCCGGCACTCTGTAGGCATCGCACCCCTGAACCCCGGCACTATGTAGGCATCGCACCCCTGAACCCGGCACTCTGTAGGCATCGCACCCCTGAACCCCGGCACTGTATATGTATCGCACCCCTGAACCTGGCAAAGTCACAGCCCCGGTGATCGCCGCCATTACTAGTAGTTTGTAGACACTATAACATTTGCGCAAAACAATCAATATACGCTTATTGGGATTTTTTTTACCAAAAATATGTAGCAGAATACATATTGGCCTAAATTTATGATGAAATTAAATTTTTTACATTTTTTATTAGATTTTTTTTTAGATTGATTAGATTTTATAGCAGAATTTAAAAAAGTTTTTTTTTTTTCAAAACTGTCGCTCTTGTTTATAGTACCAATTATAAAAACCGCAGAGGTGGTGATCAAATACCACCAAACGAAAGCTCTACTTGTGGGGGAAAAAGGACATGCATTTTATTTGCGTACAGCATCGCATGTCTGCGCAATTTTCAGTTAAAATAACCCAGTGCAGTATCGCAAAAATGGCCTGGTCACGAAGAGGGGTAAAACCTTCCGGGGCTGAAGTGGTTAATGCATTTCCAGACATGGAGTGCGGTCACAGAAGCCCAAGATGAGAAAATCGGAGGACCTCACCGTAATAAGCAAAAACACGTCAGCAGGAAATGAAACTACAAAAATACAAAAATGACAGATAAAATCATTGCAAATAATACTTTAAAATTATACATCAGACCCAAAACCGGGAACCTCTATGAGGAAGGACCCAGAACAAGGACACCTGGGATTCGCTCGATGAACACACTCAGCATGAAAGCCTTTTCTGGCTGATAAACAGCGCGCCGGCATACCATTGTGGTAATGAGATTCAGAAATTGGGTCACCGCTTGGTGCGCTGGAGTTTTTTTTACCTGTTGTTACAAAATAGTACAAAAAAATAATACAAACTGACAAAAGATCACAAAATAAGTTCAGAGTCTATCGGTACAAGAATAATGAAGAATAGATCTGAAAAGAAACCCGTTCAGACCAACCTAAATGCATTTCTAAAGGTGCCATTGACATGAAATTTTCCCCACATGTCGGTAACGACCCGTCCAATCCATACATACAAAGATACCAAAACAAATACGTTCAGAAATTAAGTTCTGCGCGTAGCGCCGGTACTCCTAACGAGTACGTGCTACGTGTTTAAATTTAATTTTTCTCAAAACTGTAGTGAGTTTTGGGGCTAATTATGCTAAATTGTACTTTGGCATCAGTTTGGCTGGGCTGTATAGGAGTTCTGCCTGGTCATAGGTGGGGTTGTACACCTGTGGGAGGCTACAGAATAGACATGTGCAAAAGGAAAAAATTTGTTTAGTTTCGTTTCGTTTTAATTCGTTAATTCATTAATTTCGTTTAGTTATATTCGTTAACTTCCTTAAAGCGGGAGTCCGCCGGGACTCCGCGTTTTTTTTCTTTTTTTTTTTAAAGTCAGCAGCTACAAATACTGCAGCTGCTGACTTTTAATATGGTGACACTTACCTGTCCTGCGCCCCCGCGATGTCGGCACCCGAAGCCGATCTCTAGATCGACACTCGGGTGCTGCCGCCGCCATCTTGGGTATGGGAATCAGGAAATGGAGCCTTTCGGCTTCATTTCCCGGTTCCCTACTGCGCATTGCGCGAGCCGCGCGGCGCAATCCGGACGGTCCCCGCTGCCTCTGGGAACTGTGTGTTTCCCAGCAGGCAGCGGGGCACTTGCGCAAAGGGGCGGGCAGTTGCGGAAAGAGGTGTAATCTACGCCCCTTTCCGCAGACAGCTATCCCGGAAGTGGGTGCAGTTACCTGGATTGGTAACTGCACCCCCCTCCCCCCTGAAAGGTGCCAATTGTGGCGCCGGAGGGGGGGGGGATTCCGATGAGCGGAGGTCCATTTTAGGGTGGACCTCCGCTTTAAATTCGTTTTCGGATTTCGTTTAGTTTTCTACCGAATTCGAAAAATCGGCCACATTCGAATATATTTCAACGAAATTCGAAAATATTTCAACCGGATTCGAAATGATTTCAACATGATTCGACATTATTTCAACCACATTCGAAAATATTTTATGACCCGAATTTAGGGCCATGTATCTCGGGGTCACTTGGTGCTAGAAACTCCAAATTTGGATATGTTGTAGTGCTAGTACCATTGTATTTGCATACCAAATTTGGGGTTTCTAGCTATAAGTCACCCCGAGATATGTGGCCCCAAAATCGGGTCGCAAAATGTTATTAGTTAATAGAGCAGAGAATGACATTTTGCGACCCGATTTTGGGGCCACATATCTCGGGGTCACTTATAGCTAGAAACCCCAAATTTGGTATGCAAGCACAATAATATTAGCTCTACAACATATCCAAATTTGAAGTGTCTAGCACCAAGTGACCCCGAGATACATGGCCCTAAAGTCGGGTCACAAAATATTTTCGAATGCGGTTGAAATAATGTCGAATCATGTTGAAATCATTTCGAATGCAGTTGAAATAATGTCGAATGCAGTTGAAATAATTTTGAATGCGGTTGAAATAATTTCGAATTCATTCGAATTCATTCGTTATATTTCTTTCGTATTCGTTGTAATTTGTTATTTTTTTATTCGGACATTCGGATGCATCCAAATGTCTGAAAGATGCAAAATTCGGCCGAATTTCAATTCGTTACGAAACGAATTGCACAAGCCTACTACAGAACGCAGTCTGGTTGGATGCATTGGGTACCAATCTCTATCTCCGAGCCAATCAGTGGGCGCGTTTGTCTCACTGTGTAGTCTGGGAGAGGGTACTTAAGTTGCCGAAGTCACGTGGTTCTGGGTTCCAGTCCAGAAGTTGTAGCTGACTACGTGGTCCTCCTGACCAGCCCCCGGGGGCACTCATGGCTTTGGGTGCAGATCCATCTGTTTCCGAGCCTCGGAACTGGTTAGTTCGAGGAGCAGTAACTGGAAGGAGGATTCTAAAGTGTTCTGGTGCCGTCTTGGGTTTGGAGAGGCCCAGCAACTCTACACGCGATCAGGGGAGGACTCTTCAGAGGGCCAAGCACAAGGCTGGCTGTTTGGTAAGAGCCTGGAAGCTGAGCTGCCATGGACATTGACTGAATCCACAATTCTTACGGTATCGCCGGACCGGCTGAAAGATTCTGGTACAGTAAGAAAGGTTCCTACTTCTACACTTCCAGTTGTAACTAAGTTTTCAACCAAGTCTGTGTGAGAGACTTTGAAAAGCTAGAATTACCTGTTGGCTGCTAAACCCAAAACTTAAGTATTTATCCAACAGTTAAAGAATCCAGTTGCGAGCCACTGTTCCCTGGATTATGTACAGAGAGACTTTTATTGAAGTCAGCAGTTTCGAGCACCTGAGCTAAACTTTATCCTAAGACCCTCTATTCCAAACTTAGAGACTGAGTTTGTTCAACAATTTTATGCAAAATAAAAATCCTAATAAGGAATTCAAGTGTCGGTCTCTACAGTTACTGGGCCATCAACCCTGGGAACCCCTAGACAATGAGGAGTACGAGCTGGAGGAGGTAATCGGTAAGCCCAAAAAAATTCAGCAGCTCCTTCGGGGGTTAGCGCTACATGCCTAATAAGATCAAGTGTAATATCTGTTCTTATCAGTGACCCAACGAGGGCGCTGTGCTATCACCCAGACTTGACCAAGGTTGGGGCGGTGGCTATGCAAAGCTGTAACAGAAACCGGGGCACCCACAGGCAGTTGGTGCACGGGAGTAATTCCCCCGGGAAAGTTGAAAGAGCCCATTACCTCCTGTTCTGAATGTTCTACCTTGCCATCTGGCCATAGTGTCTGTGCCCCCTGGGAGTGGTCACCCTAGGGCAGGGATATGGTGGCCCTCCAGGTGTTGCAAAACTACAAGTCCCATCATGCCTCTGCCTGAGGGAGTCGTGCTTGTAACTGTCAGCCTTGCAATGCCTCATGGGACTTGTAGTTTCGCAACAGCTGGAGGGCCACCAGTTTGAGACTTCTGCCCTAGGGGGTTCTCTTAGTAACACTTTGGTGTGGGACCACACGGTGTGAACAGAACGCATGGTCACAGCACCAAATTATGCTTTTTCTTTCTGCACTGCTCCTCATGGGTTGGGTCTTTTGGTCTAAGTCCGGGGCAATTTTTGTCTACTAGGCCTCAGGGCCTGGCCAGTGCACTATTTGGCATGGCCAGCTTTTTTACTTATTTTTCTCCTTCTGTTGGTCCCCTTTCACTTTTGTGTTTGTTTTCTCACAAATGAAGGGTGTGAGTCCTTGGGTTTACCCTGTTGTCTAGGGGGAGGATGTGTGGCCATCACGTTCCTTTCACCCCTGCCCCTGGGGGTGGGGTGGTCTCTCTTCGGGAGAGCTCCCCTGACCTAGTACTCGAGGGTGGCTTCAGGTGTCCTAGAAGAACGGGGTCTGTCAGGCCTTCTGGCTAGGCCTACTATTTGAGAACAATGATGTTGGACTTTATAGGCACTTAAGTACAGAAAATTTACGTTAAAATTTATTACAAAAATGTAAAAGACATAGACAAAGATTGTTAAAAATCCACAATTAAATTGAATGCCTATACATTGGCACTTAGCCTACCAATTACACCAATAACTGCACTGTATAAATTCATAAAGCGTCCTAAACCATTGACAATATTCCAACAGGCTTGGGGTAGACTTGGTCTGGCGTACTATGGCTTGACCAGGGGCAGACTGACCATTTGGCCACTCGGGCACTGCCCGAGGGCCCCCGGGCCACTAGGGGGCCCCATCAGGGTTGCCAGCCTCAGTAAAACCAGGGACAGTATGTAAAAATCTGTGTTTTTGCCTCTGAAATGTCCCTTACCGACATCCTTTTGGTCTAAAAATCCTGAGATTATAGCTGCCCCACTTCTCCAGTACCTTCTCAGCCAATAGAAACATGTCTGTGTATACTGAGTGTACATGTATGTGTATACTGTGTGATTGTATACTGTGTGGCCCCATAATCTCTGATTGCCTGGGGGCTCCATAATCTCTTATTGCCCAGGGGCCCCCATGAGTTGTCAGTCCGTTCCTGGGCTTGACTCTAAATGTTCCCCCGCCACGCAGCAGCCCCTCCGATGGGGCACGTGAACCCTCTGGCAGCTCTTAAAGTACCGTACTGTACATTCCGCCCCGGTATATAGATGTGAGCAGGTCGGGAACCAGTTAATGCATTAAGATAAAAAACCCTTCAGACTTTACAACCCCTTTAAATCCTGCAATACGCTTAGATTTCCTCCATATTATTCTTGCTAAATTTAATATTGGCAGACGTGTTTTTTTCTGTAGGTACAACACCCCCTGAACACGGCACTCTGTACATACCGCACCCCTGAACCCGGCACTCTGTACACATCGAACCCTTGAACCCGGCATTCTGTACACATCACACCCCTGAACCCGGCACTCTGTACATACCGCACCCCTGAACCCGGCACTCTGTACACATCACACCCCTGAACTCGGCACTCTGTAGGCATCGCACCCTGAACCCGGTACCCTGTATGTATCGCACCCCTGAACCCGGCAAAGTCACAGCCCCGCTAAAAAACGGTGATCGCCACCATTACTAGTAAAAAAAAAAAAAATGTTAAAAAATAGACGCTATAACTTTTCCGCACAACAATCAATATACGCTTATTGGGATTTTTTTTTACCAAAAATATGTAGCGGAATACATATTGGCCTAAATTTATGAAGAAATTCGATTTATTTTTATTTTTTTATTAGATATGTTTTATAGAAGAAAGTAAAAAGTATTGTGGCTCTTTTTTTTTGTTTATAGTGCAAAATATAAAAACCACAGAGGTGATCAAATACCACCAAACGAAAGCTCTACTTGTGGGGGAAGAAAAGGACATGCATTTTATTTGGGTACAGCGTTGCATGCCTGCGCAATTTTCCGTTAAAATAACGCAGTGCAGTATTGCATAAAATGGCCTGGTCATGAAGGGGGGGGGGGGGTAAAACCTTCCGGGGCTGAAGTGGTTAATGCATTTACAGACATGGAGTGCGGTCACAGAAGCCCAAGATGAGAAAATCAGAGGACCTCACCGTAATAAGCAAAAAAAACAAAAAACACGGCACACGCCGATGTCAGCAGGAAATGAAATTACAAAAATGACAGATAAAATCATGCAAATAAAACTTTAAAATTATACATCAGACGCTTAGATTTCCTCCATATTATTCTTGCTAAATTTAATATTGACAGACATGTTTTTTTTCTAAGACTGGACTCTGATCTTTAGTTCTTTCCATTGATTTTCTATTGGATTCAAGTCAGGTGATTGGCTAAGCCATTCTAGAAGCTTTATTTTCTTTGAAACCAATTGAGTTTCTTTGGCTTTCTGTTTGGGATCATTGTCCTTCTGAAATGTCCGCCCTCGTTTCATCTTCATCATCCTGGTAGATGGCAGCAGATTTTTATCAGGAATGTCTTGGTACATTTTTTCTATTCATCCTTCCTTCAATGATATGAAATTTGCCAGTACCATATGATGAAAAACAGCCCCGCCCCCCCCCTTGATGTTCCCACCTCCAAACCTCACTGTTGGTATGGTGGGCGTTTTTGGGGTGATGTTACTCATTAGTGTTACAAGGTCTCAGGTGTGAATGGGGAGCAGGTGTGTTAAATTTGGTGTTATTGCTCTCACTCACTCATACTGGTCACTGGAAGTTCAACATGGCACCTCATGGCAAATAACTCTCTGAGGATTTGAAAAAAAGAATTGTTGCTCTACATAAAGTTGGCCTAGGCTATAAGAAGATTGCCAAGACCCTGAAACTGAGCTGCAGCATGGTGACCAAGACCATACAGCGGTTTAATAGGACAGGTTCCACTCAGAACAGGCCTCGCCATGGTCCACCAAAGAAGTTGAGTGCACGCGCTAAGCGTCATATCCAGAGGTTGTCTTTGGGAAATAGACGTATGAGTGCTGCCAGCATTGCTGCAGAGGTTGTGGGGGTGGGGGGGTCAGCCTGTCAGTGCTCAGACCATACGCCGCACACTGCATCAAATTGGTCTGCATGGCTGTCATCCCAGAAGGAAGCCTCTTCTAAAGATGATGCACAAGAAAGCCCGCAAACAGTTTGCTGCAGACAATCAGACTAAGGAGATGGATTACTGGAACCATGTCCTGTTGTCTGATGAGACCAAGATAAATGTATTTGGTGTCAGATGGTGACAAGCGTGTGTGGGGGCAACCAGGTGATGAGGACAAAGACAAGTGTGTCTTGTCTGCAGTCAGGCATGGTGGTGGGAGTGTCATGGGGTGCATGAGTGCTGCCGGCACTGGGGGGCTACAGATCATTGAGGGAACCATGAATGCCAACATGTACTGTGACATACTGAAGCAGAGCATGATCCCCTCCCTTCAGAGACTGGGCCGCAGGGCAGTATTCCAACATGATAACCACCCCAAACACTCCTCCAAGACCATCACTGCCTTGCTAAAGAAGCTGAGGGTAAAGGTGATGGACTGGCCAAGCATGTCTCCAGACCTAAACCCTATTGATCATCTGTGGGACATCCTCAAACAGAAGGTGGAGCAGTGCAAGGTCTCCAACATCCACCAGCTCCGTGATGTCATCATGGGGGAGGGGGAAGAGGACTCCAGTGACAACCTGTGAAGCTCTGGTGACCTCCATACCCAAGAGGGTTAAGGCAGTGCTGGAAAATAATGGTGGCCACACAAAATATTGACACTTTGGGCCCAATTGGGACATTTTCACTTAGGGGTGTACTGACTTTTGTTGCCAGCGGTTTAGACATTAATGGCTGTGTGTTGAGTTATTTTGGGGGGGACAGGAAATTGACACTGTTATACAAGCTGTACACTCACTACTTTACATTGTAGACAAGTGTCATTTCTTCAGTGTTGTCACATGAAAAGATATAGTAAATATAAATCAGAAAACAACCCCCCCCCCCCCCCCGGCCCCTCTATGGTCATTAGAAGGACTTGGGTTGGGCATTGCACAATGTATGCCGGGGGTATGGAACGCCCTCTGGATTGCCATCAGCTCACACTGACAAAGCATTCAACACACACAGTGCAGATTAAAAGGAAATTCGGTCTCACTGGGATCCCTGAAAAGTTATTTTGTGACTTCAGATGAAAGCAAATGTCCCCATAGAGGATGCAGCATGGGCAGCCGCTGCTGTTGTGATATGACCGGTGTCAGGGCTAAACACATTTCACTATTCATTTCATTCTCTGATCAATGTGAACCAAATCTTAAAATTTGTATAACTATATAAACAGTTCCAAGGGCTAACATTACTAGAATTTAAAGTAAAAGACACACACGCACCCGCCATCCGCATAATGTAAAAGGAACCTTCTTCCATTGTATAGAGTCTAGATCGGATCCCTGCACTATGATTATATGTTTTGGCTGCTGCCTACCGCAGGAATCTCACGGAACGTAAATGTATGGGGAGAGAAAAGGTATGGGTGGCGCTGCCTCTATCCAATGTGCAAAATTCATAGAAATAATAAATGAAGTCTGCATAAATCAGAAATTGGTGTACTGTCTCTTTAAATAATATAATGTGCATACCAAATGATTATGTCCCTTTAAGCACGTCCTAATGTGTTAAAGCATTTGTTATCCTAAAAAAAAAAAAAAAAAAAAAAATGGATCCTGTTCCTTTAAAGCATGTTATACAGCACAGTGCTTGTGCTGTGTAATTTGGCCCCTTCTATAATATGAAGTACCTGGCTGATCCTGCCTGGCTATGACCTCCTCCCTGTAAACTGACCACGGTGTATCATGGCTGCTGAGCCCTGACACCGTGGTCAGTTTATGTGCTTCCGGTTATCCGTTGTGTCTCCTGTTCTCCACTGTCCTCTGCCGCCGCCCCAACCCCCCCCCCCCCCTGTCAGCTAGTGAAAAAACAAAATTCTTGAATCCATATAGGTGCTTCCAATCCAAAGAGACTTGTGCATAAGCAAATAGAGCAATAACGATCATTGGTTAGAGATGGGTGTATTCCACTCATGCTCCCCCCCTCAGATCCGCACCTCACCCGAAAGCTGCACCCCTGCAGGGGTACAAAGCTTTAAATATGAGCTGCTTCTGATCCTGTGTCTCCTCCTCCTCCTCCTCCTCATCCTCCTCATCCAGTCAGATCACTGTGTACACTCACATAGGGATGGATGGACAGAAAGGCACCTCATAGTGTAAATCCATAAATTAATGTTTATTTGTAACAAATTCAAAATTCTTCCCTCCCCACCTCCATCAATGAGCCTTCCTTACCCATCTCCATCAATGAGCCTTCCCTCCCCCCACCTCCGCCAATGAGCCTTCCCTCCCCCCACCTCCGCCAATGAGCCTTCCCTCCCCCCACCTCCGCCAATGAGCCTTCCCTCCCCCCACCTCCGCCAATGAGCCTTCCCTCCCCCCACCTCCGCCAATGAGCCTTCCCTCCCCCCACCTCCGCCAATGAGCCTTCACTCCCCCACCTCCGCCAATGAGCCTTCACTCCCCCACCTCCATCAATGAGCCTTCCCTCCCCACCTCCATCAATGAGCCTTCCCTCCCCACCTCCATCAATACCTCCATCAATGAGCCTTCCCTCCCCCACCTCCATCAATGAGCCTTCCCTCCCTACCTCTATCAATGAGCCTTCCCTCCCCACCTCCATCAATGAGCCTTCCCTCCCTACCTCTATCAATGAGCCTTCCCTCCCCACCTCCATCAATGAGCCTTCCCTCCCCCACCTCCATCAATGAGCCTTCCCTCCCCATCTCCCTCAATGAGCCTTCCCTCCCCATCTCCCTCAATGAGCCTTCCCTCCCCCACCTCCATCAATGAGCCTTCCCTCCCCATCAATGAACCTTCCCTCCCCACCTCCATCAATGAACCTTCCCCCCACCTCCACCAATGAACCTTCCCCCCACCTCCATCAATGAACCTTCCCCCCACCTCCATCAATGAACCTTCCCCCCACCTCCATCAATGAACCTTCCCCCCACCTCCATCAATGAACCTTCCCCCCACCTCCATCAATGAACCTTCCCTCCAAACCTCCATCAATGAACCTTCCCTCCCCACCTCCATCAATGAACCTTCCCTCCAAACCTCCATCAATGAACCTTCCCTCCAAACCTCCATCAATGAACCTTCCCTCCCCACCTCCATCAATGAGCCTTCCCTCCCCCACCTCCATCAATGAGCCTTCCCTCCCCCACCTCCATCAATGAGCCTTCCCCCCATCTCCATCAATGAACATTCCCTCCAAACCTCCATCAATGAACCTTCCCTCCAAACCTCCATCAATGAGCCTTCCCTCCCCCACCTCCATCAATGAGCCTTCCCTCCCCCACCTCCATCAATGAGCCTTCCCTCCCCCACCTCCATCAATGAGCCTTCCCTCCCCATCTCCCTCAATGAGCCTTGGTCACCCATGACCATGTCTCTGGTTGGCTGCTTTTCATTCCTTGGACCACTTTTGGTTAGCACAAGAAGAAGGCGCACCGGCCTATAGCATTATCACAAAACTCTATATTGACTAAAACCAAAGTTCACTCTACTCACAAAAGTACACAATAAAGCACATGTACATTAACATAAGCCAGTCCCAACACTGGAAACGCGTCCATTCGCCGGAGCGTAGCTTTAGAATTTCAAGGGTGATGCTCTCTTCATCTGAGCGCACCTTTGATCATAAGTTGGAACTGCTTAAGGATGGGCCACTAGGCTAACAGGTGGTGAATTTTGATAACACCAGAAAGAAGATCAACATCAATGCCCCACCACTTGCCACACCAGCCAGACTTCAGCTGTTGGGACTGCACTTGCCTGGGATGCATTGCTTTATGTTTAGGATTTACCAGTTTGATTTTAATCCTGTTTACGCCTATGTACTGATTTTAATGAAAGAAATCCCTGCACCTCCTTGTTCCTCCATTCCAATGGTTCTCAACCAATGGGCTGTGGGTCATTGCCAGCCTGTGGCCTTCAAGGTCTCGGGTCAGCTTCTGATCCTCCAAACTCCCACAAGGCCTCCTAGTTTCCATAGTGCCCCCCGACCTTCCATAGTAGACCACAGTGCCCCTCAGTCTCCACAGTACCCCCAAACCTCTGACAATGCTACCCAAAGGGCCACCTCGTCTTCTAAAAAGTACCCCAGCCCCCTTCTGTGTCCCACAGTTTACTGCAGATATTTCAGCCTTTCATAGGTTTCCCAACCTCCAACAGTGTCCTACACTGTCCTCAGTGCATCTCATAGTGTGCTCCATCCATGCATAGTGGACCGTGTGCCCCTCTGCTCCCACAATGCCTCCAAACCTCCCACAGTGACACCCAGCCTCTTCCAATGTTCCCTAGTCTACTGCGTATTTTCCATCCCCCCAGTTTCCTTAACCACCCACAGTGCTTCCAGCTCTCGCAACACACTCCAGTCTCCACCAGTGCCCCTGCAAAGACCCCAGCCTCCTGGAGAATCCAGCCCCCTCCAGAGACCAGAACCCCATAGTTTTCCCCAGCCCCATTCAGAAATCTCATCCCCTACAGGACCACCAAGTTTACTACAGAAACCCCTGACCCCCCTCCAGAACCCCCATCCCTCCACAATGCCTCCCAGTTTCCATAGTGACCCCAACCATCCATAGTGGACTGCAGTGCCCCACCAGCCCCCAAATCTCCCACAGTGCCAATGGCCCCCTTCCCCATCAGTGTCCCCAGTCTACTGCAGATCCTTCAGCCCTTCATAGTGCCACCAACCCCCAACAGTGTCCCCCAACCTACCACAGTGCCTCCCATCTCCCACCCTTCCATAGTGGACCACAGTGCTCCTCAGCCTCCACCGTGCCCCCAAACCTCTCAGTGCTGTCCAGCCTTCAAAGCGTCCCCACAGCCCCCCGAAGTGTCCCACAGTCTACTTCAGATCATCTAGTCCTCCAAATGTCCCAGGTCTCAATAAGGTCAAGAGCCCTTGTTCTGTCTGGTTTAATCATGTCTTTGTGAATACCCGAGAGCCAGATTCCCCTCTTTATAAATAGGTCCCTCTGGCCGGCTCCAGGTAACAATCCCCCCATACGGTGTGCTTTGCTTCATCAGAGCAGCAGATTGCGGAGCCTCTATAATATGGTAATATTTCACCTCTGCCAGGTGTTCGCGGCGCGCTAGTGACGCCAGGGAACGCCACTAATTTTATAAATCTGCATATGGACGAGGTGTGATCACTCTGATGTCTGAAGGACGCTGTCTGGATAAAAACAGGCCAGGCATCTTCTTGTCCTTATATAACTCCACCAAAAATGAACATATACAGCGTTCCTGGTTTGATTCTGTCTAGCCAGACCTATGCACAGTAACTATGTCTGAATTCCCATGTATGCATGTGGTCCTGCATTGTATGTTAACATGCATAATATGTGCGTTGCCACTCATTCTCAAGCTCACACAGAGATTGCATTACTCCCCCTGACAATGCCTCCATCTGATTTGCTCTCTAGAAGGACAACACCATCTTTGTTCAGGCATCTTCCAGGGTCACCACCTACAGTATCTCACAAAAGTGAGTACACCCCTCACATTTTTGTAAATAGTTTATTCTATCTGTTTTCTTTTGGAGTATCAAGTGTGGCCTATTCAGCAGGGGTGAAGCCAATAACAATACCCAACGGCAGATGGTGGACCAGGGCAGGGAGCAGATGATATGCATAATACAGGGACAGGCAGCGGTCAGGGCAGGCAGCAGATGAAAATTTTAACAAAGCCAAGGTCAGGACAGACGGCAGATGATAAGCGTAATCCAGAGGCGGGCTGAGGTCAGGGCGGGCAGCAAACAAACATAATCCTGAGACAGGCCAAGTTCAGGGTGGGCAGCATACAATAAACATAATCCAGAGACAGGCCAAGGTCAGGGAAGGCAGCAAACAAACATGATCCTGAGACAGGCCAAATTCAGGGAGGGCAGCATACAATAAACATAATCCAGAGACAGGCCAAGGTCAGGGAGGGCAGCATACAATAAACATAATCCAGAGACAGGCCAAGGTCAGGGAGGGCAGCATAACAATAAACATAATCCAGAGACAGGCCAAGGTCAGGGAGGGCAGCATACAATAAACATAATCCAGAGACAGGCCAAGTTCAGGGAGGGCAGCAAACAGTAGGCATAATCCAGAGACAGGCCAAGGTCAGGGAGGGCAGCAAACATAATCCAGAGACAGGCCAAAGTCAGGGAGGGCAGCAAACATAATCCAGGGACAGGCCAAGGTCAGGGAGGGCAGCAAACATAATCCAGGGACAGGCCAAGGTCAGGGAGGGCAGCAAACAATAGGCATAATCCAGAGACAGGCCAAGGTCAGGGAGGGCAGCAAACAAACATAATCCAGAGACAGGCCAAGGTCAGGGCGGGCAGAAAACAATAGGCATAATCCAGAGACAGGCCAAGGTCAGGGAGGGCAGCATACAGTAAACATAATCCAGAGAGACAGGCCAAAGTCAGGGAGGGCAGCAAACAAACATAATCCAGAGACAGGCCAAGGTCAGGGCAGGCAGCAAACAAAAGGCATAATCCAGAGACCGGCCAAGGTTAGGGCGGGCAGCAAACAATAGGCACAATCCAGAGACAGGCCAAGGTCAGGGCGGGCAGCAAACAATAGGCATAATCCAGAGACAGGCCAAGGTCAGGGAGGGCAGCAGATAAGCATAATCCAAGGATAGGCTGAAGTCTGAAGCAGATGATAAAAATAATCCAGTGTCAAGCAGAAGTCAGAACAGGCAACAGACGATATGAGTTGGGTCAGATTTTGCACTCTCCAGTTTTAGCGAAAGCAACCCTTAAAGTGGTTGTAAACCACGGGAAAAACAAAAAAAATAAACCCTGCAAGACAATGATTGTAACTTACAGATAAGCCTATAATAAAGGTTTATCATCTAATACTTCCCTTAGAATGAAGCCCCCACAGTGGCTTGCGGTCAGGGAGGTTGACATGCTCCCCCGGCATTTCTTCCGGGTTTGCGGGTTCCGGCGCTGTGAAATAAAGCCAAGAAAAACTCCAAGCTAACTTACTGACCAGCCCGCTGGCAACCATATTGACCTGTTTAAGAGTATGCATTAAAAGCAGGGGTGTAGTCTGCACACATTTGCAAATATATGCGTAAGCTACAGGCCCCACCAAGGCACCCATCGGTAAGTGAGCTTGGAGTTTTTTCCTTGACTTTTTTTCTTACCTAAAGAAAATGACTCAAAATTATAAAAACCCAACAGGAGAGCCAAATCCAATGGTGAAAGAGTCCAAATCACTTTAATCAGTGCCGGGACAAGGGCAAAGATGCCAAACTGCACCTCTCCACGCCATTCGTGATGTGCAAATTTAAGAGGATCCTATGCCCAGCAGTCACTCGCTTCTTCAAAAATGATTGCCCCTATCACTACTCCTGTCAGCCTTTTAGCAGAAGGACCCGCCACCCCCTGTCCCAGCCACCCCTTGTTCCAGCCACCCCCTGTCCCAGCCACCCCCTGTCCCAGCCACCCCCTGTCCCAGCCACCCCTTGTCCCAGCCACCCCTTGTCCCAGCCACCCCTTGTCCCAGCCCTGGCGTTAATAGTATGATCACATAAAACAATAATTGTGTTTTGGAAGTAAAACCACTGCCCCTTCATCAGTGCCTAGGGGCCAGAGACCTAAATTGCCAGACAGATCTGTTAACACTGGTACATCCTTTGTCTTCCCAGAAATAAGTAAGATGGACCCCCATACGGATTTGTCTGGTGATTTAAACATAGTCATGATCTGCCAACAATGGAAAACCTCCATATACAGAGCCCTATACCTACAGCTTATCCAGAGGAAGGCAAAAAACACTTAAAAAGCATGGTCCAACTGGAAAAAAACAACAACATTCTGTTCCCAGGCATGTCCAAAGTCTGGCCCGCGTTCTGGTTTCAGGCGGCCCATCTGGTAATTTTGACATGCAGATATCTTTTGTGGCCCCCGACTAAACCCCTGAGCGCCAGGGGCCACAAAAGATATATATGCTGGCTGCCTTGGAGGGGACCGGGAGGAGGCGGGACGAGTACCGTACATACAGGAGAATTTCCTGTTTACACAGCGGCCTCTGTAAAAGGAAGTCCCGTCTCCTGCGCTGCCATTTGATAACTCTTCTGTCCGTCATAGGAGATGGGACTTTCTATTAACGAGGTCGCCAAGAAAACAGGAGTTTCTTCTGTATGTCTGTTGGCGCTCCTCCCGCCCCTTCCCTGTCCCCACCAAGGCTGCAGATGGGCATGAATCAGGCTGCACTAATGTCAATGGGGGTGCTGCATTCATGTCAATCGGAGTCCTGCATTCATGACATGGGCGGGTGCTGCATTCATGACAAGGGGGGGTGCTGCATTCATGACAAGGGGTCATTGATGGTGCTGCATTCATGGCATTGATGGTGCTGCATTCATGACAAGGGGTCATTGATGGTGCTGCATTCATGGCATTGATGGTGCTGCATTCATGGCAACGGGGGTGCTGCATTCATGGCAACGGGGGTGCTGCATTCATGGCAACGGTGGGGCTGCATTCATGGCAATGGTGGGGCTGCATTCATGGCAACGGTGGGGCTGCATTCATGGCAACGGTGGGGCTGCATTCATGGCAACGGTGGGGCTGCATTCATGGCAACGGTGGGGCTGCATTCATGGCAACGGTGGGGCTGCAGTCATGTCAATGGGGTTCTGCATTCATGTCAATTGGGGTGCTGCATTCATGTCAATTGGGGTGCTGCATTCATGTCAATTGGGGTGCTGCATTCATGGCAACGGTGGGGCTGCATTCATGGCAACGGTGGGGCTGCATTCATGGCAACGGTGGGGCTGCATTCATGGCAACGGTGGGGCTGCATTCATGGCAATGGGGGTGCTGCATTCATGGCAACGGGGGTGCTGCATTCATGGCAATGGTGGGTGCTACATTCATAGCAATGGTGGGGCTGCATTCATAGCAATGGTGGGGCTGCATTCATAGCAATGGTGGGTGCTGCATTCATGGCAATGGGGGTGCTGCATTCATAGCAATGGTGGGTGCTGCATTCATGGCAATGGGGGTGCTGCATTCATGGCAATGGGGGTGCTGCATTCATGGCAATGGTGGGGCTGCAGAGGGGCACTGACCCTTATTTTGCTTCACAGTTCTTTATTTTAAATTTACAATTTTTCCTGAAAATTCCTTTTTAAAAAGTGAAGGTGCGTGTTATATACTGATAAATACGGTATATCCAAATAACACCCCCCAAGCTCATCTCTTTACTCACAAAACAGCCACAAAGGCACACTTAGACCGAATTTTAATGGTTTAAAGAATGTCAGGCAAAATGGTCGGCCCTCACGCACATTCATTTCATCAAATCTGGCTCTCTTTGAAAAAAGTTTGGATGTTCCCTGGACCAAAGTTTAGGTCTCTGAAGCCTTTTTAAAGCGGTTTGGTACCTAAAAATGAAACTTCATATTATTAAAATCACAAGATAGAATACTTACCTAAATGAACCCTGAAAAAAAAAATATTCTTTACTTACCTTTTATTTCAGATGTTTCTGCTGACTTCCGGGTTGTCCTCCCGTGGGAGTAGGCGTGGTAATCGTCCTCGCAATGGTCCCTGGGAAATTTCCCAAGAATCCATGGGGGGACAATGAAATTGCGAAATCTCGTGAGATTTCGTTAGGATGCCAGTCACGTGACAAGGGCGTGTCCGAATTTGCCATTTTTAAAGTGGGCAGGCAGCTGTATCTGCCATTACCACCATTGCACACTGAGCATGTGCGAGATGGAGCGGAGCATGCTGGGAGCCGAGCGTCATCGATATACAGGAAGTAAATGCCTGTGGGCTTCAGACGCCCAAACTTAAAATGGAAAATGCCAGAGCACTTTTTTAAAAGTCATCCTGAGGAAAAGAATCGTCGTGCCGGGGGTCAAAAAAACGCCGGATGTGGATGCTAAGCGAAGGTAGCAGTCGCCCACCTGTAACACGGGTAAGAAAAAAAAAAAAAAGAGCGGAATCCCGCTTTAAGTCCTGACAAAGTTCCAAAGTCCTGATGAAGAAGGGGTCATTTTAGCCCCAACACGCATAGGCTGTTTTATCTGATCAGTCTGTAAACCATTAACGTGATTTGGACTCTTTCGTCATTTGGTTTAGCACCATTGTTGCGTTTTTATTTATCATTTTGCCTTGAAGCGTCCTTTGCTGCAGTCAGGGAGCTTCAACTGATCAAGACAAAGAACCTCAAGTTTTTGTAGAGTCGGTTGGTCCCGGAGTAGAACTCCACCAAGCTGCATTCAACGCCAAGAAGCTATAGGAGCCTAGATGTCGGATTCTTGGACGTTCCATCTCATCCAATGGTCTCCAGTTCTGCATTAGTATGTAGTCGAAAAGCATTTAAGGACTGGTCTGGGGCAGCATTATTGCAAGATTGAACCCTTTCATGACTAAGCCTATTTTTGACATTTGGCGTTTATTTTATCCCGGTTTACATGTAAACTTATCTCACTTGACCTTCCACCTGAAATTGGGTTAGAAAGTAAAGCAACATTTCAGATTGGCTCAGCTGAGTGTAGCAAGATCCATGTGAACTGGCAATTGGACCCCAGTTCCAATGAACAAACCACAACCATAGTCTACAATGAACTACAAGTCAAATCTGGGTACTGAGCAAGGTCCAATTATATCCCTTAACGTACAGAGTCACCCCCCACCCCTAATTGTTCTGGTCCTCTTGTATCCCTTGGAATCCAATTCCATTGGTTTGAAGCCGCTTTCTACCAATCCCTATGGAGGTCCTCATAAGCCAATGTGGTTGGGGTTTGCATAACGACACCCTACACACCTATCCAACATCTTACTACTCCATTAATGGACTCAGCCCCACCCCATATAAAAAAGGAAAAGGCGCGTTGACCCCTGTCCTTGCAGTAGGGTGTTGGCTCATTCTCTTGGTGACCAAGCATGCCATTCTTTTTTTTTTTTTGCACTCAGCAAATGAAAAACCCTAGGCTGCCTCCCACATGGAAATCAGTGGGGACCCGATCTTCTGACAGCTACTAAATTCATCTGCATTGTGTGTCCTTGGGAAATCTTGGCAAATCTCTTTAATTTGTCTGGGACATGTTTTGCATCAGCCTTAATGAGGGAACGTACAGGAAGGACACCCCATTCCAAGGCTCAGCTAATTAACTGCAGTTAACATGTAAAAGTTCATGTTTCCTGGACGGACGCCTGGCAAAGTAAGGAAATATAGCTTCGTAATTAGTGAACTGCGGTCTAGTTAAGAAGTCTATCGTCTTCTGGTTGACAGCCAAAGCTCTTACGTCAGGCCTGATCCTCCCAGGGACAGGCGGTATCGAACCAGTGGCCCACTGCCAACCATGTCCACTTAGCTGTGATTGCCTCTTACAACATCCCACAATCCCTGTTTTATTTAGTAATGTGACATTGAAGGACGTGGGGGATGTCCAAGTGACCGTGAGGAGAAGAGTTTCATTAAACGATGTGACTATGTCCAATCAGAAGGCCTAAATAGGATCTCCAACCCAGAAGTCAGAGCAGCCCACCACATGCCAGGAAGTAAAGACGGGCACACCAATGGTCCTTCGTCAATAGAATTTTACTTGAAGCTGAATTCCAGCGATGGCGATTTGTACACGGTCACATTGGTCAAGTTTGGATCAATGGAAGTATGTACAGTGCCTGGAAAAAGTATTCACACCCCATGAAATTTTACACGTTGTCATGTTACAACCAAAAACATAAAATGTACTTTATCGGGATTTTATGTGATAGACCAACACAAAGTGGCACATAATTGTGGAAGGAAAATGATAAATGGTTTTCAAGTTTTTTTTTTTTACAAATAAATATATGAAAAGTGTGGGGGAGGGGCATTTGTATGGCGCCCCCCGGAATCAATACTTTGTAGAACCCCCTTTCTCTGCAATTCCAGCTGCAAGTCTTTTTGGGGATGTCTCTACCAGCTTTGCGCATCTAGAGAGGACATTTCTGCCCATTCTTCTTTGTAGAATATCTCAAGCTCTGTCAGATTGGATGGAGAGCGTCTGTGATCAGCAATTTTCAAGTCTTGCCACAGATTCTCAATGGGATTTAGGTCTGCACTGTGACTGGGCCATTCTAACACATGAATATGCTTTGATCTAAACCAGGGGTCTCAAACTGGTGGCCCTCCAGCTGTTGCAGAACTACAATTCCCATGAGGCATAGTGAGGATGACAGTTAAAAGCATGTCTCCCATAGGCAGAGGCATGATGGGACTTGTAGTTCCGCAGCAGCTGGAGGGCCGCCAGTTTGAGACCCCTGATCTAAACCATTCCATTGTAGCTCTGGCTGTATGTTTCGGGATGTTGACCTGCTGCAAGGTGAATCTCCACCCCGGTGTCAATTCTATTGCAGACTCTAAACGGGTTTTCTTCTAAGATTGCCCTTTATTTGTCTCCATCCATCTTCTCATCAACTCTGACCAGCTTCCCTGTCCCTGCTGAAGAAAAGCATCCCCACCACATGATGCTGCCACCACCATGTTTCACGGTGGGGATGGAGTGTTCAGGGGGATGGGCGGGGTTAGTTTTCCTGGCACACATAGCGTTTTGTTTTAAAGCCAAAAGGTACGATTTTGGTCTCATCTGACCAGATCACCGTCTTCCACATGTTTGCTGTGTCCCCCACATGGCTTCTCACAAACTACAAACAGGACTTCTTATGACTTTCTTTCTCCAATGTCTTTCTTCTTGTCACTCTTCCATAAAGGGCAGATTTGTGGAGAGACGACTAATAGTTGTCCGGTGGACATATTCTCCCCCCTGAGCTGTGGATCTCTGCAGCTCCTCCAGAGTTACCATGGACCTCTTGGCTATTCTCTGATGAATGCGCTCCTTGCCCGGCCCGGTCAGTTTAGGTGGACGGCCATGTCTTGGTAGGTTTGCAGTTGTGTCATACTCTTGCCATTTTCCGATGATGGATTGAACAGAGCTCCGTGAGATGATCAAAGCTTGGGAGATTTTTTTTTTTTTATAACCTAACCCTGCTTTATACTTCTCCACAACTTTATCCCTGACCTCTCTGGTGTGTTCACGATCCTGGTGCCTTCATGATATTTGTTCACTAAGGTTCTCCAACAAACCTCCGAGGGCTTCACAGAACAGCTGTATTTATACTGAGATTAAACTACACACAGGTGGACTCTATTTACTAATTGGATGACTTCTAATGGCAATTGGTTCCACTGGATTTTAGTTAGGGGTATCAGAGTAAAAGGGGGCTGAACACAAATGCCCCCCCCCCCCCATACTTGTAAAAAATGTTGAAAACCATTTATAATTTTCTTTCCACTTCACAATTATGAGCCACTTTGTGTTGATCCATCACATAAGATCACAATAAAATACATTTACGGTACGTCTTTGGTTGTAACATGACAACATGTGGAAAATTCCAAGGGGTGTGAATACTTCAAGGCTCTGTATATTGGATTCTGCACGTAAAAAAATAAAAAAGGTCGTACTTTTAAACGCAACCCTATAGATCAGTCTGCCGGTGCTGATCCCAAAACATAATGCTGTCCACACTCGTAGCAAAGCAATCTGCTCCTTCAAGCTCAATTTCCTTCTTTAGTTCCCCTATCAAAAAAAAATTGAATAATTAATCTGCTATTTCTGATCACCTGCTGGGCAATCGAGTTGATGAAACCTCAGAGGAATGCGGTGAATTATGCGAATGTTTATTTTTCTCACATTGCTCGACGGGTTTCTCGTTTTCGAACGACTTCTATTTTATTGTCATTTTCTTTTCAATCTAATTTATTATTTCACTCCATAAACGCCCACTCACATCCAGGAAACGCAACTCAGCCGCTGAGGCCGATACGAGGGGCCGAGACATACAGCCATTGTTATATATGGGAACCTTAGCACAGGGCTTGACAAATTTGCTTGGAATCTAGGAGCCAGCTAAAAGACCCCTTTCACACTGGGGCGTTTTTCAGGCGTTTTTTTCCAGGCGCTTTAGCGTTAAAAAAAAGCGCCTGTAAAGCGCTTGAAAGAAGCCTCATCTGCAGTCCCAATGTGAAAGCCCGAGTGCTTTAAGAGCCGCTTTCACAATGTCAGCGCCTGAAAAACGTTTGTAACGCGCTGCTTAAACTAGCTGCGCTTTACCAGCGTTTTTCAAGCGCTATTGGGGTGCTTTTAACGCCTGCTAGTGGCCAAATAAAGGGTTAAGGCCGGATTCACACCGCTGCGATGCGGGAACGCCGCAAATCCGCAGCGTTTTCCCGCATCGCACACCTCCCGCCGGCAGTTCACACTGCCCTATGCGGACGGCTGGGAGTGTCAATGTTATGTTAATGACACCCCCAGATCCATCCGCATATCGCAGTCCGATCTGCCGACTCACACAGGAATCGGATCGCATGGTGTGAACCCCCATGCGATCCGATTCTGTTGCGGACCAAAAAAAGGGTCCCGTGCGAGTTTGCTGCGGGAGCGATGCGAATTCAGCCATACTATCTGTATGGCTGAACTCGCATCGCTACGGAGATCGGATTTGATTTGCGGTGCGAATCACATCCGGATCTCCCCCCGCAGCAGTGTGAACCCGGCCTAAAAGCGCCCACAAAACGCTGCTGCCAAAAGAGTTTTCAGGCACTTTTCATTGATTTAAATGGGAAGGGGCGCTTTAGGAGCCGTGTATTCACCACTCCAAAAGCGCTGCAAAGAAGCTGCTTGCAGGACACTTTTTTTGACGCCTTGCCAGCGCAGCGCCTCAGTGTGAAAGCACTCGGGCTTTCACATTGGGATTGCAGTTGTGGCTTCTTTCAAGCGCCTGAAAAACGCCCCAGTGTGAAAGGGGTCTAAGAGCCCTTTCACAATGTCAGCGCCCAAAAAACGCTCGTAAAGCGCCACTTAAACTAGCAGCGCTTTACCAGCATTTTTCAAGTGTTATTGGGGCGCTTTTAACCCCTGCTAGTGGCCAAATAAAGGGTTAAAAGCGCCCACAAAACGCTGCTGCCAAAAGTGCTTTTCAGGCGTTTTACAGGCGCTTCCCATTGATCTCAATAGGAAGGGGCGCTTTAGGAGCCGTGTATTCACCGCTCCAAAAGCGCTGCAAAGAAGCTGCTTGCAGGACTTTTTTTGACGCCCTGCCAGCGCAGCGCCTCGGTGTGAAAGCACTCTGGCTTTTACATTGGGACTGCAGTTGCGGCTTCTTTCAGGCGCTTTTTTTAAAGCTAAAGCGCCTGAAAAACACCCCAGTGTGAAAGGGTTCAAAAAGTTAGAAGCCAGGTCGGTAACGGCGATCCGGACCTGTCCCTGGCCTGACATGGAGATGAGTGAGGGGAAGATAGCCACCCCCCCCCCCCCCCCCCTCCCCCGCCACCTGTCTCCAAGTCATTGCCCATAGCTCTTAGAGTGACATTTTATTTATTAGAATTTTTTTTTCAAATGACAATTTTTTTTTAATTGCATTTTAGTGTAAATATGAGATGTGAGGTCTCTCTGACCCCCCAGATCTCATATTTAAGAAGTCCTGTCACGCTTTTTTCTATTACAAGGGATTTTTACATTCCTAGTAATAGGAATAAAAGTGACACAATTAAAAAAAAAAAAAAAGAACAGTGAAAAAATGAAAAATAAAAGTTAAAATAAGAAAAAAAAAAAATAATAATTTTAAACGCGCCTTGTCCCACCAAACTTGCGCGCAGAGTTATAGTGTTTACAAAATAGGGGATAGTTTTATAGCATTTTTATTTATATATATTTTTTTTTACTAGTAATGGTGGCGATCAGTGATTTTTATTGTGACTGCGACATTATGGTGGACACATCGGACATTTTTGACACATTTTTGGGACCATTGTCATTTATACAGCAATCAGTGCTATACAAATGCAGTGATTCCTGTGTAAATGACACTGGCTGTGAAGGAGTTAACCACTAGGGGGCAGTGTAGGTGTTATGACGTTATGTGTTTTTTTTATTCTAGGGGGGCGTGGCCTGGCATGTGACGTCACTGATCGTCTTTCCCTATAAAAGGGAAGAGACGATCGGTGACAGCCACACTAGGAAGAAGCACAGGGAGAGGTTTGTTTACACAGACCTCTCCTCGTTCTTCAGCTCTGTGACCCGATCGCGGGACACCAGCGGCGATCGGGTCCGCTGGTCCCGCGGCCACGGTCATGGAGCTCAGGACCAAATCGGGAGCGCTCCCGACCCACGGCTGGGCACTTAAAGAGCCACGTACCGGTACGTGATTGTGCCCAGCCATGCCATTCTACCGACCTACATCGGCGTGAGAAGGTCCTTGAGAATGGCTGCTCTAGGGTGTTAGAAAAATACTTTTTGGGGGGTTCTAAGTACTTTTCTAGCAAACTTTTCTGCCCCCCCCCCCCCCAATTAGGGAGAATCACCCTCTCTGTCATAAGTACCATTATGACCAGTAGTCGTCTCCAGAATAATAGTAGAGGGGAAATCTTCCAATGGGATTCTGGTGGCAACCAGGGATTCCCTGACTTTGGAGGGAGTTCCTCTAACTTCCTGTTATGGCTATGGGGCAGGAAGTGAAGGAAAATCTCCTCAATGGGACAAAGATGGCATAAAAACCCTGACATGGGGTTATAACCTTCCCTTACTCTATCCTAAGGGCTCTTGGACACAGAATTGATGTTGGAGCATCTGCTTTTTTTGGATGTAATTCCAGGCATTTGTTGTGCACACAATACATTCCCGGGGGAAAACTCATTAGCATTTACAGTGCCTTGAAAAAGTATTCATACCCCTTGAAAATTTTCCACATTCTGTCATGTTACAACCAAAAACGTAAATGTATTTTATTGGGATTTTACGTGATAGACCAACACTTGAGTAGACATGCTGCTGGATCTCTACCAGAATTCTGGAGGAGAGGGGAAATGAGTCGTCTTGCACATGGACTGAGCTGGGTATGACTTCCCAGGGCACGCTCTGTGAACAGGCCTTAACCAACCCAATACCGGGCACTTTCACCCACTTCCTGCCAAGGCCAATTCTCAGCCTTCAGAGCTGTCGCGCTTTGAATGACAATTGCGCGGTCATGTAACTCTGTACCCAGATCACATTTTCATAATTTTGTTCACACAAATAGAGCGTTCTTTTGGCGGTATTTAATCACCGCTGTTTTTTTTTTTTGCTAAATAAATGAAAAAAAAAAAAAAAAGACAGTAAATTGGGGTTTCTGTTATAAAATTTTGCAAATTAATAAGGTTTCTTCATAAACTTAGGCCACAGTGTATTCTGCTACATTTCTTTGGTGAAAATAACCCAAACCAATGTATATTATTTAGTCTGTAGGAAAGTTATAGAGCCCACAAACTATGGGATACACAGTATCTCCCAAAAGTAAGTACACCCCTCAGATTTCTGTAAATATTTTATTCTCTCTTTTTTCATGTGACAACACTGAAGAAATGACACTTGTCTACAATGTAAAGTAGTGAGTGTACAGGTTGTACAACAATGTAAATTTGCTTTCCCTTCAAAATAACTCAACACACAGCCATTAATGTCTAAACCGCTGGCAAGAAAAGAGTACACCCCTAAGTGAAAATGTCCAAATTTGGCCCAAAGTGTCAATATTTTGTGTGGCCACCATTATTTTCCAGCACTGCCTTAACCCTCTTGGGCATGGAGGTCACCAGAGCTTCACAGGTTGCCACTGGAGTCCTCTTCCCCTCCTCCATGATGACATCACAGAGCTGGTGGATGTTGGAGACCTTGCACTGCTCCACCTTCGGTTTGAGGATGTCCCACAGATGATCAATAGGGTTTAGGTCTGGAGACATGCTTGGCCAGTCCATCACCTTTACCCTCAGCTTCTTTAGCAAGGCAGTGGTGGTCTTGGAGGTGTGTTTGGGATGGTTATCATGTTGGAATACTGCCCTGCGGTCCAGTCTCTGAAGGGAGGGGATCATGCTCTGTTTCAGTATGTCACAGTACATGTTGGCATTCATGGTCCCCTCAATGATCTGTAGCCCCCCAGTGCCGGCAGCACTCATGCAGCCCCAGACCATGACACTCCCACCACCATGCCTGACTGTAGACAAGACACACTTGTCTTTGTCCTCCTCACCTGGTTGCCCCCACACACGCTTGTCACCATCTAAATCTGAAAAATAGTATTTATATATTTATAAAAATACATATTTCATTAGAGGTATTATGTCATTTTTGCACTATTTATTGATACAGGCTAGATGCGATTTTTTGATTTTTTTTTGGTAAAAGCGTAGCACCATTTAAACTTAAAGGGGTTGTAAAGGTTTGTTTTTTATTTTCTACATAGGTTCCTCTAAGCTAGTGCATTGTTGGTTCACTTACCTTTTCCTTCGATTTCCCTTCTAAATGTTTTTTTTCTTTGTCTGAATATCTCACTTCCTGTTTCTCCTCAGTAAACTTCTCACCATCATTTGAGCTGGTGGTTAGTCAGCCAGAACAGCTTACTGAGGAGGAACAGGAAGTGAGAAATTCAGCAAAAGAAAACAAAGAAAAAAAACATTTAGAAGGGAAAACGAAGGAAAAGGTAAGTGAACCAACAATGCACTAGCTTAGAGGAACCTATTTAGAAAATAAAAAACAAACCTTTACAACCCCTTTATTAAGGGGTTGTAAAGGTTCGTTTTTTATATTTTCTACATAGGTTCCTCTAAGCTAGTGCATTGTTGGTTCACTTACCTTTTCCTTCGATTTCCCTTCTAAATGTTTTTGTTCTTTGTCTGAATATCTCACTTCCTGTTTCTCCTCAGTAAACTTCTCACCATCATCTGAGGGGTGGTTAGTCAGCCAGAACAGCTTACTGAGGAGGAACAGGAAGTGAGAAATTCAGACAAAGAAAACAAAGAAAAAAAAACATTTATAAGGGAAATCGAAGGAAAAGGTAAGTGAACCAACAATGCACTAGCTTAGAGGAACCTATTTAGAAAATAAAAAAACAAACCTTTACAACCCCTTTATCATTTCTACATCGAGCATTGTTGTGGGCCGTGTCCATCCCTTAGGCCTTAGTCTTGGACATAATAGGGAATCTGTACCGCTATGGGTGCGGCGCACATCTGTGCTGTGGTCAGTCCCCCCCCCCCCCCCCACCCATTACATAGATTTACGTAAACTGTACCAAGAAGAAATCTGCGTCCGCGGTCTGATTTTTGTAAATATTTTACACCCTCGACCTTCAGTCATTCAGAATGTGCGCCCCTCCACTCTGTAGGAACGTACACTTGTATATCTGTATTATTTGAGATGAACCGTAGATTATTTTATTTTTATTTTTTGTGCAGGATCTGCCGGCTTTCTCCCAGCATAATCTCGTGTACATTTCTACTCCTAAAGGCCAAGTCCTTAAAAGGTTAAAGCGGAGGTCCACCCTAAAGTGGACCTTCCGCTCATCGGAACCCTCCCCCCCTCCGGCCCCACAATTGGCACCTTTCAGGGGGGAGGGGGGTGCAGATACCTGTACAGTACAGGTATTCTGCACCCACTTCCGGGATAGCTCTCTGCGGAAAGGGGCGTAGATTACGCCCCTTTCCGCAAGTGCCCCGCTGCCTGCTGGGAAACACACAGATCCCAGAGGCAGCGGGGACCGTCCTTATTGCGCAGCGCGACTCGCGCATGCGCAGTAGGGAACCGGGAAATGAAGCCGAAAGGCTCCATTTCCTGATTCCCATACCCAAGATGGCGGCGGCAGCACCCGAGAGACGATCTAGAGATCGGCTTCGGGTGCCGACATCGCGGGCGTGCTGGACAGGTAAGTGTCACTATTTTAAAAGTCAGCAGCTGCAGTATTTGTAGCTGCTGGCTTTAAAAAAAAAAAAAAAAACGCGGAGTCCCGGCGGAGTCCCGCTTTAACTCCACTTTCGTGGGAAAAAAGAAAATAATTCTGAAAAAAAAAAAAAAATAGCATATACAAGCGCGACACAAGTCATATCGTAATTGAGTGTTATTAATGGACCTTTCCTCTTCAACCTGCAGCTCTGTAAAGTACAATATGGCCTCCTGGAGGTGTTCTATGACAAAGATGGTATACAGAACAACGCCCCCCCCCTCCCCCCAAAATGCAATTTCCTGCTTGTGCGATTGGCTCGCTGATTTTCCCAGAATTCTGCAAGATACAAGTCCGATTTTGAGCATTCCCTGCAACAAAAGTTTGACTTTTGGTGAGATTTTTCAGATCACATCTCGGTACCTCCTTGGATGCAGAAGATTGGAAGGATATTTGGTCGGTGACATTAACTTCTCTAAATGTTCTAGCGCAGGAGGCTAACTCTAAGGTGATAACCCGCTGGTACCTAGTTCCAACATGAATAGCTAAATATGTACCCAATTACCCCCCGACATGCTCCCCGGGGCTGTGTGGACCGGAGGAGACATCTTCATATATGGTGGACCTGGCCAGTGGTTTAAACATTTTGGTTTGAGGTCTTCACTGTGTTCCCCACCCTCCTATTTCGACTTGCAACCGGATTCCCTGGTTGATCTTCTTACTAAGCGCCCGTCGGAACTCACCACATCCCCCCAGGTTAAATTATTGTTACAGATCACCACGGCCTCAAACAATTGGCCAGGCCTGGCAGTCGTCTATCATTTGTATACTTGACAGAAAACATAGAATCCCTCAAGCTATGGAACATGCTAAAACTGGAGCCATTTTACAGGATAGGATTCCGAAAAGCATGAAAATATGGCACCCATGGGGCTCTCATTCTCTCCCCCCAAATTCTGGTAGCTCCTTTCTAGAACCCCGATATGGGGGTGGTCTTTTATTTATCAGAATATGGTTTGCTTAGCCTAATCATAGTACCCCCCCCCCTCCTTTCCCCCCCCCCCCTTTTTATTACAGTATTGTTTCTTTGGTTCGGGGCTCGTATTCCACTGGTTTGGTGATCCTACAACACCTGCTGAGCTTTACTGGTCCCAGTTACCTGTTTTACTCCACTTGCTGCCGAATGGGACCTCTAGACTGAAATTACGGCGGTCTATTATCATTTTTTCAAACATTGATATGCCTATTGCTTTGTCACACTTCCACTACTCTTGAAAATGCATACAAACGGTGCACTATTCCTCCCACTGACACCAACAATGGGGCACTATTCCTCCCACTGACACCAACAATGGGGCACTATTCCTCCCACTGACACCAACAATGGGGCACTATTCCTCCCACTGACACCAACAATGGAGCACTATTCCTCCCACTGACACCAACAATGGGGCACTATTCCTCCCACTGACACCAACAATGGGGCACTATTCCTCCCACTGACACCAAAGATGGGGCAATTTTCCTCCCACAGACACCAACAATGGAGCACTATTCCTCCCACTGATACCAACAATGGGTCACTATGCCTCCCACTGACACCAACGACGGGCCCTATTTCTCCCACTGACACCAACGATGGGGAAATTTTCCTCCCACTGACACCAACAATGAGGCACTATTGCTCCCGCTGATACCAACGATGTGGCACTGTGCCTCCCATTGACACCAACAATGGGGCACTATTCCTCCCACTGACACAAACAGGGCACTATTCCTCCCACTGACAAACACAATGGGGCACTATTCCTCCCACTGACACAAACAACGGGGCACTATTCCTTCTGCTGACACAAACAACAGGGCACTATTCCTTCCTTACACTGACACCAACAATGGGGCACTATTCCTTCCTCCCACTGACATAAACAACGGGGTACTATTCCTCCCACTGACACCAACGGGGCACTATTCCTCCCACTAACACCAACAGGGAACTATTCCTCCCACTGGCACCAACAATGGGGCACTATTCCTCCCACTGACACCAACAATGGAGCACTATTCCTCCCACTGACACCAACAATGGGGCACTATTCCTCCCACTGACACCAACAATGGGGCACTATTCCTCCCACTGACACCAACAATGGGGCACTATTCCTCCCACTGACACCAACAATGGAGCACTATTCCTCCCACTGATACCAACAATTGGGCACTATGCCTCCCACTGACACCAACGACGGGCCCTATTCCTCCCACTGACACCAACGATGGGGAAATTTTCCTCCCACTGACACCAACAATGAGGCACTATTGCTCCCGCTGATACCAACGATGTGGCACTGTGCCTCCCATTGACACCAACAATGGGGCACTATTCCTCCCACTGACACCAACAATGGAGCACTATTCCTCCCACTGATACCAACAATTGGGCACTATGCCTCCCACTGACACCAACGACGGGCCCTATTCCGCCCACTGACACCAACGATGGGGAAATTTTCCTCCCACTGACACCAACAATGAGGCACTATTGCTCCCGCTGATACCAACGATGTGGCACTGTGCCTCCCATTGACACCAACAATGGGGCACTATTCCTCCCACTGACACAAACAGGGCACTATTCCTCCCACTGACAAACACAATGGGGCACTATTCCTCCCACTGACACAAACAACGGGGCACTATTCCTTCTGCTGACACAAACAACAGGGCACTATTCCTTCCTTACACTGACACCAACAATGGGGCACTATTCCTTCCTCCCACTGACACAAACAACGGGGTACTATTCCTCCCACTGACACCAACGGGGCACTATTCCTCCCACTGACACCAACAGGGAACTATTCCTCCCACTGACACCAACAATGGAGCACTATTCCTCCCACTGGCACCAACAATGGGGCACTATTGCTCCCGCTGATACCAACGATGTGGCACTGTGCCTCCCATTGACACCAACAATGGGGCACTATTCCTCCCACTGACACAAACAACAGGGCACTATTCCTCCCACTGACACAAACAACAGGGGGAATATTCCTCCCGCTGACACAAACAATGGGGCACTATTCCTTCCTCCCACTGGCACCAGGGATGAGGCTTTCGAAAGTTTGGAGCCCTGTGCTATTCATAAACAAACTAACTATCTCAGTGGAGCCAATTGATACAAAATGATAATATTCCAGTCTGGCCGATTGACTCAGCTTAATTGAATCCAATCGAAAATAAATTGATCTGAAGGGAAGATATGGCTATTTGATTTGAACAAGTTGATCAAATCGCACATGGATCGAATAAAAAATAAATAAATAAATAAAAAATGTTAAATGTGTGTCCACCATTCTAGGGGATTTCCTTCACTTAGAAATTTCCCTTTACTTCCTGTTTCTTCTTTGGGATAGGAAGTGAAGGGAAATCCCTCCAAGGGGGGACACCGCAGGCAAAAAAAATAATTGAGATGGGTTTAAACTTTTCCCTACCCAATCCTAAAGGAAAAAAAAAAAAAAAAAAAAAATAATAATTACAGCTTTGGCTAAATTTCACCTACAGTGGGGAAAATAATGATTTTCTCCCCTGCAGATTGTGTACGTTTGCCCACTTACAAAGAAAAGAAGGGTCTATAATTCTTAGCAAAGGTGTGTTTTAAAATGATAGAAACAGAATATAAATCAAAAACCCAGAAAAAAAAAAAAAACACATAATAAAATATATTATAAATTGAGTTTTGCAGTTCAGTGAGTAAAATAAGTATTCGATCCCCAACCGACCAACAAAGATTTTGGCTCCCACAGACTGGCTCCAGTAGGTGCTCAGGTGGTACTCAGATCAGTCCTGTCAATGTAAGAAGGTTCTCCTGACGACAAACTCGTTATGTGTATAAAGACACCTGTCCACAGAAAGTCTTCCTTCCATTCAAACCTCACCACTATGGCCAAGACCAAAGAGCTGCCGAAGAACGTCAGGGACAAGACTGTAGACCATGGGTCTTCAAACTACGGCCCTCCAGTTGTTCAGGAACTACAATTCCCATCATGCCTAGCCATGTCTGTGAATGTCAGAGTTTTACAATGCCTCATGGGATGTGTAGTTCCTCAACAGCTGGAGGGCCGTAGTTTGAGGATCCCTGCTGTAGACCTTCACAAGGCTGGAATGGCCTACAAGACCATCAGCAAGAAGCTTGGTGGGAAGGAGACAACTGTTGGAGTGATTATTCGCAAATAGAAGAAATACAAATTAACGTTTAAAATCGCCCTCGTTCTGGAGCTCCATGTAAGATCTCACCTCATGGGGTGAGGATGGTCATGAGAAAAGTGAGGGATCAGCCCAGAACTACACAGGATGAGCTTGTGAATGATCTCAAGGCATTTGGGACCACAGTCACCAAACAAACCATTGGTAACACAATACTCCGCCATGGACTGAAATCCTGCAGAGCCCACAAGGTCCCCTCCTCAAGAAGGCACGTGTACAGGCCCGTCTGAAGTTTGCTAATGAACATCTAAACGATTCAGAGAAGGATCGGGAGAAAGTTCTGTGGTCAGATGAGACCAATATTGAGCTCTTTGGCATTAACTCGACTCGCCGTGTTTGGGGGAAGGAAAATGCTGACCATGACCCCAAGAACACCATCTCTACAGTCAGGCACAAAGGTCCAAACATGATGCTTTGGGGCTGTTTCTCTGCTAAAGGTACAGGTCAACTTTGCCGCATTGAGGGGCCAATGGACGGGCCCATGTATTATAAAATCTTGTATGAGAACCTTCTTCCCTCAGCCAGAACACTGAAGATCGGTCGTGGATGGGTCTTCCAGCATGACAATGACCCAAAACATAACGCCAAGACAACAGAGGAGTGGCTCAAGAAGAAGCACATTAAGGTTATGGAGTGGCCTAGCCAGTCTCCAGACCGTAATCCCATGGACAATTTATGGAGGGAGCTGAAATTTCGAGTTGCCAAGTGACAGCCAAGAAACCTTATGGATTTAGAGAAGATCCGTGAAGAAGAGTGGACCAAAATCCCTCCTGAGATGTGCAAACCTGATCACCACCTACAAGAAACGTCTGACCTCTGTGCTTCCCAACAAGAGTTTCTCCACCAAGTACCGAGTCATGTTTTGCTTGCCAACAAGGGTTTCTCCACCAAGTACATAAGCCCCATACACACTATCAGTCTGCTGAGTTTTTCCTTCAGATTTACCAAAACCATATAATATGAGGTCAAACCTTAGGAATTTCAATTTGTATGCAATCAGGCCCAGCCCTTCTACTACATGGTTTTGGTAAACCTGAAGGAAAAAAAAAAAATCAGCAGAAAATCTGATAGTGTGTATGGGGCATAAGTCAGGCTTGTGAATGGTCTCAAGGCATTTGGGACCACAGTCACCAAACAACCCATTGGTAACACAATACGCTGCCATGGATTGAAATCCTGCCGTGCCTGCAAGGTCTCCCTACTCAAGAAGGCACTGAAGTTTGCCAATGAACATCTAAACGATTCAGAGAAGGATTGGGAGAAAGTTCTGTGGTCAGATGAGACCAAAATTTAGCTCTTTGGCATTAAAGCGGAGGTCCACCGTAAAATGGACCTCCGCTCATCGGAATCCCCCCCCCCCTCCGGCGCCACAATCGGCACCTTTCAGGGGGGAGGGGGTGCAGTTACCTGGCTAATCCAGGTAACTGCACCCACTTCCGGGCTAGCTCTCTGCGGAAAGGGGCGTACGTTACGCCCCTTTCCGCAAGCGCCCGCCCCCTTCAGCAAGTGCCCCGCTGCCTGCTGGGAAACACACAGTTCCCAGAGGCAGCGGGGACCGTCCGGATTGCGTCGCGCGGCTCGCGCATGCACAGTAGGGAACCGGGAAATGAAGCCGAAAGGCTCCATTTCCTGATTCCCATACCCAAGATGGCGGCGGCAGGACCCGCCAGACGAGCGAGCGATCGGCTTCGGGTGCCGACATCGCGGGCGCGCTGGACAGGTAAGTGTCACTATTTAAAAGTCAGCAGCTGCAGTATTTGTAGCTGCTGGCTTTTAAAAAAAAAAAAAAAAACGCGGAGTCCCGGTGGACTCCCGCTTTAACTCGACTCGCTGTGTTTGGGGGAAGGAAAATGCTGACTATGACCCTAAGAACACCATCTCTACAGTCGGGCACGGAGGTGGAAACATGATGCTTTGGGGCTGTTTCTCTGCTAAGGGCCGGTTCACACTGCGGGCGATGCGAGGCGACACGACTTGCCTCGCCGCGATCTGACAAGTCGCCCCCGTTCTGTACAATGGAACCGTTCTGAGAGGAGCGACTCGAGTCGCTCCGACTCAGAAAAAAGGTTCCTGTACTACTTTTGGGCGACCTCGGGGCGACTTGCATTGACTTCTATACAGAAGTCATTTGCAAATCGCCGCTGAGGTCGCGGCAGGTCACGGCGAGGCAAGTCGGTGTCGCCTCGCATCGCCCGCAGTGTGAACCGGCCCTGAAGGTACAGGCCGACTTTGACACAATGTAATGTAAAATCTTGGATGAGAACCTTCTCCCCTCAGCCAGAACATCGAAGATGGGTCATGGATGGGTCTTCCAGCATAACAATGTCCCAACACATACCGCCAAGGCAACAAAGGAGTGGCTCAAGAAGAAGCCCATTAAGGTTATGGAGTGGCCTAGCCAGTCTTCAGATCTTAATCCCATAGAAAATGTATGGAGGGAGCTGAAACTTCGAGTTGCCAAGCCAAGAAACCTTAAGGATTTAGAGAAGATCCGTAAAGAAGAAGAGAGGACCAAAATCCCTCCTGAGATGTGTGCAAACCTGACCACCATCTACAAGAAACATCTGACCTGCTTGCCAACAAGAGTTTCTCCACCAAGTACCAAGTCATGTTTTGCTTGGGGATCAAATACTTATTTTACTCTCTGAACTGCAACTCAATTTAGAACATTTTTCTGGATTTTTGGTTGATATTCTGTCTCTATCATGTAAAATACACCTATGATAAAAAATTACAGACCCTCCATTTCTTTGTAAGTGGGCAAAACGTACACAATCTGTAGGGAATTAAATCAAATCAGCTCCTCCCCTCATCCTTTGTACAATGTGTAACCACTTCAGGATTTAACGTAAGAGAT
The DNA here is from genome assembly GCF_037356315.1 of Lithobates pipiens. NCBI lineage: Eukaryota > Metazoa > Chordata > Amphibia > Anura > Ranidae > Lithobates > Lithobates pipiens. The sequence continues at coordinate 584,158,517 of NW_027507764.1, read as the reverse complement.
AAGACCCAACAAAAAGTTAAAGGGGTTGTAAAGGTTCATTTTTTATTTTCTAAATAGGTTCCTTTAAGCTAGTGCATTGTTGGTTCACTTACCTTTTCCTTTGATTTCCCTTCTAAATGTTTTTTTTCTTTGTTTTCTTTGTCTGAATTTCTCACTTCCTGTTCCTCCTCAGTAAGCTGTTCTGGCTGACTAAACACCTCTCGGATGATGGTGTGAAGTTTACCGAGGAGAAACAGAAAGTGAGAAATTCAGACAAAGACAATGCACTAGCTTAAAGGAACCTATTTAGAAAATAAAAAAACTAAGCTTTACAACCCTTTTAAAAAAGGTTTTAGGACACACCTCTTATGTCCAGCCCCTTCCCTCACCGGCAGTGACTGAATTGTTACATTGTATTCACCATTGCATTCACATGTAAATCAAAAAGGTATGGCCTTTGACCTGCGTAGGAGGAAACCCTAATCAGCCGCAATCACCTCCTTCCTTCCCTTCTCCCTTAGCTATTATTTTTCTGCTGATTTATTTTTTATTTTTATTTAATTTATTTTTATTTTTTTGCACCATTTCATTTTTTTTTTGTTCATTTTGGTTGTTACATTTTTTTTTTTTGTGTCACAAGGCAAGAAAATAGAAATGCGCACAATTAAGAAAAATAACTTTTTTTTCCCCATTTGCAAAAAGCTTTTCCGTACTTTGTACCAGAAATATCAATTTAGTGTCATTTTAAACTGAATAATTCATGGGATGAAATGAAACAAACAATAAAGTAAAACTACTTTTCTTTAAAATCCAACTCTGGTGAGTACAGGAGATGACGACGTCTCTGTGGATTTCATAGACAATAAAAGGGGTTTTTGTTCTGTTAGTTGATGTGAGATTTGGCGATCGATATACTTTAAGGGTGACCCCGCACCACCCGACTGGAGCACAGAGGATCTGGTGCAGCTGTGCATGGTGGCCAATCAGCTTCTTACTTCATCTTAAGCTTTGACAATAAAACCTGGAAGCTGATTGGTTTCTATGCAGAGTTGCACCAGATTCTGCACTCTCCAGTTTTGGTAAATCAACCCCCCCAATGTGTCAGTGGGTGAGAGAAGAGCTCTAACAGAGGGGGGGGGGGGGGTCACTATGTTAGGATACAAACAGCGTCAGAGTTAGAATGGCAGAGAAAACCTGGAGGAGTGTGATAGTAAATGGCAGATTGTTTATAGACAGCAGTGTGTCAATGGGGGGGGGGGGGGGGGCAGTGTGTCAGTAGCGGGCAGCGGTATTGGACAGCAGTGTGTCAGTTGATGGCAGTGTGTCAGTAGCGGGCAGCGGTATTGGACAGCAGTGTGTCAGTTGATGGCAGTGTGTCAGTAGCGGGCAGCGGTATTGGACAGCAGTGAGTCAGTGGATGGCAGTGAGTCAGTAGGGGGGCAGTGAGTCAGTAGGGGGGCAGTGAGTCAGTAGGGGGGCAGTGAGTCAGTAGGGGGGCAGTGGTATTGGACAACAATGTGTCAGTGGGGGGTAGTGAGTCAGTCGAGGGCAGTGTGTCAGTAGGGGGTTAGCAGTATTTGACAGCAGTGTGTCAGTGGATGGCAGTGTGTCAGTAGGAGGCAATGGTATTGGACAGCAGTTTTATCAGTGGGGGGGGGGGGGCAGTGTGTCAGTAGGAGGCAATGGTATTGGACAGCAGTGTGTCAGTAGAGGTCAGTGTGTCAGTAGGGGGGCAGCGGTATTGGACAGCAGTGTGTCAGGGAATGGCAGTGTGTCAGTAGGGGGGCAGCAGTACTGGACAGCAGTGTGTCAGGGGATGGCAGTGTGTCAGTGAATGGCAGTGTGTCAGTAAGTCAGTGAATGGCAGTGTGTCAGTAGGGGGGCAGCAGTATTGGACAGCAGTGTGTCAGTAGATGGCAGTGTGTCAGTAGGGGGGCAGCAGTATTGGACAGCAGTGTGTCAGTAGATGGCAGTGTGTCAGTAGGGGGCAGCAGTATTGGACAGCAGTGTGTCAGTGGATGGCAGTGTGTCAGTGAATGGCAGTGTGTCAGTGAATGGCAGTGTGTCAGTAAGTCAGTGAATGGCAGTGTGTCAGTAGGGGGGCAGCAGTATTGGACAGCAGTGTGTCAGTGGATGGCAGTGTGTCAGTGAATGGCAGTGTGTCAGTAAGTCAGTGAATGGCAGTGTGTCAGTAGGGGGGCAGCAGTATTGGACAGCAGTGTGTCAGTAGATGGCAGTGTGTCAGTAGGGGGGCAGTGTGTCAGTAGAGGGGCAGCGGTATTGGACAGTAGTGTGTCAGGGGATGGCAGTGTGTCAGTAGGGGGGCAGCGGTATTGGACAGCAGTGTGTCAGTATGGGGGCAGTGTGTCAGTAGGGGGCAGCAGTGTGTCAGGGGATGGCAGTGTGTCAGTAGGGGGGCAGCGGTATTGGACAGCAGTGTGTCAGTATGGGGGCAGTGTGTCAGTAGGGGGCAGCAGTGTGTCAGGGGATGGCAGTGTGTCAGTAGGGGGCAGCAGTATTGGACAGCAGCGTGTCAGTGGATGGCAGTGTGTCAGTGAGTAAGTGAATGGCAGTGTGTCAATAGGGGGCAGCAGTATTGGACAGCAGTGTGTCAGTATATGGCAGTGTGTCAGGGGATGGCAGTGGTATTGGACAGCAGTGTGTCAGTGGGGGGCAGTGTGTCAGTAAATGGTTTTCAGAGGCACATGACTTGTCTTTCCCCTCTGAAGCCTCTCTCTATTCTCCATAGACACTGTGTGGTGGATAGATCTGTATGTTAGATTGGTGGCCTAAACCCCCTTTATAATAGTCATTTTCGCAAACACTGTACACTGCTAACCATATACACACACATATACACCTAACCATACACACACACCCCTAACCATACACACACACACACACATATACACCTAACCATACACACACACAAATACATACATAAATTCTAGTGACTAAAAATAGTGATTGATAGGTGTGATTGATATGGCCCATACACACCAGCACTCTGCTCACCATAACGTGTTTTTTTTCCTCTGGATCTTTCTGATCAGTTTCTGGCACACAGACCCGGCGTTTCATTGAATATTTATTCCGCCGTCTACATGAGATCTCTAATGCCGCGTACACACGACGACCGGACTTTCCAGCAGAAAAGGTCAAACGGAATCATTTCATCGGACATTCCGATCCTGTGTGTGTGGGGGCTTCATCTGACTTTTTTATTCAAAAAATTCAGACGGACCTAGAAATAGAACATGTTTTAAATCTTTCCGACGGTTTTAGTACCTATCAGGAAAACCGTTCGTCTGTATGCTGTTCGGACGGACCAAAAACGACGCAAGGGCAGCTAATGGCTACTGAACTTCCCTTTTCTAATCCCGCCGTACATGTTGTACGTCATCACGTTCTAAACAATCGGACTTTGGTGTGATCACGTGTAGGGCAAGTCCGTTTCAGCGTAACTCCATCGGAAAGACCGTCTGAGTTTATTCTGATGGAAAGTCCGGTCGTGTGTAAGTGGCATAAGGAGTTAGGGCCGGTTCACACAGCGAGGCGCGGCGAGGCGTCTCCGATAGTGATGGCCGAACGGTTCGCCCGGCGGTCGTTTCGCGGCGAATTTCCGACTTTCGCCGTCCGCGGGTTCGAACGCCTTTTTCCGTCGTTCGCCCCGGCGGACTTACGTGTTTAATGTATACAAGAACTTTAACCTTTCGTGACACGTTTATCATGTGTTACAGGACAACCAATTGAGACATGACAGCTCATGGACACTTGGACATTCCCCCTAACCTATAAATACACCCGATCCGGTGGCCATTTTACATTCTTTCTTCTGTCACTGTAGGGAAAGGATCCTGTGTGGAGTAGGGACAGAGAAAACGCTAGCTATTTGGTACACAAAAGTTCTTTTCAGGACTGGTATAGGTGTTAGGTCAGCAGCCTGAGTTTCTTTTGTCAGTTTAGATAAAGGGACAGAGCGCTGTATGCTGCTATTTTAGGGACAGCTCAGCCAGATTAGTCTTTCTTCATCATCATCATCATCATCATCATTAGCTGTTACTATCAGGTCCACAAAAGAGCTGTTCCAGCTAATCGTTCCAGCCTACTCTTTTTTGCCAATTTGTATAGGGACAGGCAGGAAGCAGTGTGTCAGGCAGTGAGGATAATTTTAAAGACTTGCTGTTACTATTAGTTCCACAAAGGTTCTTTTCAGGACTGGTATCAGTGGTACGGTAATAGGCTTGTACACGTATAATATTCTTTCTTCCAAATATAGAAAGAATATTATACTTGACTGCTGCCCTTCTGCTGCAGTCTGCTAATCATTCACAACTCACTTGTTCCACAAAGCTCTTTATCAGGACTGGTAACTTGGTCTGTCTAGGGTGCTACGGTACATAGGCTTGGGTGCGGTACAGTCTGCTGTTCTGTAAGGACCGCTATCGGTCCACAATACATAGGGTTGCCGTGCACTACTGCTGACCGCTGCCCTATACTGCAGCAGTCCTTCATTGGTATAGGGACTGACGTACAGTCTGCTAATCACTAACACACAACCTGCTTGGTCCACAAAAGTTCTTATAAGGACTGGTAACTTGGTATAGGGTGCTACGGTACATAGGCCTGAGTGCGTTACAGTCTGCTGTTCTGTAAGGACCGCTATCGGTCCACAATACATAGGGTTGCCGTGCACTACTGCTGACCGCTGCCCTATACTGCAGCAGTCCTTCAGCGGTATAGGGACTGACGCACAGTCTGCTAAACACTAACACACAACCTGCTTGGTCCACAAAAGTTTTTATAAGGACTGGTAACTTGGTATAGGGTGCTACGGTACATAGGCCTGAGTGCAGTACAGTCTGCTGTTCTGTAAGGACCGCTATCGGTCCACAATACATAGGGTTGCCGTGCACTACTGCTGACCGCTGCCCTATACTGCAGCAGTCCTTCATTGGTATAGGGACTGACGTACAGTCTGCTAATCACTAACACACAACCTGCTTGGTCCACAAAAGTTCTTATAAGGACTGGTAACTTGGTATAGGGTGCTACGGTACATAGGCCTGAGTGCGTTACAGTCTGCTGTTCTGTAAGGACCGCTATCGGTCCACAATACATAGGGTTGACGTGCACCACTGCTGACCGCTGCCCTATACTGCAGCAGTCCTTCAGCGGTATAGGGACTGACGTACAGTCTGCTAAACACTAATACACAACCTGCTTGGTCCACAAAAGTTCTTATAAGGACTGGTAACTTGGTATAGGGTGCTACGGTACATAGGCTTGAGTGCGGTACAGTCTGCTGTTCTGTAAGGACCGCTATCGGTCCACAATAGATAGGGTTGACGTGCACCACTGCTGACCGCTGCCCTATACTGCAGCAGTCCTTCAGCGGTATAGGGACTGACGCACAGTCTGCTAAACACTAACACACAACCTGCTTGGTCCACAAAAGTTTTTATAAGGACTGGTAACTTGGTATAGGGTGCTACGGTACATAGGCCTGAGTGCGTTACAGTCTGCTGTTCTGTAAGGACCGCTATCGGTCCACAATACATAGGGTTGCCGTGCACTACTGCTGACCGCTGCCCTATACTGCAGCAGTCCTTCATTGGTATAGGGACTGACGTACAGTCTGCTAATCACTAACACACAACCTGCTTGGTCCACAAAAGTTCTTATAAGGACTGGTAACTTGGTATAGGGTGCTACGGTACATAGGCCTGAGTGCGTTACAGTCTGCTGTTCTGTAAGGACCGCTATCGGTCCACAATACATAGGGTTGACGTGCACCACTGCTGACCGCTGCCCTATACTGCAGCAGTCCTTCAGCGGTATAGGGACTGACGTACAGTCTGCTAAACACTAATACACAACCTGCTTGGTCCACAAAAGTTCTTATAAGGACTGGTAACTTGGTATAGGGTGCTACGGTACATAGGCTTGAGTGCGGTACAGTCTGCTGTTCTGTAAGGACCGCTATCGGTCCACAATACATAGGGTTGCCGTGCACTACTGCTGACCGCTGCCCTATACTGCAGCAGTCCTTCATTGGTATAGGGACTGACGTACAGTCTGCTAATCACTAACACACAACCTGCTTGTTCCACAAAAGTTCTTATAAGGACTGGTAACTTGGTATAGGGTGCTACGGTACATAGGCTTGAGTGCGGTACAGTCTGCTGTTCTGTAAGGACCGCTATCGGTCCACAATAGATAGGGTTGACGTGCACCACTGCTGACCGCTGCCCTATACTGCAGCAGTCCTTCAGCGGTATAGGGACTGACGTACAGTCTGCTAAACACTAATACACAACCTGCTTGGTCCACAAAAGTTCTTATAAGGACTGGTAACTTGGTATAGGGTGCTACGGTACATAGGCTTGAGTGCGGTACAGTCTGCTGTTCTGTAAGGACCGCTATCGGTCCACAATAGATAGGGTTGACGTGCACCACTGCTGACCGCTGCCCTATACTGCAGCAGTCCTTCAGCGGTATAGGGACTGACGTACAGTCTGCTAAACACTAATACACAACCTGCTTGGTCCACAAAAGTTCTTATAAGGACTGGTAACTTGGTATAGGGTGCTACGGTACATAGGCTTGAGTGCGGTACAGTCTGCTGTTCTGTAAGGACCGCTATAGGTCCACAATAGATAGGGTTGACGTGCACCACTGCTGACCGCTCACCTATACTGCAGCAGTCCTTCAGCGGTATAGGGACTAAGAGTTTTGTCACAGGGTCATTTAAAAAATGACATGCAGAGGAAGAGGCAGGCCCTTCCGCAGGGGTGGTAGGGGTAGGGCAGGAGCAACAGGCTTGAGCCAAAGTGGGAAGTTGCAGAAGGTGCGTTCAATTACTTTAAAGGATGCACCAGACTTGGTTGAGTGGCTCGCTCAGCCTTACTCTTCTGCACCCTCCTCATCCTCTCGATCTGCACCCTCTTCTTCACTCTCTGCTATGTGCACCCCCAAAGACACTACCACCAACAACACGACCACCACCACCACCACCACATACCTTCCGCTTGAGTCACTGGAATTATTTTCCGATCCATATCAAGAGGACATTTCTGATGCGCAGCCACTCTTGGTATTGGATCAGGAAGAGGAGGTAGCAACAAGCGCTACTCAGCAGTCTGACGCCAGTACCCAGATCAGCCCAAGGAGGAGGTTGGTCCCCGGTGTTGCTGCCTACTCTACTTATAGCGGTGGGGAAGGTGACGTTGATGATGACGTGTCTAGTGATGTCACGTGGGTGCCCACAAGAGAGGAAGAGGAGGGGAGTTCAGAGGGAGATATGGACCAGCAGATAGGGAGGAGAAGCAGCAATGACTTACATTGCACAGCAGGGACAAAGCAGACTGCAAATGTATCAGGAGCGAGTCATCGACCATGTACGGTCACATCTGGCGCTCCCAGGACACCGGCACATGGCTCCGCAGTGTGGGCTTTTTTTAACGTGTCCGCTGCTGACAATAGCGTTGCCATCTGCAATCTTTGCAGTCAACGCGTTAGTCGCGGTAAGCCCAATACTCACCTAGGGACGACCGCCTTAAGAAGGCACATGAGCAGCCATCACCGAGCCCAGTGGGAGCAACGGAACACACAAAGCCACACTGCAGGCTCTCACCGTCCAGCCTCGTCTTCTACTTCTCCTTCTCCTCTCTCCTCACAATTGTCCTCCACTCCACCTTCCATCACGCCAAGCTCACATTTTTCTGCAAAAAGGCAGGCTTCCGTGGGCCTAATGTTTGAGCGTAAAAAAATGATGACGCCGGATAACCCTCTTGCCCAACGGTTGGCGGCTGGCTTGTCAGAACTCATAGCCCGCCAACTACTGCCATATAAACTGGTGGACTCGGAGGCCTTTCGCAAATTTGTGGCCATTGGAACACCACAATGGAAGGTCCCAGGAAGGAAGTATTTCTCAGAGAAGGGCATCCCAGAGCTATATGGCCATGTTCAGCGGCAAGTGAATGTATCTCTGGCACACAGTGTCGGTGCCAAGATACATCTGACCACAGACACGTGGTCTAGCAAACACGGGCAGGGAAGGTATATCAGTTTTACTGCCCACTGGGTGAACCTTCTGACGGCCGTCAAGCATGTAACCCGTGGCACCCGTGTAGATTTGGTTTTACCGCCACGGATTGCATGCAGGCCTGACTCTTCTTCTCCTCCTCCTACTCCATCCTCCTCCCTCTCCTCCTCAGCTGCCTCCTCCTTTTCCGCTGCTAGCGTCTCTTCCACTGCACCGCCCAAGCTCCCCAGAACCTATTCCACATGCCAGGTGAGACGTTGCCATGCCGTGCTGCGTCTGTTGTGCCTGGAAGCAAAGAGCCACACTGGCCCGGCACTCCTTTCAGCTTTGCGTTCACAGGCAGATGAGTGGCTAACACCGCTCAATTTGACAGTTGGTAAAGTGGTGTGTGACAACGGTGCCAATCTGCTTAGCGCATTGAAACAGGGCAAAATCACGCACGTGCCGTGCATGGCACACGTCTTAAACTTGGTCGTGCAGCGATTCCTTGTCAAATACCCTGGGGTCCAGGACATCTTGCGGCAGGCAAGGAAAATCTCGGCCCATTTCAGAAGATCTTACACGGCCATGGCTCGCCTTGCTGACATTCAGCGGCGACACCATCTGCCGGTCAGACGTCTTATTTGCGATTGCCCGACGCGATGGAACTCAACCTTCTATATGCTTGATAGGCTGCTCCAGCAGAAACGTGCAGTTAACGTCTACCTGTATGAACTCTGCGAAAGAAACGGTTCTGGGGAGCTGGGTTTTTTTTCACCGCGCCAGTGGCTGCTCATGCGCGACACATGCAGACTTCTGCGGCCATTTGAGGAGATCACCAAACTGGTCAGTCGCAGCCATGGCGCCATCAGTGACATGGTACCTTATGCCTTCTTTCTGGAGCGTGCATTGCGTCGTGTCATTGATCAGGCTGTGGAGGAGCAGGAGCGGGAAGATGAGGAAGTCGCAATGCTGGATGAATTCCCAGGGGGGGCTACTCTATCTGAGACAAGTCAACAACAGGAGTCTGATGAGGAGTCAGAGGAGGATGGTGCCGGGGCGGATGAGCAGGAGCAAGAAGAGCATGCTTTAAACCTTTCTGGGATCCCTGTTGTGCGAGGATGGGGAGAGGAGAATGAAGAGGACGACATTATCCTGGATGATGAGCAGGAGCCAGGCCACCACACCGCTTCCACTTTAGTGCAAATGGGGGCCTTCATGCTCCAGTGTTTTAATAGGGACCCCCGTATAAAAAGCATGAGGGTCAAGGACCAGTACTGGGTGGCAACGTACTTAGACCCCCGGTACAAACACAAAATGGCGGAAATGTTACCGCCGTCGCAGAGGGCTGTCAGAATGCAGCACTTCCAGGCCTTGCTTCGAGAAATGCTGCATTCTGCTTTTGCGTGCGCTGGCAGAGGAGCAATTCCCACTCCCAGAGAAGGATTTGCGGGTACCAATCCAACAGCGCCTGCAAGAAGAGGCCGGTTTGAAGATGTGTTGGTGACTTCGGATATGAGGTCATTCTTTCAGCCGACCCATCGACAGGTGTCATCCGGATCCAGCATCAGGGAACGCCTAGACCGTCAGGTGTCCGACTACATTGGGTTAACGGCCGATGTGGACGCTCTGAGGAGTGATGAACCCCTAGACTACTGGGTGGGCAGGCTTGACCTCTGGCCAGAGCTTGCCCAATTTGCAATCGAACTGTTGGCTTGCCCCTCATCCAGTGTCCTGTCCGAAAGGACGTTCAGCGCAGCAGGGGGGATTGTGACCGATAAGCGTACTCGCCTAGCTCACCACAGTGTTAACTACCTCACATTTCTAAAAATGAATGAGGCATGGATCTCGGAGGAATTCAACACATGTGATCAGTAGACCATGTATATGTCTATAAACAATTTTTGGAATCAAGCACACAGACCTTCTTAATTCATTTGGCTCACTTCCCTGACCCAAAAAAGCACACCGTACTATATGCCCCTACCCTCCTCTTTGAAGAGGTTGAGCGGTGTCATATTTCTACTGGGGCTGCTTATTATGAGGGGTTCCCACCATCCCTGTGCTGTGCTGACTTCCTCCTGGGTGTTCTTATTATGAGGGGCTCCCACCATCCCTGTGCTGTGCTGACTTCCTCCTGGGGGTTCTTATTATGAGGGGATCACACCATCCCTGTGCTGTGCTGACTTCCTCCTGGGGCTGCTTACGGTGCTGCTGTCAGCGCTGTATGTCACGGAGCTGCTGTCAGCGCTGTATGTCACGGAGCTGCTGTCAGCGCTGTATGTCACGGAGCTGCTGTCAGCGCTGTATGTCACGGAGCTGCTGTCAGCGCTGTATGTCACGGAGCTGCTGTCAGCGCTGTATGTCACGGAGCTGCTGTCAGCGCTGTATGTCACGGAGCTGCTGTCAGCGCTGTATGTCACGGAGCTGCTGTCAGCGCTGTATGTCACGGAGCTGCTGTCAGCGCTGTATGTCACGGAGCTGCTGTCAGCGCTGTATGTCACGGAGCTGCTGTCAGCGCTGTATGTCACGGAGCTGCTGTCAGCGCTGTATGTCACGGTGCTGCTGTCAGCGCTGTATGTCACGGAGCTGCTGTCAGCGCTGTATGTCACGGAGCTGCTGTCAGTGCTGTATGTCACGGAGCTGCTGTCAGCGCTGTATGTCACGGAGCTGCTGTCAGCGCTGTATGTCACGGAGCTGCTGTCAGCGCTGTATGTCACGGTGCTGCTGTCAGCGCTGTATGTCACGGAGCTGCTGTCAGCGCTGTATGTCACGGAGCTGCTGTCAGCGCTGTATGTCACGGAGCTGCTGTCAGCGCTGTATGTCACGGAGCTGCTGTCAGCGCTGTATGTCACGGAGCTGCTGTCAGCGCTGTATGTCACGGTGCTGCTGTCAGCGCTGTATGTCACGGAGCTGCTGTCAGCGCTGTATGTCACGGAGCTGCTGTCAGTGCTGTATGTCACGGAGCTGCTGTCAGCGCTGTATGTCACGGAGCTGCTGTCAGCGCTGTATGTCACGGTGCTGCTGTCAGCGCTGTATGTCACGGAGCTGCTGTCAGCGCTGTATGTCACGGAGCTGCTGTCAGCGCTGTATGTCACGGAGCTGCTGTCAGCGCTGTATGTCACGGAGCTGCTGTCAGCGCTGTATGTCACGGAGCTGCTGTCAGCGCTGTATGTCACGGTGCTGATGTCAGTGCTCTGTATTACGGTGCTGCTGTCAGTGCTCTGTATCTCCTGCACCCTCTTGTTTGCCTACCCTGGTCCCTGACCTTCCCTCTCCTCCATTGCCTTCATTAGCTCCATAGTCCTGAATTGTCAGAACAATTTCCCAAATAAAAAAAAAATGCTTGTAGTTATCGATCCCAAATTCACCTCATACATGTATTATGCTATTGTCCAGGTGGTGGGACTACGTGCTACCCCCTAATAATTACCCCGTGGCCGCAAATTCGACCTAAAGGTTTGCGAAATTCGCCTCCCATTGAAGTCAATGGAGCCCGCGGCGAACGGTCGTTTTCGCGAACGTTTGTGTCCGTTCGCGTTTCGCGTTCGCGAAACGTCCCGTCGGAAGTTCGTCCATCACTAGTCTCCGACTTGCCTCGCCGCGACCTGCGGGGACCTCAGCGGCGACTTGCAGAGGACTTCTGTATAGAAGTCAATGCAAGTCGCCCCGAAGTAGTACAGGAACCTTTTTTCTGAGTCGGAGCGACTCGAGTCGCTCCTCTCAGAACGGTTCCATTGTACAGAACGGGGGCGACTTGCGGGAGCGAGGCGAGGCGAGCCGTGTCGCCTCGCATCGCCTCGCTGTGTGAACCGGCCCTTACAGAAAAAGGTTTTGTTTTTTTGTTTGTAATAAAGGTTTAGATCTGACCATTTAAAATGGCCTCTCCCCCCCCCCCCCCCCCGACACCGTTTTATGGTCTGTCCCAAACCCGGTCTCCTTTGTTGGACAGCTTGGCCCGCACCGAAACGTTGAAAAAATAATAATTAGTATAGTGAATATATTGCAGGTATTACCCCCACATACACGGGTACCAGAATACAATCCCTTTCCCTAGAGTGACACTTTAATAATGCCCCCCATCGGCCTCCCTGGGGCGGCAGGCCTTGGCATAGGGCAGCCCCTACACCTTGCTTCAGTGTGGATTGCAACAGCGAATTGGACGCAGCAGAAATCGGACGCGGTTGGGTTATTTTGCGAACGCAGCACCAAGCTCTAAAGCCAAATTAGCGCGGCAGAGCTGCTCCCGAAGGGTTAATCAGTGTAGATTCCTTCCGCTCCAGCAAACCTCCGCGGCGATTGTGGATCTGATGAATCACCCTATTAGGAGGGAAAGCGTGCCTTTCCATAGAGGCGAGTGTAAATACGGAAATCGCCATCCGAGCGCACCCAAAACACATCTGTTACTGATGCACGCAGCCACTCACAACGTGGGCTGCATTTGCCCGCCCGAAAATGCCAACCCAAGACTAAGTATTGAACTTACTGACAGCTGTCATGTACAGGCAAGAGGTTCTGCAGCATCTACCGCCGCGTTTGGAAAGCCTCAACCATGGCACAGGAATTGGGGGGGGGGGGGGGGTTACAGATTGCAGAGTGAGATATAAATACCCAGCAGGGCTGGCGGGGAATTGACGAGGGGTTGGCAGTCCCTCTGGGATGTGCGTTGGCAACGTTGGCGGGTAATTCAGGAATAAAAACGCTGGCACGGCCGCCGCTGTCTGGTAGGATATAATTATACCTGGCAGGACAACAACCTGAGAAGGAGGAGACGGGATGTCAACATCCTCAAATGGCATCACAGACGCCGCGCTCACCGGACCAGGAGCAGGTTGTGGAAACTGGACCGCAAAGTGCCAACACAACCCAACGCCAACACAATGCACTATATACTGTATATACAGCAACTCTACATCAATACACTATACCAGGGTGGATTTGATTTAAATGATCATTTTTAACCACTTCAATACCGGGCCCTTAAACACCTTCCTGCCCAGACCAATTTTGAGCTTTCAGCGCTGTCGCACTTTGAATGACAATTGCGCGGTCATGCTACACTGTACCCAAATGAAATTTTTATTATTTTTTTCCCACAAATAGAGCTTTCTTTTGGTGGTATTTGATCACCTCTGCGGTTTTTATTTTTTGTGCTACAAATAAAAAAATACCGAAAAATTTGAAAAAAAAAATGATTTTTTTTTGTTTCAGTTTCAAAACTTTGTAAATAAGTACGTTTTCTCCTTCACGGATGGGCACTAATGGGGCTACACTGATGGGCACTAATGAAGTGGCACTGATGAGGTGGCATTGATGGACACCGATAGGCGGGACGGATGGGCGACACGGATGGGCGACATGGATGGGCGACACGGATGGGCGACACGGATAGGTGGCACAAATTGGCACTGATAGCTGGCACGGATTGGCATGGATGGGCGGCAGAGATGGGCATGGGTAGGCGGCACAGATGGGCATGGGTAGGCGGCACAGATGGGCATGGGTGGGCACTGATAGGCGGCACAGGTGGGCACTCATTAGCGGCACAGATGGGCACTCATTAGCGGCACAGGTGGGCACTCATAGGCGGCATTGGTGTTATACTGTACTAATGGATGCCAATCAGTGCCAAACAATAATGCATGCCAATCAGTGATGCCCATTGTGGGCACTGATTGCCATCCATTATGGGCACTGATTGGCATCCATTGTGCCTGACTGGCATCCCTGGTGGTCTAGGGAGGATTACCTCTGCTGGGCATCCCTGGTGGTCCGGTGGCGTCCCTGGTGGTCCAGTGTGGGCATCCTCGGGGGGGCTGTGCTGATAATCGATCAGCACAGACCCCCCCTGTCAGAGGAGCAGCCGATCGGCTCTCCTCTACTCGCGTCTGACAGACGCGAGTGAGGAAAAGCCGATCACCGGCTCTTCCCATTTACACTGTGATCAGCCGTGATTGGACACGGCTGATTACGTGGTAAAGAGTCTCCGTTGGAGACTCTTTACCGAGATCGTAGTTGCCGGGTGTCAGACTGACACCCCGCAACAACGATCGCCGCGATGCGCGCCCCCGGGGGCGCGCAGCGGCTCATAATCCTGAGGACGTCATATGACGTCCGGTCAGGGTTATGAAACCACTTTGCCGCCGTCTATTTGTAATAGGGCGGGCGGCAAGTGGTTAAAGAGCTGTCATCTCCGTCTCGCAGCGGCTCCCCCTCCGACCCGCCGGTGGCTCCCCCTCTGACCCGCTGCTGTCTCCCCCTCTGACCCGCTGCTGTCTCCCCCTCCGACCCGCCGGTGGCTCCCCCTCCGACCCGCTGCTGGCTCCCCCTCCGACCCGCCGGTGGCTCCCCCTCCGACCCGCCGGTGGCTCCCCCTCCGACCCGCGGGTGGCTCCCCCTCCGACCCGCGGGTGGCTCCCCCTCCGACCCGCGGGTGGCTCCCCCTCCGACCCGCGGGTGGCTCCCCCTCCGACCCGCTGCTGGCTCCCCCTCCGACCCGCTGCTGGCTCCCCCTCTGACCCCCTCCCCCTCCGACCCGCGGGTGGCTCCCCCTTCGACCCGCCGCTGGCTCCCCCTCCGACCCGCCGCTGGCTCCCCCTCCGACCAGCTGTTGACGCACCAACAGTCTCATTCATTTTAATGAGCGGCTGGTGACGCAGCAGTGACATAACAAGATGAGGGACGTGGCAGCAGCATGTGAGTGGATGCCCGCTAACGGGGTTTGCCATGATGGATCTGAAATGACAGGTGCTCTTTAAAATGTAAGGACTTATTCTTGCTGGTAGTTAGAATCTTTAATATTTGCAAACAAAATGAAGGTTTCCTATTTAGAATAATAAGCTGTCAGGTCAGTAAAACAGCGATATTAGAACCGACTCAATCATACAGTTTGTAGTGTACATAGATTTGCAAAAACAATGGGATAAAAGGAATATTCCTGAACTTGGTTTTATCTCATGGTTATGTGACATTGTGTGAATGCATCAACGCAGTGCATGTTATCTCAGCTTGCAGAGCTTGGATTCATTGAATGAGTTTACCAAAAAAAAAAAATTTAAATAAATATTGCAGAATATACAGCCTCATGCTACATAACTAAGCTCCATTTCATGCTGAATAAACTAAATTGTTAATTTATCTTAAATAGAAAACTATCTTTAGATGTATTTTAAGAAAATGCTTTTGGAGTAAAAATCGATTTGATAAAAACCAAAAAGAGAAATTGATTTAGATCCACCCCACACTATATATATATATATATTTATCTTTCGATAATACAGTATATATACACCTTGAATCTATATACCTGTACCGAAGGAGCTTATCATCTATAATGTGCCCGACACAATCCTCATATAATACAGTATATAAATCAAAGCTATACACATCGGTTCTATGTACCTGTACTGGGCATTGTGCCCAGCACTCCGTATATAATACAGTATATACATCTCAGCGCAGACAGAACCTATATACCAATTCCGGGGGGCTTATTTATATACAAATGTATACAGCACAGCACCTATATACATCTATACACTTCTACCTGGAGCTTATTAACTACAATGTGTCCGACCCTCCTTACATAATACATTATATACATCGCCTACAGAAATCTATATACCTGTACCAAGGGCTTATCATCTACAATGTTCTCAGTACAGCATATATATATATATATCTCACTAGGTCACATACAGAAATCTATACACTGTACCTGGACTTATTGTATATAATGTGTCTGTTGTTCCTTATATAATACAATATATACATCTGTACCATGGAGCTTATTATCAGCAATGTGTCTGACACCGTCATATTTCATATACAGAGAGCGGTGATGTATCATACGGGATTATATGATGTTCCCGGCACTCGGCCAGCCTCCAGGCACACACATATCGGACGGAATGTGGACATTGATTTATCATACTGTGTGACCTGCATGACTTCTACAGGAAGATGATGTATAGTGGATGGGTTCTACGGATGATGATGGACAGCGGATGGGTTCTATGGATGATGAACCTTGGATGGGTTCTATGGATGATGGACAGCGGATGGGTTCTACGGATGATGATGGACAACAGATGGGTTCTACGGATGATGATGGACAGAAGATGGGTTCTACGGATGATGATGGACAGAAGATGGCTTCTACGGATGATGATGGACAGCGGATGGGTTCTATGGATGATGAACCTTGGATGGGTTCTATGGATGATGGACAGCGGATGGGTTCTACGGATGATGATGGACAACAGATGGGTTCTACGGATGATGATGGACAGAAGATGGGTTCTACGGATGATGATGGACAGAAGATGGGTTCTACGGATGATGATGGACAGAAGATGGGTTCTACGGATGAAGATGGACAGAAGATGGGTTCTACGGATGATGATGATGGACAGCGGATGGGTTCTACAGATGATGATGATGGACAGCGGATGGGTTCTACGGATGATGATGATGGACAGCGGATGGGTTCTACGGATGATGATGGACAGCGGATGGGTTCTACGGATGATGATGGACAGCGGATGGGTTCTACGGATGATGATGGACAGCGGATGGGTTCTACGGATGATGATGGACAGCGGATGGGTTCTACGGATGATGGACAGCGGATGGGTCCTACGGATGATGGACAGCGGATGGGTCCTACGGATGATGGACAGCAGATGGGTTCTACGGATGATGATGGACAGCGGATGGGTTCTACGGATGATGGACAGCGGATGGGTTCTACGGATGATGGACAGCGGATGGGTTCTACGGATGATGGACAGCGGATGGGTTCTACGGATGATGGACAGCGGATGGGTTCTACGGATGATGGACAGCGGATGGGTTCTACGGATGATGATGTACAGTGGATGGGTTCTACGGATGATGATGGACAACAGATGGGTTCTACGGATGATGATGGACAGAAGATGGGTTCTACGGATGATGATGGACAGAAGATGGGTTCTACGGATGATGATGGACAGAAGATGGGTTCTACGGATGAAGATGGACAGAAGATGGGTTCTACGGATGATGATGATGGACAGCGGATGGGTTCTACAGATGATGATGATGGACAGCGGATGGGTTCTACGGATGATGATGATGGACAGCGGATGGGTTCTACGGATGATGATGGACAGCGGATGGGTTCTACGGATGATGATGGACAGCGGATGGGTTCTACGGATGATGATGGACAGCGGATGGGTTCTACGGATGATGATGGACAGCGGATGGGTTCTACGGATGATGGACAGCGGATGGGTTCTACGGATGATGGACAGCGGATGGGTCCTACGGATGATGGACAGCAGATGGGTTCTACGGATGATGATGGACAGCGGATGGGTTCTACGGATGATGGACAGCGGATGGGTTCTACGGATGATGGACAGCGGATGGGTTCTACGGATGATGGACAGCGGATGGGTTCTACGGATGATGGACAGCGGATGGGTTCTACGGATGATGATGGACAGCGGATGGGTTCTACGGATGATGGACAGCGGATGGGTTCTACGGATGATGGACAGCGGATGGGTTCTACGGATGATGGACAGCGGATGGGTTCTACGGATGATGGACAGCGGATGGGTTCTACGGATGATGGACAGCGGATGGGTTCTACGGATGATGGACAGCGGATGGGTTCTACGGATGATGATGTACAGTGGATGGGTTCTATGGGTGATGATGTACAGCAGATGGGTTTTATGGATGATGAACATTGATTGGGAGCGCTGGGTCCTCTATAGGATCGTATTATATAGGAAGGGGGTCACATATAAGGGGTGATCTGGGTCTGTCCTACAAGAAGATGATGGACAGCGGATGGGTTCTATGGAGGATGAACGTATTGACATATATATGAAGTGCCCTGGGTTTATTCTACAAGACAATGTTGTAGAGTGGATGGGTTCTATGGGAAATATATACTGATAGGAACCACTTAGGGTTCTATGGATGATATACACTGATAGAGACCACTGAGGGTTCTATGGATGATATACACTGATAGAGACCACTGAGGGTCTATAGATGATATACACTGATAGGGACCACTGAGGGTTCTATGGATGATATACGCTGATAGGGACCACTGAGGGTTCTATGGATGATATACACTGATAGAGACCACTGAGGGTTCTATGAGATGATATACACTGATAGAGACCACTGAGGGTTCTATGGATGATATACGCTGATAGGGACCACTGAGGGTTCTATGGATGATATACACTGATAGGGACCACTGAGGGTTCTATGGATGATATACGCTGATAGGGACCACTGAGGGTCTATGGATGATATACACTGATAGGGACCACTGAGGGTTCTATGGATGATATACACTGATAGAGACCACTGAGGGTTCTATGGATGATATACACTGATAGGGACCACTGAGGGTCTATAGATGATATACACTGATAGGGACCACTGAGGGTTCTATGGATGATATACGCTGATAGGGACCACTGAGGGTCTATGGATAATATACACTGATAGAGACCACTGAGGGTTCTATGGATGATATACACTGATAGGGACCACTGAGGGTCTATGGATGATATACACTGATAGGGACCACTGAGGGTTCTATGGATGATATACACTGATAGGAACCACTGAGGGTTCTATGGATGATATACACTGATAGGGATCACTGAGGGTCTATGGATGATATACACTGATAGGGACCACTGAGGGTTCTATGGATGATATACACTGATAGGAACCACTGAGGGTTCTATGGATGATATACACTGATAGGGATCACTGAGGGTCTATGGATGATATACACTGATAGGGATCACTGAGGGTTCTATGGATGATATACACTGATAGGGATCACTGAGGGTCTATGGATGATATACACTGATAGGGATCACTGAGGGTTCTATGGATGATATACACTGATAGGGATCACTGAGGGTCTATGGATGATACACTGATATGGATGACCATTATAGGGGAAGGGGTTGATATATAGATGTATCCTATGGGGTGACCTCAGTCTATGCTACAAGAAGATGATGTACAGTGGGGGCGCTATATAGACAATAATTGGGGTCATGAAAGGTAGACAGCTATGGGTCAATATCCATTACAGAGGAAGGTAGGTGCCTCCCCGCCTATGATGGTGGGGAAGGGATTTCCATGTTCTTCCTCCATGCAGCAGGACTGGAAGACGATACCTGAGATTGTAAGTGAGCAACACTTACTACTTGCAGGTAGGTATCCCTCCAGAGACAAGACAGGTAAGTATCCATTTGGAGGGTGACAACTGTCTCTAGTTTAGAATCGGGCAGGTTGGTGCCATCTATGTCTGTGAAAGGAAGGGGCAGGTAGGTATCTGTGAGCAATTGCCCCGGGTATAAAATTTGGAAGAGTGGAGGTAGATGTCTATCAGTGGGAAATATGATGAGTATAGGTAGGTGTCTATGGGTGGACAGTATGATGAGATCAGGTAGGTGTCCATGGGCGATGAGTATGAGGACAGGTAGGCGTCTATGGGTGGACAGTATGATGAGATCAGGTAGGTGTCCATAGGTGGACAGTATGATGAGCACAGGTAGGTGTCCATGGGGGGTGAGTATGATGAGGACAGGTAGGTGTCTATAGGTTGACAGTATGATGACAGGTAAATGTCCATGGGGGGAGAGTATGGTTAGGACAGGTAGGTGTCCATGAAGGGAGAGTATGATGAGGATAGGTAGGTGAGCATGGGGGGGGGGGGTATGATGAGGACAGGTAGGTATCCATGGGGGGGAGAGTATTATGAGGACAGGTAGGTGATCATGGGGGGGGGGCTATGATGAGGGCAGGTAGGTGTCTCCGGGTAGTAGGTAGGTGGACAGGTAGGTACTCACCAGGGAAGTGAAGAGTCCCGGATCTCTCATGCTGTGACCGTTAATAATCCATGGATGGACCGATCATCTCCCCCCGGATCTCCTCTCCTCCCCGACCGTCCCCCGATCCTCCGGCTGCTCCATCCCCGGCTCTCCGCTCCCCGCACCCCCCGCATCCCTCCGCATGTGTCGGCTCCTCCTCCGGGGGCGGGGCTACACACTTGTTACATTGTATCCGCTCAACTTCCCATCACTGACCGCCGGAGACAGCCTGACATGTTTCACCCCCTGATCCTTCTCCAGTCCTCTTCATCGTCCGACAGGGGAAGGATTTAACCCCTTCACTGCCGATTTACCACCTTTAACCCCTTCACTGGCGGCTTTTACAAATGAGCTTCAATGTGATCAAAGCACAACCGTCCCCGATTCCTCCTTCCCATCTCATCATCACTATGACCTCATTCCATACCTCATAGTATACCCAGTGACGTCATCAATGGGTCTCTGTGCTTCTGTGTGCAATGCTGGGAGAGGTGGGAGGTGGGAGGGGCCGGCAGGGGTCTGTACATTATCATCATCTTTATGTTTTTATTATTGTAATCATCATCGTTATTATTATTATTATACAGGTTTTATATAGTGCCAACAGTTTGCGCAGCGCTTTACAACATGAATGCAGACATTACACTTACATTACAATTTGGTACAAGAGGAATCAGAGGGCCCGGCTCGTTAGAGCTTACAATCTCATTATTATTGTTATTATGCTCTATAAGTATTATTATTTTATCATCATCATCGTTTTCATCATCATCATTTTCATCATCATCGTTTTCATCATCATCGTTTTCATCATCATCGTTTTCTTCATCTTCTTCATCATCATTGTTTTCATCATCATCATCGTTTTCTTCATCATCATCATTGTTTTCTTCATCATCATCATCATTTTCCTCATCATCGTTTTCATCATCATCATTGTTTTCATCATCATCATTTTCATCATCACCGTTTTCTTCATCTTCGTCATCATTATTGTTTTCATCATCATCATCGTTTTCTTCATCATCATCATCATCATCGTTTTCTTCATCATCATCGTTTTCTTCTTCATCATCATCATCATCGTTTTCTTCATCATCATCATTGTTTTCTTCATCTTCGTCATCATCATTGTTTTCTTCATCATTGTCGTTTTCTTCATCATCATCGTTTTCATCATCATCATTTTTATCATCATTGTTTTCTCCATCTCCGTCATCATCATTGTTTTCATCATCATCATCGTTTTCTTCATCATCATCGTTTTCTTCTTCATCATCATTATCGTTTTGTTCATGATCGTTTTCTTCATCATCATCGTTTTCATCATCATCATTGTTTTCATCATCATCATTTTCATCATAGTTTTCATCATCATCATTTTCTTCATCATCTTCATCATCATTGATCCAGGGAAAATCTGATTGCCTCTGGGGGGATCAGGAAGGAATACTTTCCCCTGGTGTAGTAAATTGGATCCTGCTTTTCTTTTTTTCGCCTTCCTCTGGATCACCTGTGGGTGTGTGATTGTGTGTATGGGATTGTGTGTATGTGATTGTGTTTATGGGATTGTATGTATGGGATTGTGTGTATGTGATCATGTGTATGTGATTATGTGTATGTGATTGGGTGTATGAGATTGTGTGTATAGGATTGTGTGTATGGGATTATGTGTATGTGATTGGGTGTATGAGATTGTGTGTATAGGATTGTGTGTATGGGATTGTGTGTATGTGATTGTGTGTATGGGATTGTGTGTATGTGATTATGTGTATGTGATTGGGTGTATGGGATTGTGTGTATAGGATTGTGTGTACGGGACTGTGTATACGGGACTGTGTGTATGTGATTGTGTGTATGGGATTGTGTGTATGGGACTGTGTGTATGGGATTGTGTGTATGTGATTGTGTTTATGGGATTGTATGTGTGGGATTGTGTGTATATGATTGTGTGTATGTGATTGTGTGTATGTGATTATGTGTATGTGATTGTGTGTATGGGATTGTGTATATGTGATTGTGTGTATGTGATTGTGTGTATAGGACTGTGTGTACGGGACTGTGTGTATGGGATTGTATGTATAGGATTGTGTGTATGGGATTGTGTGTATGTGATTGTGTGTATGGGATTGTGTGTATAGGATTGTATGTATGGGATTGTATTATGGGATTGTGTATATAGGATTGTGTGTACGGGACTGTGTGTATGGGATTGTGTGTATGGGATTGTATGTATGGGATTGTATTATGGGATTGTGTGTATGGGACTGTGTGTATGGGATTGTGTGTATGGGATTGTGTGTATGGGATTGTGTGTATAGGATTGTGTGTATGGGATTGTGTGTATAGGATTGTGTGTATGGGATTGTGTGTACGGGATTGTGTGTACGGGATTGTGTGTACGTGATTGTGTGTATGGGATTGTGTGTATGGGATTGTGTGTATAGGATTGTGTGTATGTGATTGTGTGTATAGGATTGTGTGTATGGGACTGTGTGTATGGGACTGTGTGTATGGGATTGTGTGTATAGGATTGTGTGTATGGGACTGTGTGTATAGGATTGTGTGTATGGGATTGTGTGTATAGGATTGTGTGTATGGGATTGTGTGTAGGGGATTGTGTGTACGTGATTGTGTGTATGTGATTGTGTGTATGGGATTGTGTGTATGGGATTGTGTGTATGGGATTGTGTGTATAGGATTGTGTGTATGTGATTGTGTGTATGGGATTGTGTGTATAGGATTGTGTGTATGGGACTGTGTGTGTATAGGATTGTGTGTATGGGACTGTGTGTATAGGATTGTGTGTATGGGACTGTGTGTATGTGATTGTGTGTATAGGATTGTGTGTATGGGATTGTGTGTATAGGATTGTGTGTATGGGACTGTGTGTATGGGATTGTGTGTACGGGACTGCGTTTATGGGATTGTGTGTATGGGATTGTGTGTATGGGACTGTGTGTATGGGACTGTGTGTATGGGATTGTGTGTATGGGACTGTGTGTATGGGACTGTGTGTATGGGATTGTGTGTATGGGACTGTGTGTATGGGATTGTGTGTATGGGATTGTATGTATGGGACTGTGTGTACGGGACTGCGTGTACGGGATTGTGTGTATGGGACTGTGTGTACGGGACTGTGTGTATGGGACTGTGTGTATGGGATTGTGTGTATAGGATTGTGTGTATGGGACTGTGTGTATGGGATTGTGTGTATGGGATTGTGTGTATGGGATTGTGTGTATGGGACTGTGTGTACGGAACTGTGTGTATAGGATTGTGTGTACGGGACTGCGTGTACGGAACTGTGTGTATAGGATTGTGTGTACGGGACTGTGTGTATGGGATTGTGTGTATAGGATTGTGTGTATAGGATTGTGTGTATGGGACTGTGTGTATGGGATTGTGTGTATGGGATTGTGTGTATGGGACTGTGTGTATGGGATTGTGTGTATAGGATTGTGTGTATGGGACTGTGTGTACGGGACTGTGTGTATAGGATTGTGTGTATAGGATTGTGTGTATGGGACTGTGTGTATGGGATTGTGTGTATGGGATTGTGTGTATGGGATTGTGTGTATGGGACTGTGTGTACGGGACTGTGTGTATAGGATTGTGTGTATAGGATTGTGTGTATGGGACTGTGTGTATGGGACTGTGTGTATGGGATTGTGTGTATAGGATTGTGTGTATGGGACTGTGTGTATGGGATTGTGTGTATGGGACTGTGTGTACGGGACTGTGTGTATAGGATTGTGTGTATAGGATTGTGTGTATAGGATTGTGTGTATGTGATTGTGTGATTGTGTGTATAGGATTGTGTGTATGTGATTGTGTGTATAGGATTGTGTGTATGGGATTGTGTGTATGGGATTGTGTGTATAGGATTGTGTGTATGGGATTATGTGTATGTGATTGTGTGTATGGGATTGTGTGTATGTGATTGTGTGTATGGGATTGTGTGTATAGGATTGTGTGTATGGGATTATGTGTATGTGATTGTGTGTATGGGATTGTGTGTATGGGACTGTGTGTATGGGACTGTGTGTATAGGATTGTGTGTACGGGACTGCGTGTATGGGATTGTGTGTATGTGTGTGTACGGGACTGCGTGTATGGGATTGTGTGTATGGGATTGTGTGTATAGGATTGTGTGTATGGGATTGTGTGTATGGGATTGTATGATATTTATTATTTTATTTATTTTGGTTGAACTGGATAGACTTGTGTCTTTTTTCAACCTGACTATGTAACTATGTATCATTGCTTTCTTCATCATCATCCTTTTCATCATCATCATTGTTTTCATGATCATCATCTTCATCATCGTTGTTTTCTTCATCATTATCACCATGTTGTATTAGTATTATTATTTTCTTATCATCGTTATTCTTTTCATTATTATTGTTGTTGTTATTTATTCTTATACATTAGATCTCCTCCGGCGCTCTGCTTTTTGGTTTCCTGTGTTTCGGGTGAAATGTCCGATTGGTTGGACATCTACAGAGTAGAAGCCGCGCCGAGGTCCCGACCTTCCCCCGGAGAAGCCGCAGTTTCTGTCTCCCTTCGGTGCCGACCACATTGGCCAAGTGGGTTGCCTTACCAGACAGGCGTTATCGCTCGTCTTAACGTACGTTGCGTCATCCAACTAAAAATGAATGGGCTGTTCCCCCCCCCCCCTCCCCGATGCGCCAAACATCCCAAAAATGAGACCTGATTTTTCCGAGGCAGCGCATCGCCTTAGTGCGCCGGGGGGTGAAATTTAGATTGGCGCTGCAGCTCAACAATAACGCACGCATTATCGGCGCGCAATAGTCGGCTCTCGGGCATTTGGTGACTTTGTCTTCTGAAGGGGCAGAACGACTAATCGGGATTTGGAACCCCTTTTCAGCAGAGATTCTGTAACCAAAGGCCATTTGGCCAGCACTGAAGGGAGCCGGGAGCAGCAACTTCACCGGGAAGTGTAATTGTTTTCATACCTTGAATGGACTAAAAAATTGGAAAAGTATTTTATTATTATTATTATTATTATTATATGTTTGCAGTATAGAGGAGAGCGGGATGAAGAGCGCTCTGCTGATACAATGTAGCGGATAAAACACCACCAAGCGGCTGGCAGGAATGAAGAAGGAGCATGCACACCTATAGGTAGGCCGGGGATGCCTATTCCTGAACACTGCTGCCTGATCTCCTCTATGGATTGATCACTGCACCCCCCCATCCCCCCTCCTCCTTCCTTGGTCGCCTGATTGGGGACAAACGCTGACATCACTGATCCCCCAACCAACCGCAACCTGCTTGCCTTGTGCCATCGCTCCGTAACCCCTCAACTGACAATATGCTGCTGGGTAGCACATTGTGACCATTAACCCCATGCTGGCCCCATAGCACCCTCCATTGTAATCATCACTCCGTCCATCAGTGCACTCACTCCACCCATCACTGAGCCAACTCAACCCATCAGTGCACTCACTCCACCCAACACTGAGTCAACTCAACCCATCAGTGCACTCACTCCACCCATCACTGAGCCAACTCAACCCATCAGTGCACTCACTCCACCCAACACTGAGCCAACTCAACCCATCAGTGCACTCACTCCACCCATCACTGAGTCAACTCAACCCATCAGTGCACTCACTCCACCCATCACTGAGCCAACTCAACCCATCAGTGCACTCACTCCACCCATCACTGAGTCAACTCAACCCATCAGTGCACTCACTCCACCCATCACTGAGCCAACTCAACCCATCAGTGCACTCACTCCACCCATCACTGAGTCAACTCAACCCATCAGTGCACTCACTCCACCCATCACTGAGCCAACTCAACCCATCAGTGCACTCACTTCACCCATCAATGAGTCAACTCAACCCATCAGTGCACTCACTTCACCCAACACTGAGGCAACACAACCCATCAGTGCACTCACTTCACCCAACACTGAGGCAACACAACCCATCAGTGCACTCACTTCACCCATCACTGAGGCAACACAACCCACCAGTGCACTCACTTCACCCATCACTGAGCCAACTCAACCCATCAGTGCACTCACTTCACCCATCACTGAGCCAACTCAACCCATCAGTGCACTCACTTCACCCATCACTGAGCCAACTCAACCCATCAGTGCACTCACTCCACCCATCACTGAGCCAACTCAACCCATCAGTGCACTCACTCCACCCATCACTGAGGCAACACAACCCATCAGTGCACTCACTCCACCCAACACTGAGCCAACTCAACCCATCAGTGCACTCACTTCACCCAACACTAAACCAACTCAACCCATCAGTGCACTCACTTCACCCAACACTGAGCCAACTCAACCCATCAGTGCACTCACTTCACCCATCACTGAGCCAACTCAACCCATCAGTGCACTCACTCCACCCATCACTGAGTCAACTCAACCCATCAGTGCACTCATTCCACCCATCACTGAGCCAACTCAACCCATCAGTGCACTCACTCCACCCATCACTGAGTCAACTCAACCCATCAGTGCACTCACTCCACCCATCACTGAGCCAACTCAACCCATCAGTGCACTCACTCCACCCATCACTGAGTCAACTCAACCCATCAGTGCACTCACTCCACCCATCACTGAGCCAACTCAACCCATCAGTGCACTCACTTCACCCATCAATGAGTCAACTCAACCCATCAGTGCACTCACTTCACCCAACACTGAGGCAACACAACCCATCAGTGCACTCACTTCACCCAACACTGAGGCAACACAACCCATCAGTGCACTCACTTCACCCATCACTGAGGCAACACAACCCACCAGTGCACTCACTTCACCCATCACTGAGCCAACTCAACCCATCAGTGCACTCACTTCACCCATCACTGAGCCAACTCAACCCATCAGTGCACTCACTTCACCCATCACTGAGCCAACTCAACCCATCAGTGCACTCACTCCACCCATCACTGAGCCAACTCAACCCATCAGTGCACTCACTCCACCCATCACTGAGGCAACACAACCCATCAGTGCACTCACTCCACCCAACACTGAGCCAACTCAACCCATCAGTGCACTCACTTCACCCAACACTAAACCAACTCAACCCATCAGTGCACTCACTTCACCCAACACTGAGCCAACTCAACCCATCAGTGCACTCACTTCACCCATCACTGAGCCAACTCAACCCATCAGTGCACTCACTCCACCCATCACTGAGTCAACTCAACCCATCAGTGCACTCATTCCACCCATCACTGAGTCAACTCAACCCATCAGTGCACTCACTTCACCCATCAATGAGTCAACTCAACCCATCAGTGCACTCACTTCACCCATCACTGAGTCAACTCAACCCATCAGTGCACTCACTTCACCCATCACTGAGCCAACTCAACCCATCAGTGCACTCACTTCACCCAACACTGAGCCAACTCAACCCATCAGTGCACTCGCTCTACCCATCACTGAGCCAACTCAACCCATCAGTGCACTCACTCCACCCATCACTGAGCCAACTCAACCCATCAGTACACACACTCCACCCATCACTGAGGCAACACAACCCACCAGTGCACTCACTTCACCCATCACTGGGCCAACTCAACCCATCAGTGCACTCACTACAATCATCACTGAGCCAACTCAACCCCTCAGTGCACTCACTCCACCCATCACTGAGCCAACTCAACCCATCAGTGCACTCACTTCACCCATCACTGAGCCAACTCAACCCATCAGTGCACTCACTTCACCCATCACTGAGCCAACTCAACCCATCAGTGCACTCACTTCACCCATCACTGAGCCAACTCAACCCATCAGTGCACTCACTACAATCATCACTGAGCCAACTCAACCCCTCAGTGCACTCACTCCACCCAACACTGAGCCAACTCAACCCATCAGTGCACTCACTTCACCCAATGGCATCCCAGTCTTAGACCGTAGGGTTCAATATTGGGTTGGCCCACCCTTTGCAGCTATAACAGCTTCAAGTCTTCTGGGAAGGCTGTCCACAGGGTTTAGGAGGGTGTCTATGGGAATGTTTGACCATTCTTCCAGAAGCGCATTTGTGAGGTCAGGCACTGAGGTTGGACGAGAAGGCCTGGCTCGCTGTCTCCTCTCTAATTCATCCCAAAAGGTGTTCTATTGGGTTGAGATCAGGACTCGGTGCAGGCCAGTCAAGTTCCTCCACCTTAAACTCGCTCATCCATGTCTTTATGGATCTTGCTTAGTCATGTTTTGACAGGAAGGGGCCATCCCCAAACTGTTCCCACAAAGTTGGGAGCATGAAATTGTCCAAAATGTCTTGGTATTCTGGCGCCTTAAGAGTTCCCTTCACTGGAACGAAGGGGCCAAGACCAACCCCTGAAAAACAACCCCCCCACCATAATCCCCCCTCCACCAAATGATTTGGACCAGTGCACAAAGCAAGGTCCATAAAGACACGGATGAGATGAAGTGGTTACGGTAAGGCCCCTTTCACACTGATACATTTTTCCTGCGTTTTTAACTTGCAAAAAAAAAGAAAAGCGAGAGAAATGTTTCCCTTTAAATCCTATAGGACTTTTCACACCACTGCACTGCGGTGCGTTTTGAAAAGTCCTGCATGCTACAACTTTGGTGCGGTTTTGAGCAAAAAAAAAAGAAGCAGCTTCCCATTGAAATAAATGGAAATCACAGTAAAAATGCACCCTGATTTGCATTTTTGGTGCGTTTTCAAGTCACATGTCCATTTTTCACAGGTGCAGGCAACCCAAAAACACCAGAAACGCACACGAAATGCATCTTATATACAGCAAAATCGCGGTAAAACCGCATATGCTATGATTTTGCTACACAACAGTGTGCCATCAAATGCCGCCACTGTGCCCATCAATTGCTGCCACTGTACCCATCAAACGCAGCCACTGTGCCCATCGAATGCTCCCACTGTGCCCATTAAATATTGCCACTGTGCCAAATGCTCCCACTGTGCCAAATGCTCCCACTGTGCCCAAAAAATGCTCCCACTGTGCCCATCAAATGCTCCCACTGTGCCCATCAAATGCTGCCATTGTGACCCCCCCTCCCCCGCATGCCCACTCGTCGTCTGTCTGGCACTTACCCTTTCTCGGTAGGCATATTTGATACAATTTTCCCGGCGCCAACATGGCAGCATACTACCACATTACGGTAATTATTTGATAAAATTTTGCGTTTTTTTCTCAGAAATATAGACAGGCTAGAACCTCTGTCAGGTTATCTTTACTTTTAGTGACAACCTCTGACCACATTTCTTGTTCTGCTGTCTAAGGTTGTCAAACAAACAGGAAGTTGGATAAAATTTTCCAAACATTTGACAGAAATATTTACTCTTTCAAAGTCTATTGAGCAGTGGCGGCCGCTCATGCAGGGCACAGGGGCGCCGCCCCCCTAAATCCATGCGCCCGTCCCCTAATCTACATGCAGAGCCCCAGGCGTATAGATTGCAAATCATTTTTTTTCTTTAGAAACATATAATTAGAGCCTGAGGCTCTAATTGGCTCTCATAAAAGTGTGGGCTCTGGAAACCTGAAGCCCACCCTAGGGTGTGACAACAGTGAATCAATATTCGCTAATGTCTTCCTGTTTCTCCTCCTGGCCAATTAGGAAGCGGGTCCTGAGACCCGCTTGGGCAGGAGTCCTAAGACCCAATTTGCAGCGAGTCCTATGTCCTGATTGGCCGGGAGGAGAAGCGACCTCCGGGACTCAGGAGGAGATGCAGGGGGAAGCCGCCGAAGCCTCAAACTGGATGGGGTAAGTGCGGGGCTGGAGGGGGGCCTGGCGAGTGATGGGCGAGCGATGCAGTGATTGAGTTGAAGGGGGGTTGTTTGCTTGGCTGGCTGGGGGGGGGGGGTGGCTGGCTTTTTGGCTGGGGGGCAACGGGCCACCCCCCCCCCCCCCAGGAAAATCGAGTACAGCCACCACTGCTGTTGAGCACTTAAAATATAATCCAGCAGAGCAATGTTCAGTAAAGTTTCTCCAGTAAGCTTATCGGTGATATACAGGAGAAATGGACCGTCTTTGTGGAAGGCTCATAAATCTGAAGTAGCCCCTCAAGGCCATCATGCTGATTACACATGATAAATGTCTGTATGAGGGACGACCAGCAAGCTTGGAACACGGACACAGTGACCTGACACATTCTTCATACAAAGTCACCCCCAAGGACGGTCCTTTTATTAGGGGTTTCAGGAAGCTGCATGCTTGGGGGGTCCATGTAAGACCATCAATCACCTCACAATCACTCGTCCCCATCTATGTCAGGGGGATTCTTCACTTCAGAGCTGCACACATTCCTTCTAAAAGTGAATCTAAACCAAGAGCAATAAATTATTATATTGCAGCTTACCAGTCCTTATATGCGATGGCTGCATTAGTTAAAACGTACTCACTCTAAAGTACTATGTCTATGGAAGTGGTTTAGTACTCATAAGATCACTGGCAGCTGTGGTGGCTGGTGCTCCAAAAAATTTTTTGGGGTGGGGGGGCCAGTAGCCAATAGGTTTCGTCTCCAAATTTTTTCTGAGCATGCGTGGCACTTTGTGCGTCGGAATTCTCTATACTTTTAGATCCTGCTCCCAAACTTTTTCCATCGGAATTTCCGACCGTGTGTATGGGGCATTACCCTGCCTCGGTGGGGCGAGCGGTGTCCTCCATACGTCTTCTCCCGTCCTCTCCTCCTGTCCTCTCCTATAGACGATTGGACGCCTGATAGGCATCCAATCACAGCGCCTGTTGTTTCAGGCAGTCAGGTGATGGGTAAGAGACCCGAGCACCTGATTGACGGAGAGGCGGTTCAGTGTTAGAATTCGCTGTTCTAAAACACTTAGGTGAACTGCTAGCGCCAAGCATGGCACTCGCAGTGCACCCTTTTTGACGCCTATTAGAGCCTATGGCTCTAATCAGGTGCTTCAACCCCCCCCCCCCCCGCTACTGTAATTCAGGCGCCAGGCGGTCGAAAAGGGGCCTGGGCACCTGAATAGGGGGTGGCAGCAGTGGCCATGGATTGATTCATGCTATGCATGAATCTATCCATTAGTCATATAGGGGGTGGCTGGAGAGAGGGGGTGGCGCCGTGCATCCTTACGGATGCACCGCCACTGCCTGCCAGGTCTTTCAGGAGTTCCATGGCTTGTAGGATCTCCAGGACTCACAAGAACCATTCCAAGTCTTCAAGGGGTTCCAGGACTCCCAAGATCTCCAGTATGTACAGGAATCATTCCAAGTCTTCCAGGAGTTCCAGGACTCTTAGGATCTCTAGTGCTCACAGGATTCATTCCAAGTCTTCCAGGGGTTTGAGGACTTCAAGGATCTCTAGTACTCTCAGTACTCACTGGAAGCATTCCAAATCTTCCAGGAGTTCTAGGACTCCTAGGATCTCCTGTGCTCACAGGAACTATTCCAAGTCTTCCAGGAGTTCCAGGACTCCTAGGATCTCAAGTACTCACAATATGCACAGAAAACCATTCCATGTCTTCCAGGGGTTTCATGACTCCTAGGATCTCCTGTACTCACAGTACTCACAGGAACCATTCCATGTCTTCCAGAGGTTCTAGGACTCCTAGGATCTCCTGTACTCACAGTACTCACAGGAACCATTCCATATCTTACAGAGGTTCTAGGACTCCTAGGATCTCCTGATCTCACAATACTCACAGGAACCATTCCATGTCTTCCAGAGGTTCTAGGACTCCTAGGATCTCCTGTATTCACAGTACTCACAGGAACCATTCCATGTCTTCCAGAGGTTCTAGGACTCCTAGGATCTCCTGTACTCACAGTACTCACAGGAACCATTCCATGTCTTCCAGAGGTTCTAGGACTCCTAGGACCTCTAGTACTCTCAGTACTCACAGGAAGCATTCCAAGTCTTCCAGGAGTTCCAGGACTCCTATGATCTCAAGTACTCACAGGAACCATTCCATGTCTTCCAGAGGTTCTAGGACTCCTAGGACCTCTAGTACTCTCAGTACTCACAGGAACCATTCCATGTCTTCCAGGGGTTCCATGACTCCTAGGATCTCCTGAACTCACAGTACTCACAGGAACCATTCCATGTCTTCCAGAGGTTCTAGGACTCCTAGGATCTCCTGTACTCACAGTACTCACAGGAACCATTCCATGTCTTACAGAGGTTCTAGGACTCCTAGGATCTCCTGATCTCACAATACTCACAGGAACCATTCCATGTCTTCCAGAGGTTCTAGGACTCCTAGGATCTCCTGTATTCACAGTACTCACAGGAACCATTCCATGTCTTACAGAGGTTCTAGGACTCCTGGGATCTCCAGTACTACAGTACTCACACAAATCATTCCAAGTCTTCCAGGAGTTCCAGCAAACCTCCCAACTTTTGAACTTGACAATGAGAGACACAAAAGATGGGCAAGTGACCTGCGGCGTGTGCAGAGCGTCACGGTAAAAAAAAATGGGCATGGAAAAACTTTTAACAGTGGGAGGGGCTTAATGGGCACGGTTAGACATAACCTGGGATTCCTTGTGCCTATTAAATAGGCTTTGATTGCTGTGCTTCAAGCAAGAGTCTCACAGATACATATAAAACTCAACATAATTATTTAAAAACTTCCATTAGCTTAGCAACCAGCAACAAACACTTTGGGGAGAAGTATGTAATTTTGAAAGGATATACATAGGAAACCATAGCGACCCTATTGGTTTGAAAAGGCAGACTTTGTCAGCACAACATGAGGCAACTTTAGTATTGAAAAAGTTATTTTCTTTAAAATATTCACATTAAAAGCAAATAGAGACACCCTCTATACAAGAATACTCAGTACCAGCGATACCCACCTCGGAGATGGAGATATGCAATTAGCATGAGGTATTGTAGGACAGTACATATAATATTATATCACTGATAGTGTAGCCATCAAAAGATCAAAAGCAGGTATAATGTCCATAGTTACTGAACTCTTGAGAGTCAGCGCGTTTTGCGAATATATTTTGCTTCCTCAGGATTGGCTGGATGGGTGCTGTTACAAAGTATGAAAAGCAGACAAGTGTACAAATATATTATATCTTCTACGATTAAAGCAATATCATATATACATTTATACATGGCATATTAATGTGCATTGATAAAATATTGATTAGCATCGTGGGAGCATTTAAGACGGGGGTTTTCCGTGCCTCCGAGGCGGCCCCGACAGCAATGGAAGGAGAGAGGACAGGGGTCACCAATGGAAGGAGGGAGGACAGGGGTCACCTCTGGAAGAAGGGAGGACAAGGGTCATCACTGAAAGGAGAGAGGACAGGGGTACTCACTAGAAGGAGAGAGGACAGAGGTCCCCACTGGAAGGAGAGAGGACAGAGGTCACCACTGGAAGGAGAGAGGACAGGGGTCACCAATGAAAGGAGGGAGGACAGGGGTCACCTCTGGAAGAAGGGAGGACAGGGGTCATCACTGAAAGGAGAGAGGACAGGGGTACTCACTAGAAGGAGAGAGGACAGAGGTCCCCACTGGAAGGAGAGAGGACAGAGGTCACTCCTGGAAGGAGGAAGGACAGGGGTCACCGCTGGAAAAAGGGAGGACAGGAGTCACCGCTGGAAGGAGAAGGGACAGGGGTCACCCCTGGAAGGAAGAAGGACAGGGGTCACCACCGGAAGGAGAGAGGACAGGAGTCACCACTGGAAGGAGAGAGGACAGGGGTCACCAATGGAAGGAGGGAGGACAGGTGTCACCACTGGAAGAAGGGAGGACAGGGGTCACCACTGGAAGGAGAGAGGACAGGGGTCATCACTAGAAGGAGATAGGACAGAGGTCACCACTGGAAGGAGAGAGGACAGAGGCCACCACTGGAAGGAGAGAGGACAGGGGTCACCCCTGGAAGGAGGGAGGACAGGGGTCATCACTGAAAGGAGTGAGGACAGGGGTCATCACTGAAAGGATAGAAGATAACATTCAACACTGGAAGGAGAGAGGACAGGAGTCACCCCTGGAAGGAGAGAGGACAGGGGTTACCACTGGAAGGAGGGAGGACAGGCGTCATCACTGAAAGGATAGAAGATAACATTCACCACTGGAAAGAGAGAGGAGTCACCCCTGGAAGGAGAGAGGACAGGAGTCACCACTGGAAGGAGAGAGGACAGGGGTCACCATTGGAAGGAGAGAGGACAGGGGTCACCCCTGGAATGGGGTCACCACTGGAAGGAGAGAGGACAGAGGTCACCACTGGAAGCAGAGAGGACAGGAGTCACCCCTGGAAGGAGGGAGGACAGGGGTCATCACTGAAAGGAGGGAGGACAGGCGTTATCACTGAAAGGATGGAAGATAACATTCACCACTGGAAGGAGAGGAGAGGAGTCACCCCTGGAAGGAGAGAGTACAGGAGTCATCACTGGAAGGAGAAAGGACAGGGGTCACCACTGGAAGGAGAGAGGACAGGGGTCACCACTGGAAGGAGAGAGGACAGGGGTCACCACTGGAAGGAGAGAGGACAGTGCAATAGATAAGAACTACAATCTAGTTCAAGGTTATCTGCTGCTGTTTCTAATTAAAAAGTGTGTACATGCATGCATTCTAGAAGCAAAACTCTCTGACACAGTGTTACTTCTTACACTTCTGATTTATTCGTGGGCGGTGTCAATATTTTATACACAAAGATACGTCATTGCTATGTCAGTCTAATAGGTACATCTCATTGGTTGAAATACAAGAGAAATGGAGAAACTTGATGCTTGAAATTTGATTGAAGCTGGTTCTGTTATCACATATGCATTCTTCTAGTGTGTGGGAAGCAGGGAGTAGATGCCATCTTTAGTTCCAAACAGAGAGCCAATCTGTATACTACATAATAAGTAAGGAGTTGCATAGAAACATGTATACACATAAGCAAATAGACATTTTCAGATTATCAGTATGTACATTATATTTCTTCACAGCCCCCCCTAAAATGGCTATTTTCTTCTGTCCCTCATCTAAAGGTCCTACTCACCTGGCCAATTCTCCTCTGCAACTCTTTTAGGCTGTATATAGAGTTGGGCAGCAATTAGTTCACTACTAGGGATGAGCTTCGTGTTCGAGTCGAACGTACATTGGCTGTTCGTCCATTCGGCGAAATCCGAACTCTTGGTCCGTTCGCGTCAAAATTCGTGTGGCGCGCACGGCCCACAATGCACTGCGATGGCGCAGTGCATTGCTGGCTCATGATTGGCCAAGCATGCACTGTGACCCCGCATGCTTGGCCAATCGCAGCGCTAGCAGCGAGGAGAGCCATGATTGGCCACAGGCATCCTGCCTGTGGCCAATCATAGCTCAGGCTGTGTAGTGCACGCCCCACACTATATAAGGCCGCCTTTGAGGCGGCCTCGTGTAGTGTGTTGGCATCTGAAGCAGTGGGTGTTCTGTGTACCTTCAACACAGTACACACCGATCGTTTTTGGCTGATTTCCTATCTTGCTGTTGTGTAGTGGTTATTGTCTGTGCCCTGACCGCAGTATACACCACTATATTCACCTCACCTATATAGCTAGTGATCTATCTTTAATAATAGAGCTTGCAGTCAGTAGTGTTAGGAGATTGTGCGTGCTGTCTGCGTGCTCTGTTCCCAGTACATACCGCTATAATCCACCTACATAGCTGTTCTCTATTTGAGCCCAATTGCCATCTGCAGGAGTTATTGGAAGTTGTCTGTGCCTCCAGCACAGCACAGTATACATCTGTATATACCCCTTTATCACTGCTGTTTTCTGGTTATTGTCTGCGTGCCCTGACCGCAGTATACACTGCGATATTCACCTCACCTATATAGCTAGTGATCTATCTTTAATAATAGAGCTTGCAGTCAGTAGTGTTAGGAGATAGTGCGTGCTGTCTGCGTGCTCTGTACCCAGTACATACCGCTATAATATAGGGCAGGCCCCTACTTTCAAACATCCAACTTACAAACATCTCCTACTTGCAAACGCAAGGAGACAGCAGCAAGTGAGATGAAAAAAGATGGACGACAAAACAAATTATACAGGGGTGATAACCCTTCCCTATGTTTTCCAAAAAGCTTAAAAATAGTTTTTTTGACTGGAGCTACACTTTAAAAATGTACTGGTTGAAAATTACAAACAGATTCAACTTAACACAACAAACCTACACAGTCCCTGTCTTGTTTGCACCGCCTGTATACTGCTGTTCTGAGTATATAGGGCCTGGGGGCCACACGCATTTCCTTTTTTTAATATGGGTACAGGGTTCCCCTTAATATGCGTACAAGACCCAAATAGGCTGGTAATGGGCAGGGAGGGCTACCCATGCCATTTTTCAACCATATTGCATTAATGATTTTCAACCATATTGCAGGAACCAGATATAACATTAAAACCGCAAGCAGTTTTAAATGGTGTTATTTCCGTTTAATGTCATTTTGTGCAGGGACTGTTCTAAACACGGGAAACACGTGGCACTTCACAGGCATACTACAGACACCCCCCAGGCACCATATTTAAAGGAATATTTAACTTTTTTTTTTCACTTTAATCGTCATTAAAATCAGTGCTCCCGCCAAAATGGCCGTTTTTAAAACTTTTTTTTGCATTGACCCATGTCCCCTGAGGCAGGAGTCAGGTCCCCAAACCCTTTTTAGGACAGTATCTTGCATATTAGCCATTAAAATTAGCACTTTCCATTTCGAACGTTCGAGTCCCATAGACTTCAATGGGGTTCTAACGTTCGTAACGAACGTGGGGTCCGTTCGAAAGTTCTGGTGCGAACCGAACCGGGGGGTGTTCGGCTCATCCTTATTCACTACCCCCCTTGATACAGCTGGAGAAGGGCAATCAGGTGCTATCTATCCCTATAACCCTATAGGATTGTGAGATTTTGGACAGGGAGTGACTGTAGAGGGGTGAAGGGTTTGTCATCCTCCATCATAAGAGGGTCCTCTTCTTCTTGGTGGAGAAATGTAGGTGGGCTGTTGTCTACAGCCTTGCTCATTAACTTCTTTATGAAAGGTAGAATACAGCATACAATCAGGGCTAAAAGAACCAGGATTATGAATACCGTTACCCCTATCTGGGCCAGCACCTTTTGCCACCCACTCATCCAGCTAAAATATTGATCCCATGGGTCTGTGATACCTGAGTTCTTTTTTAACTCCAATGACAAATCTTCAAATTTCTTTATAGCTAGAGTTACTTTACCATTTGGGCCGGTATTATCAGGAAAGTAGGTGCAACAGGTTCCCTTTTTTTCTATCATTTTACAGACACCTCCTTTCTCAGCTAGCAACATGTCTAAGGCCATCCGGTTCATGTAGGAAGTGGGGCTAACTCGTCAGCAATTCCCTGGAGGGCATCATTAGTGTAATTCACAAATCTTTGTTGGTTATAGTATATGTAGTTGATCCAATCTACATTCTTGTTGACAGTTATTATGGGGATCAAAGACTCAAAGGAGAGAGGGCAGGGGTCACCACTGGAAGGAGAGAGGACATGGGTCACCACTAGAAGGAGAGAGGACATTGGTCAACACTGGAAGGGGAGAGGACAGGGGTCACCATTGGAAGGAAAGAGGACAGGGGTCACCCCTGGAAGGAGAGAGGACAGGGGTCACCACTGGAAGGAGAGAGGACAGAGGTCACCACTGGAAGGAGAGAGGACAGAGGTCACCACTGGAAGGAGAGAGGACAGAGGTCACCACTGGAAGGAGAGAGGACAGGAGTCACCATTGGAAGGGTAAGGAAAGGGGTCGCTAAATGAAAAATGAAAAACGAATGCGCAGACCAAAATATATCCCAAACCTCAAGGAGTGGCAGCCAACATAGGAGTGTCCCCACAAAACAGAATAATAATTGAAGATAACAAATGTGGCGCTAACTCAAATACAGTGCTATAGTAAACAAAATCAATATTCACATAACCAATAAATCAATTAAGTCCATAGCTATAATCCAATCAGTGAAATAACAATCCAAAATTCATATATGTGCAAAAAAGTGCTTGTGCAAAAACAAGTAAATTCCTTAGTTCTAAGATTCAAAAAAGTACTTGTGCAATCAAAAGATAAAAATTTTGACGGTAGATCTGCAACAATCAAGTGCAGGAAAGACATAGGCATAGACTTATAACGTGTAGTCACACTTGCTTCCACCATCTGCAATCCACCAATAGTGTGCCCCAGCCTCTCACCTCAAATAAAGACCCCGGCGGATCAAGTAGCGCTTCTGATAATTGTTATCCTTAATGGTAATTTCCGCTCCACTATTCCCCTTGGAGCACCAGAACAGGCAAAGCTATAAGCAGGGGTTGGGAATAAATATAAAGAACAGTGTCCTCCCGCTGTGCAAAATACCTCCTTCTTGGTCTTCTCCATTCTCCTCCATTCAAGACTCACACAAGATTAAGGCAATCTCCATAGTGTAGTAATTCCATTCAAAATAATTTATTCAAAACAGCAAACTTACATTTAAAATTGAAACATTCAGCATTGATATATTCAATCTCAGTCTCGGCCACGACCGGAAGTGACGTCACCCGGCTCCTCCAATGCCACTGGAAGCCAAGCCATGTCACCACAGATGACGTTGTGTGCTTTGGATCATGAGCTGTTCCAAGCCTTCTCCACACTTTTTTCTTCCCGTCCTTCTGATACTGCTTAATCTTAGTTTCACCCATCCAAAGAATGCTTTTCCAGAACTGGTCTGGCTTATTTAGATGTTCGTTGGGAAAGTCTAATCTGGCTTTTCTGTTCTTCAGGCATATGAATGGTTTGCACCTTGCGGTGAACCCTCTGTATTTGCTCTCGTGAAGCCTTCTCTTTATTGTAGACTTTGACAATGATACACCTGCCTCCCAGAGAGTGTCCTTTACTTGTCTGGATGTTGTGAATGGGGTTTCTCTTTACCATAAAGAGGATCCTGCGATCATCCACCACTGATGTCTTCTGTGGACGTCCAGGCCATTTTATGTTGCTGAGCTCCCCAGTGCATTCTTCTTTTCTCAGAATGTACCAAACTGGGCCACTCCCAATGTTGCTGATATCTCTCTGATGGATTTGTTTCATTCTAAAGCCTTATACCAGGGATCCTCAAACTACGGCCCTCCAGCTTTTGCAGAACTACACATCCCATGAGGCATTGTAAAACTCTGACATTCACAGACATGACTAGGCATGATGGGAATTGTAGTTCCTTAAAACTCTGACAATAACAGACATGACTAGGCATGATGGGAATTGTAGTTCCTGAACAACTGGAGGGCCGTAGTTTGAAGACCCCTGCCTTATACCATGTACACACGACCAGACTTTTCAACAGCAAAGTTCCGACGGTCCGTTGGACAATTCGATCGTGTGTGGGCTCCATCAGACCTTTTCTGTCGAAAAATCTGCTGGACTTTAGAAATAGAACGTTTCAAATATTTCCGCCGGAACCAGTTCCTATATAGAAAACCGCTCGTCTGTATGCAGGTCCGACGGACCAACAACAACACAAGGGCAGCTATTGGCTACTGGCTATTGAACTCCCTTTTTCTAGTCCAGTCCTATGTCATTGCGTTAAACGATCAGACTTTGGTGTGATCGTGTGTAGGCAAGTCCGTTTCAGCAGAACTCCGTCGAAAAGTCAGTTGGAAAGTCCGCCAGATTTCTTTCTGACGGAAA
This sequence comes from Lithobates pipiens, assembly GCF_037356315.1. Lineage (NCBI taxonomy): Eukaryota > Metazoa > Chordata > Amphibia > Anura > Ranidae > Lithobates > Lithobates pipiens. The sequence continues at coordinate 584,118,975 of NW_027507764.1, read as the reverse complement.
GTCCGGTCGTGTGTACGCAGCATTACTATGGCCTGTTTCACTTGCATGGACAGCTCCTTGGAACGCCTGATGTAGGTTCACACCAAAAGATTCCAAAATGCAAATACCACACTTAGAATCAACTCCAGACCTTTTACCTGCTTAACTGATGATGAGATAATGAAGGGGTATCCATGTGTCATGCCAAACTTATGTGATACTTGTGTACATGTGATTTTTTTTTCGTTTTTATTTTTAATAAATTTGCAAAGACTTCAACAAAAGCTAATTAACTTGTTTGACTGGTTTCAAAAAAAGCTAATTAAAAAGGCAGTGATGGTGGCAGGAAAAGAGATAACATAGCCATGTGCCAGACACAAGCAGAGCTGGGGACTGGAGGACTGGTGTAACGAAAATGTAAGCGTAGGATAGTTTTGCCTTAGCAAGATGTGATGTGATCTGTAGAAGTAGTGTAATTGTAGATGTAGTTTAATTTTGAGTTATTAAAAATATAGTATTCTATGTCAGTCATGCACATATGTTCTTTCATTAGCATTTGAAAAGGACAGAGACAGTTTTCTAGGATCAAAGTGACACCTAGATGCCAATAAAAGTTCCCATTAGAGTAAACATAGATTGCCACCTTCCTGAGGCCTCAAAGAAAACTGCTAGTCATTTTGGCTACACAGATCTGCAGGGGGCATTCACAAGGCCCCGGGCCAGTCTGCAAACTTTGATTATTATCAACAGATCTAAAGAACCTATTTTATCTCCCATAGAAGCTAAAATATTAGCGACAGAGAGATGAAAATAATTCCTTTTGATCGCACACGTGATGGGTTATGTGGACATGTAACTCTGTATTTTTAGCATGTGTGGAATCCTAGAGAACAACGCAAAATCGTTATATGGCGCCTGATTGCGGCAAGCAGGCAGTGATTGGTACTGTTGCGATCAAACTGATGCGCTGGTATTGGAAATCCTATCCATGACCCAGCAATCAGCGCCGCGCTGGGCCAATTCGACTCTGGTTAATTCAGAACACAAAACATCCTGAGGGCTGAGACAGGAACACCCCCCCAGGGTTGAAAGGGCTAAAGCACAGCCCACATCTATATTTCAATAAATCGAGTAGCCTGAGATATGGACATCGTTCTTCCACAAAGCCAGCTCAGAACTGGGGAGTTCCCACATGTTCCAGCATGCTTCTACTAATGGTAGAAAGGATGAACCACCGCTCCAAAGTAATCCTCGAGGACTGAAGCTCTGTCTCCTATTGATGAGCCCCAGGTGCTGGCCATTACACACACCATGAGCAAACAAGCAGGACAAAACTCTGGATAGCCGCACACTGGAAAAAGACTTGAAATCCCATCTTTAATTAAAACAACGTGGGTCACATCAAAACAGAATCAAAAAATCCACAGCAAAAGAATAACAGGGTACAGGAAATACTGACGCATTTCGCACTGTAATCAGTGCTTACTCATAGCTGATTTTGTTTTGATGTGACCCACGTTGTTTTAATTAAAGATGGGATTTCAAGTCTTTTTCAAGTGTGCGGCTATCCAGAGTTTTGTCCTGCTTGTATGCTTCTACTAATGGATAGACTTCGGTAAAGTTTATTTCTGTTTTATCCCCTTTTCTTTTCATAGCAAATTGGCAATTGTGTGTCTTTCTGTATTTTTTGTATCTTTTTGGTAACTCCTTTTTCTTTGTATATCATTTATGCGCTGCCCACTTTCGGGATATTAAATGATAAAATTAATAAGTGACTTCTGTGTACTAAGCTAGGACTCATATCTCTGGAGAGGTTGTTGTATTTTAGTGCCTAAGTACTCGGTCTAAGTTACACACCAATCGGTATGCAATTGCACTGTGGGTTGGCAGATTGCATGCAGATTGTAAGCTAACAGATCTTCCAGACAGAGATCTGTGTGTGTGGTGGCTCAGCAGACCAGTCTGCGGACAAACCGCTGGGTGGTGGCAGGCTATCGTTTATTGTGTGTCTGGTGTGTGGCTGTGGGGACAGTGGGAAGAGTGATTAACACCGGGTTTAAGCTTGCAGGATAGCTGGAGGAACCCTAGAAGTGTGTAGTAATTGCTAGACTGCTCCCCAACCCTAAGCCCTCTGTCGAAATGAGTCTTATCGGACCGTGTCATCAGATAATCCGACTGTGTGTGGTCTGCATCGGACTGATTCCGTCCGAATCTCCGTCCGACTCAATTTTCCAACATGTTGGAAATATTTCCCGACCAACTGGGCCGGACGGACCTAATCCGATCATGTGTAGAGCATTTTCATCGGACCAAGTGCCACGCATGCTCAGATCAAATTCCTACATCAAAGATATTGGCTACTAGCCTGAACGTAGTCCCATCGTAACGAAATTACGTCATCACGTTCTGAAAGATCGGATTTTTCGCCAACTTGGCCCGACCGTGTGTATGCAACAGTTTCGGACACAATCCGTCGGACTAAATCCGACGGGCAAAATCCGACGGATTTGGTTGGCAAAATCTCCGACTGTGTGTACAGGGGCTTAGAGTGCACCAGATTGTATGTAAGATTTGTATCTGCCTGTGTGTGGTCAGCCAGCTGGATTGGAGTGGAGTCTCCCTCTAGTGGTGGCCAAAGGTAGGGCGAGCTGTGAAAGTACCACAGCCAGTCTTACATGCTCAGTATAAGTTCCCCCTTATTCCCTTAGTTCCTCATATACCCCAGTCACGGAACGCACGTCGCGGTTAGCTAGTCGTCGTGGGCGGGAGCGTGATCCGTGACACATACCTCCTAAATTTTGAGCTGGGAACAAGGGACACCTCTTAGCGAAAGTATGTAGGCATGGGACAAACCCTCCCCCCCGTCACGCCCCCTTAAAGTGGTTGAAAACCCTTACAACTAACTTTGACCTACAGGTAAGCCTAGATTAAGGCTTACCTGTAGGTCCAAGAAATATCTCCTAAACCTACACGGTTTAGGAGATATTTGCCGAAAGACAGCCACCGCTGTCTACGGAGCAGCGACAGTGGCAGCGATTGATGGCACAGTGGCAGCGTTTGATGGCACAGCGGTAGCATCTGAGGGCACAGTGGCTGCAATTGATGGCACAGTGACAGTGTTTGATGGCACAGTGGCTGCAATTGATGATTTTTTTTCTCAATTATTTTTTTTTTTTGCACCACCCCCCCCCCCCCCCATAAGAATTTTGAGCACCAGCCACCACTGCCATGTGACATAAAAATTTCAACACCTACCAATTTATTCTCTAGGGCCTCTGCTTTAAATAATATATAATGTTTGGGGGTTCTAAGAAATTTTCTAGCAATTCTGATTATATGTTACATGTAAAAAAAAAGAAAAGTGCCACTAAAGTCTTGGCGGGGGGTCAAGTGGTTACCTGAAGTAATACACAGGCGTCGGCGCCATTGCTTGGAGGGTCAATCCACCTATATGCCCCCCCCCCACCCTCCGGGGCAAATCAACAAATAAAAAGATACTAGAAGCACCGGATGTACGAGCGGCTGGAAATGTACAGCGGGATTATAGAAGCACCAGGAAAGGTTTCATATTTATACTGTCATATCGCTTCACCTTAATCCCCGGCACAGCGAGAAGCCGAGCGGATCGTGGAGGAGCGCCGCGGGCCCCGCGCCTTAACGCCATCGTCACTTAACGCCGAACGTTGTGCTGATTGGAGACAGAGCACTAAATAAAACGTTATCTCCGAGGAATAAATAATGGCGTGATAATATCGCAATGGTTGTTATTTAACATGTGTTTCGCTCGCACAGCGAGGAGACAAAAGGCGCTCTGGAGGTGAATGAGACTTTATATAGATGATGAGCGCACATTTATTTCCTGCATGGTAAAGGGGAACGCCGGGGACAATAAAGAGGACATCTGCGATGTGTCGGTCGGGGCCGATGCCCTTTGCAAGAAAAGGTGCATTTTGCTGAATGCACACCCCCCCCACCCAACTGTCCGCCTGTCACCCCCCTTTTGCATTGGTACCTCCTTCACATTAAATTTGTAATTTGATTGGGCGCCAGCATAAAGGACTAGACATGTGCACTGCCGAAAAATGTGTTTGTTTTCATGTCATCTGTATTTTCTATTTTTTTTTTTCGTTTTTTTGGGTCATTCGTTATTAGACATGTGCAAAAGGAAAAAAAATGTTTAGTTTTGTTTCGTTTTAATTTGTTAATTAATTAATTTCGCTTAGTTATATTCGTTAAATTCATTAAATTAGTTTTCGGATTTCGTTTCGTTTTCTACCGAATTCGAAAAATCGGTCGCATTCAAAAATATTTCAACCAAATTCGAAAATATTTCTACCGGATTCGAAATGATTTCAACATGATTCAAACGTATTTCAACCGCATTCGAAACTATTTCAACCCGATTCTAAAATATTTTGCGACCCGAATTTATGGCCATGTATCTCGGGGTCACTTGGTGCTAGAAACCCCAAATTTGGAGTGCTAGTGCTATTGTGTTTGCATACCAAATTTGGTGTTTCTAGCTATAAGTGACCCCGAGATATGTGGCCCCGAATTCAGGTTGCAAAATGTAATTCTCTGCTGCAGAAAAGTGCTTGGCATATTGCCCATATCTGGGGTCACTTGGTGGCAGGTGACATGGCAAGTGGACAATCCACAACTTGGTCACGTGGCACTCGTGGCCGGTCACATGGCACGTGGCAAGTGGACAAATACAATACACAACTTGTGGCAAGTGGACAATGACATACAGACGAATTTGAATAGAATAAATTAGAATTTCGAATAGTATGAATTCAAATTTTTAAATTAATTAATTTTAAATTTAAATAGAAAATAGACTAGAAAAATGATAGAACAGAATAGAATATATTATATTTTATTCTGTTCTGTTCTATTGTTTTTCTAGTCTATTCTTTTATATTCTATTAAAATCTTTTCTAGTAAAGTCGAAATTATTATATACTAAATGTGAATTTCGGAAGATGGTTTTATATATATATATATATATATATATATATATATATATATATATATATATATATATATATTTTTTTTGACATTCGAATTTCGTATAGAATGAATTCGAATTTGAATAGAAAAGAAGATGGTTGTATATTCTTTCTATTTTATTCTATTAAATTATATTTTTTTTCTATTCTGTTTTAATCTTTTCTATTTGAATTAGAAATTTTGGAACATGGTTAGTTACTTATACTTACTTATATATATATATATCTGTCACATCAACTTTTCATACTTGCAGTGTACCAGTGCAAAAAAAACACACACATCTTATTTCATTTATATTTATGGTATCAATGAAGTTGTCAGCATGCCTGATTGAAGAAGTCACAGATGTCGATCGCAAGGCAAGTGCATATGCTGTATGTCATTGTTCACTTGCCACGACACCTGCCACGAGTTCCACGTGACCTGCCACGAGTGCCATGTGACCGGCCATGAGTACCCCATGACCAAGTTGTGGATTGTTCACTTGCCACGTCACCTGCCACCAAGTGACCCCAGATATGGGCAATGCCAAGTACTTTTCTGCAGCAGAGAATGACATTTTGCGACCCAAAGTTGGGGCCACGTATCTCGGGCCACTTATAGCTAGAAATCCCAAATTAGGTATGCAAACACAGTAGACCTAGCACTACAACATCTCCAAATTTGGGGTTCCTAACACCAAGTGACCCCGAGATATAGACAATATGTACCACGTGGCCCCAAATTCGGGTCGCAAAATGTCATTCTCTGCTGCAGAAAAGTGCTTGACATTTTGAGACCCGTAAAATTGAAAATCCATAAATTCAAAAATCCGTAAATTCAAAAATTCCAAAGTTTGTAAATTCAAAAATTCGTAAATTTGTAAATTCAAAAATTCTAAAATCTGTAAATTTGAAAATTCGTAAATTTGTCAATTCAAAAATCCGTAAATTCAAAATTCCATAACTTCATCAATTCAAAATGTAAAAAATTTGTAAATTCGAAAATTTGTAAATTTGAAAATTCAAAAATCCATTAATTCCAAAAATGGTAAATTCGTAAACCTGAAAATTCGAAAGTTGGTAAATTAGAAAAATTCTAACATTCTAAAATCCATAAATTCATAAATCCATAAATTCAAAAATGCAAAAAATCCGAAATACGTAAATTTGAAAATTGTGGTCTAGCTTGTGGAGATGAACTACAGTATGTACAATGTTGGTGAGGTCTGTGTATCACTGTATGCCTTATCTAAATAAAGGATTTACAAAAAAAAATGTAAATTCGAAAATTTGCAAATTCGAAAATCCGTAAATTTAAAAATTTGTCAAATTAAAAAATTCGTAAATAAGTAAATTTGAAAATCCATAAATTCAAAAATCCGTAAATTCAGATATTCAAAAATTTGTAAATTTGGAAATCCGAACTCCGTTAATTCAAAAATTTGTAAATTCAAAAATTCATAAGTAAGTAAATTTGAAAATCTGTGAATTATAAAATTCTAAAATCTGTAAATTCGGATATTCAAAAATTCGTAAATCCAAAGTCCGGAAATTCAAAAGTTCGTAAATTCAAAAATCCGAAAACTGGAAATTCTAAATTTCATGAGTTCGTAAATTCAAAAAATCGAAAATCCTAAATCTGGAAATGGAAAATAATAACTAGCTAACTAATAATAACTAACTTTTAAATTATAGGTATTGGAATTTCCTTTCCAATTTGTATGTTAGTGAATGTAATGAATATGAATTTATCCAAGGTTACGAATTATCCAAAATAATGAATGTCACATCTAAACAAATGGAATGCAACAAATTAATAATTAATAATATAATAAAAAAAAGGTTTTATTATTGTTGTTATTTATTATAATTAATTTGTTACATTCCATTCGTTTAGATGTGACATTCGTTATTTTGTATAATTCGTAACTTCGGATAAATTCATATTGGTTACATTCACTCACATACAAATTTGAAAGGAAATTCCAATACCTATGTAGCGCTGGCTCCTGATGAGCAGGCGCTATGTTTTTTTGAAAAGTTAAGTTGCCTGAAAACACAGTTGGGTTTCAGGATAATTTCTATAAATTTCTGGTTTCAGTACCAGTCCAGCTGGGTTGCACTGGGTTCTCCTTGACTGCAGGTGTGGCTGTCACTGCCCGCAAGAGTAGAAACGCAGTCTAGCTGGGTGCATTGAATGCCACTATTCTCTCTGAACCAGCCCAGTGGGAGTGTTCTCTGCTGTGCATTCTGGGGGGTGGTATTTAAGGTACCGATGCCACGTGGTTCGGGGTTCCATCTTTATTTTCTGTCTGTTGGGTTATGGTGGTCCTCCTGACCCAGCCCCATGGGCCTTCTGGCCTGGGGTGCAGAACCATGCATCCCAAGTCTCGGGCCGGCTGGCTCAGGGCGACGCAACTGCAGGGACAGGCCTGACTGGATTTCGGGGCCTACTGAACCAAGGGTGGTTCGGTGCCGTCTCATCTGAAGGGAGAGGCCCAGCAACTGAAGAACCCCAGGGGAGGACTCTTCAGGAAAAGGCCGTGTGCAAGGCTGACATCTCTGAAGGAGCCTGGAGGCTTAGTTGAAGGACGCAACCTGCATCAACACACATATGGTATCGCCGGATCGGCTGAGAGAACCTGGTACCGTATGTCGGTTCTTTAAATTTATCTACATCCCTCAGTAACGCTCAAGTGTGATAAGTCTGTGGCAGAGACTTTACCGAGCACCCCACCGTCTGCTAGGCCTAGTGAGAGGACGTCTATCGGGGGGTTGTTAAATCCAGTTGTGAAACGGTCTTTATCCTCTGGATTTTCTATAAGGACTTCCATTATTTTTGCAATCCAAGTACCTAAACTTGCTCCTAACCCTCTACCTTTTATTGAAAGACTGAAATCCGGAAATTTGTAAATTTGTAAATTCAAAAATCCGAAAAATGGAAATTTGTAAATTCTAGAATTCTAAATTCTTAAATTCTAAATTTCGTAAATTTGAAAATCTGGAAATTCGGAAATGAAAAAAAAGTGAAAATCTGAAATCTGGAAATTTGTAAATTCGTAAATCTGAAATCTGGAAACTTGTAAATTCGTAAATTCAAAAATCCAGAAATCTGAAAATTTGTAAATTCATAAATTCTAAAAAACTAAAACCAGAAATTTGTCAATTCGAAACTTGAAAATCTGTAAATTCTGAATTTCGTAAATTTGAAAATACGGAAATTCGAAAATGAAAAAATTTGAACATCCAAAATCTGGAGATTCGTAAATTTGAAATCTGGAAATTCAAAATTTCGGAAATTCAAAAATCCGGAAATTCAGAAATGACAAAATGTGAAAATCTGGAAATTTGTAAATTCATAAATTCGAAAATACGAAAACCGTAAATTCGAAAATTTGGAAATGAAAAAATTAGAAAATCTGGAGATTCTAAATAATAACTAGCTAACCATCTAATAATAACTAACTTTTAAATGATAGGAATTGGTATTTGTCTGTTAGTGAATGTAACGAATACAAATGTATCCAAAGTTACGAATTATCCGAAATAATGAATATCTGCTGTTTTAACACTGATCCTCAATCTGTCCAATCAGAAGCCGGCCTGAGACCCATTTTCCGACAGGCCGAAAAGAGAAGTCTACTGACACTCTCTCTGTGTTTATTCAGAAAAGGAAGGGGCCAGTAAATTATGTATTTAGGATGAATAAGATCGATACACCTAAAACAAAACGTAATGAACTCACTTGGGAAATCTGTAGACAAGGAAACAAGAAGGAACAGGAAAAGCACCTCCAAGTGAAGACTATAAAAATAATGTATTAGCTAAAAAAATGGCAACTTACATTTTAATAGGAAACAGAAGGTCATAGAGATGTACACCAGGACTGGACCGCCCGTTTCTATGGAGAGAAAACACACCAGGAGATTCGTATTCCAGATGTAAGCGATGAGGACGTCAGCCGGGGGCTGTCACTTGTACATCATCCAGAAAGAGGGATGGAGCGCATCTGAAATGCAGCTCTGGCGTGATGACGTCACTGGAAAGAGCAACGCGTTTCTGAGCACGCTGCGCAATGTGCAGTGGACAGTTCCTGGCCGGCACATCGGGGTGCACATGGAATGGCTCTGCACAGAGCAAACCACACCCATTGTATTCCCCGGCACTGTTCACCTTACAATTTTTGGATGGATTCTTCTGATGAAAGGTGACAGAGAGGTCTTCTAAATGTTTGGTAGGTATGGGGGGGGGAGACGTATTGGTGGGAGGAGGACTGTGGAACTAGGCAACACTGGGATTGATGGACTGAGGGATTGGGAAACTGGTGGGCTGTTGAGACTGTTCAGCTAGGGGAGTGTGGGAATGATGAACTGGGAGAGTGTAGTAAGGTTTGACTGGGTAAGTGTGGAAATGTTGAACTGGGAGAGTGTGGGAATGTTGTATTGGGGGAGTGTGCGAATGTTTAACTGGGGAAGTGTGGAAATATTGAACTGGGGAAGTTTGGGAATGTTGGATTGGGGGTTGTGTGGGAATGTTGAACTAGGAGTGTGTGGGAAGGTTGGACTGGGTTAGTGTGGAAATATTGAACTGGGGGAGTGTGAGAATGTTCGACTGGGAGAGTGAGCAAATGTTGAACTGGGGGAATGTTGAACTGAGAGAGTGTGGAAATGTTGGATTGGGGGGAGTGTGGGAATGTTGAACTGGGAGAGTGTGGGAATGTTGAACTGGGAGAGTGTAGGAATGTTGGACTCGGAGAGTGTGGGAATGTTGGACTGGGAGAATGTGCAAATGTTGAACTGGGGGAATGTGGGAATGTTGGACTGGGGGAGTGTGCAAATGTTGAACTGGGGCAATGTGGGAATGTTGAACTGGAGGAGTGTGGGAATGTTGCACTGGGGGAGTGTGGGAATGTTGGACTGGGGAAGCGTGGGAATGTTGGACTGGGAGAGTGTGGGAATGTTGGACTGGGAGAGTGTGCAAATGTTGAACTGGCGGAGTGTGGGAATGTTGGACTGGGGAAGTGTGGGAATGTTGGACTGGGGAAGCGTGGGAATGTTGGACTGGGAGAGTGTGGGAATGTTGGACTGGGAGAGTGTGCAAATGTTGAACTGGAGGAGTGTGGGAATGTTGAACTGGGGCAATGTGGGAATGTTGAACTGGAGGAGTGTGGGAATGTTGCACTGGGGGAGTGTGGGAATGTTGGACTGGGGAAGCGTGGGAATGTTGGACTGGGAGAGTGTGGGAATGTTGGACTGGGAGAGTGTGCAAATGTTGAACTGGCGGAGTGTGGGAATGTTGGACTGGGGAAGCGTGGGAATGTTGGACTGGGAGAGTGTGGGAATGTTGGACTGGGAGAGTGTGGGAATGTTGGACTGGGACAGTGTGGGAATGTTGGACTGGGAGAGTGTGCAATTGTTGAACTGGGGGAGTGTGGAAATGTTGAACTGGGGGAATGGGGGAATGTGGGAATGTTGGACTGTGGAGTGTGCAAATGTTGAACTGGGGGAATGTGGGAATGCTGGACTGGGAGAGTGTGGGAATGTTGAACTGGGAGAATGTAGGAATGTTGAACTGGGGGAATGTGGGAATGTTGATCTGGGAGAGAGTGGGAATGCTGAAATGGGGGAGTGTGGGAATGTTGAACTGAGGGAGTATGGGAATGTTGAACTGGGGGAGTGTGGGAATGTTGGATTAGGGCGTGTGGAAATGTTGGACTGGGGGAGTGTGGAAATGTTGGATGGGAGAGTGTGGGAATGTTGGTTTGGGGGAGTGTGCAAATGTTGAACTGGGGGAATGTGGGAATGTTGGACTGGGGGAGTGTGCGAATGTTGAACTGAGGGAATGTGGAAATGTTGAACTGCGAGAGTGTGGGAATGTTGAACTGGGAGAGTGTGGGAATGTTGAATTGGGGGAGTGTGGGAATGTTGAACTGGGGGAGTGTGGGAATGTTGAACTGGGGGAGTGTGGGAATGTTGTATTGGGGGAGTGTGGGAATGTTGGACTTGGGGGAGTGTGAGAATGTTAGACTGGGTAAGTGTAGGACTGTTGGGTGGGAGGTGTAGGGGAATGTTGGACTGGAGGAGTGTGGGAATGTTGGATTTGGGGAGTGTGGGCACTTGTGAGGTGGGAGGAGTATAAGACTGTTGGACCGGGGGAGTGGTGGAATGTTGGATTGGGGGAATGTTGGACTGGAAGAGCGTTGGATAGAGGAGGGTGGGAGTGTTAGACTGGTGGAGAGGGGGAATATTGGATTGGGGGAGTGTGGGACTGTTGGGCGGGAGGCGTGTAAGACTGTTGGACCGGGGGGGTGGTGGGATGTTGGATTGGGGGAATGTTGGACTGGAAGAGTGTGGGACTGTTGAGCTGGGGGAGCGGGGAAATGTTAGATTGGGGGAGTGTGGGAATATTTATACTGGAGGAGTATGGGAGTGTTGGACTGGTGGAAAGGGGGAATGTTGGATTTGGGGAACGTGGGACTCTTGGGTGGAAGGCGTGTAAGACTGTTGGACTGGGGGGGGGGGTGAAATGTTGGATTGTTGGACTGGAGGAGTGTGGGACTACTGTTGGACTGGGGGAGCGGGGGGGATTTTAAGTTGGGGGAGTGAGAGAATGTTGGATGGGGGATTATGAGGCTGTTACACTGGGGAACTAAGGAGACTGTTGAATGAAGTGACTAAAGGACTGTGAAACTGGTAGGCTGCTGGACCATGAGACTAGGGGAGCATGGAACTATTGGACTGACTGAAGGTGCAACTGGGGGCGTGTAGGACTGTTGGACTAGGATGGGTGTGGGAATGTTGGACAGGGTGAACTGTTGAACAGTTTGGAACTGTTGAACTGGGGGGATTGTGGAATCCAGAGATTTCCCCCACAATACTTTTTTCTGCCACTAGATGTCCTTAGACAGCATCATTCAGCCCACTTCCTCTGAACCCAGCTCATCCTGGACCCCTCCCACCCCCCAGCCTGTGACTGGACAGTGAAAGGTGAAGCAGCACAGTGATGAGCTCATCTATCAGTCACTCAGCTCTCTCCTGCAATGAGTATGCTCCATATCAAAGATGACCTGATTGGCTCATTGTGTTGCTTCTTCCTGGCACACTCCAGCTCTGCTGTACAGGAACTGCAGGAGGCAGATAGCAGCTCACGTTCAGGTACTGACGTCGCTTGTGTAGCGCCGGCTCCTGAAGAGCACGCGCTATATGTTTTTTTTTATTTATTTAATGTTACCTTTAAACCGCGGTTTGGTTTGGGTTTGATTGCTCTAAATTTAGACCTCAGCACCAGTCTGACTGGACTGTAGGGTGTTCTGCCTAGGCATAGGTGGCCCTGTTACTTGCGGCAGGCATGGAAACACAGTCTAGTTGGGTGCATTAAGGTTATTTTCTCTCTGAACCAGCCCAGTGGGAGTGTCACTCTTGCTGTGCCTTCTGGGAGAGGGTACTTAAGGTGCGGATGCCACATGTTTCGGGGGTTCCGGTCCAGAAGTATGTTCTGACTACATGGTCCTGGTCCTCCTGACCAGCCCCCAGGACTTCCATGGCCTGGGGTGCGGATCCACCGACTTTACGTCTCGGGGCTGGCTAGCACGAGGCAGGGAAACTGAAGGAAGGATTTGGAGGTGGTCCAGTGCCGTCTCGGTTAGTGGAGAGGCCCAGCGACTGTGAGGTTATCCGGGGGGGACTCTTCGGGAGAAGGCCACGCAAGGGTTGGCTTCTCAATAAGAGCCTGGACAAGCTGAAGGACCTATCGCCGGACCGGCTGCAAGATACTGGTACCACATGAGCGTTCTACAAGCATTTAAAGGGGTTCTGCACTCATAATACAACATTTGCCCATTCTGTTGCCTATAGTTAATATATCTCATAATGCCACCTGTTTTTTTTTTTTGATTCACCTACCTTTTGTAATCTTCAGTACTTTATTTTAAACCCCTGCGGCGATGGGCGGTCTCTTGCGGGGATCAGCGTAATTTCCTGTTGAAGCCCGCACTGTCTCCTGGGATCTCGTTCGTGTAATCCCGGTAGACATTGCGGCTAATGCACCCGACATCTCGCGAGATTTCGGGTGCTACAGCCGACATCTCGCGAGATTTCGGGTGCTACAGCCGACATCTCGCGTGATTTCGGTAATTACAGCCGAGATCTCGCGAGATCTCGGCTGTAATTACCAAAATCACGCGAGATGTCGGCTGTAGCACCCGAAATCTCGCGAGATGTCGGGTGCATTAGCCGCAATGTCTACCGGGATTACACGAACGAGATCCCAGGAGACAGTGCGGGCTTCAACAGGAAATTACGCTGATCCCCGCAAGAGACCGCCCATCGCCGCAAGAGACCGCCCATCGCCGCAGGGGTTTAAAATAAAGTACTGAAGATTACAAAAGGTAGGTGAATCAAAAAAAAAAAACAGGTGGCATTATGAGATATATTAACTATAGGCAACAGAATGGGCAAATGTTGTATTATGAGTGCAGAACCCCTTTAAGTTTCCCTCACGTGTTCTATAGCAAAGTCTGTGGCAGAGACTTATTCCTGACTCAAGCACCCTGTTGGCTGCTAGGCCTGGTGAGAGAAGGACTATCCAATTAGGGTGAGAATCCAGCTGTGAATGGCTATTCTCTGGATTTATTCAAAGTGAGAGACTGTTTCATACGGAATTTAACATTAAGAGTACCTGGACTTTTCACCTAAACCCTCTGATCCTATGTTGAGAAACTGTGTTACTAACTGTTTTTTGCAAATAAAAATCCCTTTAAGTGGATCTGTCATCAGTCTCTGCAGTTTTTGGGCCATCTACCTCGGGAAACCCCTAGACAGATACAAGGTGAAGAAGGTAACGGTAAGCCCAATAAATTAAGCTGCTCCTTCGTGGGTCAGTGCTACACTTGCAATTAAAAATTTACATTGAATGATGTATGAAATGATCACAAATCTGAATAAATTTGTGTCTTTTATATCTGCCGGGAGTTCAGCTTTAAGATCTTAGCTTGTTGCTTCCAATATGGTGTCACCGCGAGGAACAAGGGAAGATGACGTCTGTCCTGTAACGATGGTGTCACACATGAGACGTGTCGCAGAGTCCCGTCATCCTCATAGATTTATCTCATATCAGACCACGAACCGACACTGCAGATAAGAGCGGGCGACAGCGTCCCCTCCCCCCGCCAACCGCCAACCTGTCAGCCATGACTGATTGATGCCGCAGCTCGAGCTCATTTCTCAATCCACAACCTTCTACCCCGTCCACCGGGAAGACCTGTCAACCGCACCGATCTCAGGATCAGAGATGAGAGACGGCACTGCAGATAAAGGACACCTGTCCCGCTCCCCCTGATGGGAGATTCATCACAAATCAGATAGAGATAATAAATAAAAAAAGTGCGTCTGACCGCTGACACGGGCTTCGCCAACCCGCCGCAACTGTCCCTACAGTGAGGACAGGGATGAAGGAGAGGGTTACCCCAATTAATGTGCATTCTAACCAATGGAACACACCTTCGCTATCAAGTACCTTGCGGTGATTCGCACGTTACTGCAATTCATTTTGAGGGCAATGCAGATCCAATCTGATGCCAGTAAACCTCGGTGCATGGTAATTTGCTACCATGCACTGTGGTGCGCGGCATTCCCGAAAATAGCACATTTCTTTTTTACTGGACGCCAAAGTCTGAATGCCAAACCCCCAAAAAAATGTTCTGGCTGTAGTAGGCAATACGTAGAACCAGTCAGAGCCGGTACGGGGGGGGGGGGGGCAGAAGGGCCAGATGCCCTGGGCACCCCTCTAATTTTTGGAAATATTTCCTTCTATCTTTTCATGTGACAACACTGAAGAAATGACACTTGTCTACAATGTAAAGTAGTGAGTGTACACAGGGCCCAACCTGGGCGGGTGCGCAGGGTGCAGTGCACTCAGGTGCCACAGAGGTGGAGGCGCTAAAGCGCCAGAATGATCCCCTCCCTCCTCCTCCTCTCCTTGTCTGTGACCAGAGGTGGCTGTCTCCACTAGCAACTGACAGGAGCGGATCAGAGGAGGAGAGACTGTGCCGCCGCCGCCACTGTGTTTCCTGCCCAAGCCCATCCCCCTCCCTCCTCCAATCAGAGGAGGAGAGCGAAGCAGGTGGAGATCGTAGCAGCTGTCTTTATGTGGAGAGAGACCAGCCGTGCAGTGACGTCGCTGGGGGGGGTGGGTGGTCCATGCCTGACATGTGTTCCAGTTCTCCTCCTCTTCTCTGTCTCTCACTCCTGCCTTCTGCCCAAACTTGTCACGATCTTCTATCCATACTGGCTGCATACTGTCCTCTCCTCTGCAGCTGCCGCCCGGTGTTTTTATGTACCAGAGTCTGTACTAATGGAGGGGGGTGGTTTGTCCTGGGGGGGGGTCTGTATTAATGGAGGGGGCTGGTTTGTCCTGCCGGGGTCTGTACTAATGGAGGGGGGTAGTTTGACCTGGGGGGGGGGGGTCTGTACTAATGGTGAGGGTGTGGTTTGTCCTGAGGGGGGTCTGTACTAATGGAGGGGGTAGTTTGTCCTAGGGGGTCATTTACTAATGGAGAGGGGGTGGTTTGGCCTGAGGGTGGTCTGTGCTAATGGAGGGGGTGTGGTTTGTCCTGGGGGGTCTGTACTAATGGAGGAGGGTGTTTTGTCCTGGGGGGGTCTGTACTATTGGAGGTGGGGTGGTTTGTCTTGGGGAATCTGTACTAATGGAGGGGGGTGGTTTGTCCTGGGGGGTCTGTACTAATGGAGGAGGGTGGTTTTTCCTGGGGGGTCTGTACTAATGGAGGGGGTAGTTTGTCCTAGGGAGTCATTTACTAATGGAGAGGGGATGGTTTGGCCTGAGGGTGGTCTGTACTAATGGAGGGGGGGTGGTTTGTCCTGGGGGGTCTGTACTAATGGAGGAGGGTGTTTTGTCCTGGGGGGTCTGTACTATTGGAGGTGGGGTGGTTTGTCTTGGGGAATCTGTACTAATGGAGGGGGGTGGTTTGTCCTGGGGGGTCTGTACTAATGGAGGAGGGTGGTTTGTCCTGGGGGGTCTGTACTAATGGAGGGGGGTGGTTTGTCCTGGGGGGTCTGTACTAATGGAGGAGGCTGGTTTGTCCTGGAGGGGTCTGTACTAATGGAGGAGGGTGGTTTGTCCTGGGGGGTCTGTACTAATGGAGGAGGGGGGTTTGTCCTGGGGGGTCTGTGCTATTGGAGAGGGGGTGGTTTGTCCTGGGGAGTCTGTACTAATGGAGGGGGTGGTTTGTCCTGGGGGGTCTGTACTAATGGAGGGGGGTGGTTTGTCCTGGGGGGTCTGTACTAATGGAGGGGGGTGGTTTGTCCTGAAGGGGGTCTGTACTAATGGAGGGGGGTGGTTTGTCCTGAGGGAGGTCTGTACTAATGGAGGGGGTGGTTTGTTCTGGGGGGGGTCTGAACTAATGAATGAATGAATGAATGAGAAACTTGTAAAGCGCTACAATGCAAACTGAATCGCCTCAAGGCGCTGGATTCGTGTCCCTGTGTTGTAGAGCTTCTTAGAAGATGTGGGTCTTGAGTTTTTTCCTGAAGGCCAGATGGTTTTCTTCCATGCGGATGTAAGTCGGCAGAGCGTTCCATAGCCATGGTCCTTGGACTGAGAATTTCCTTTCTCCCTTTGATTTGTAACGGCATTTGGGAATGAGGAGAAGGTTTAAGTTAGATGATCGAAGGCTGCGATTGGGTGTGTAGTGTTTTATTTTCTCGCGTAGGTATTGAGGAGCGTCTCCATGCATGCATTTGTGGGTGAGACAGAGGGTCTTGAATGTGATCCGATTCTTTACAGTTAGCCAATGTAGGCTCCTCAGGGATATGGATTCCCAGGTTTTTTTTCCTGTTATCAGTCTTGCCGCCGTATTTTGGATGTGTTGTAAGCGCGGAAGTTGATATTGGGGTAGTCCTATGTAGAGGGAGTTTGCGTAGTCGAGTCGTGATTTAATGACAGTTCCAACTACCGCTGCTTTGTCCTCTTCTGGAATGAAGGGGATGAGTCTACGTAGCAGGCGGAGAAGATGGTGAGATCCGCTGACTACTGATCCTATTTGTGAATCCATTGACATTTCTGAGTCAAAAATGACTCCGAGACTCTTGGCCTTGGTCCTTGGAGAGATGGTCTGTCCAAAGATGGTGGGTGGTGTCCAAGGGGTCTCGGTTTGGGAATTTTGGTTTGCGTGTAGGATAAGAAGGTCTGTTTTCGATTCGTTGAGTTTGAGGGAGCTAGTGGTCACCCAGTTGTCTATAAAAGTGAGGCTTTTTTCTAGTCGCTGATGATGGTCTTTTTGTCTGGTGATACGAAAGTAGAGTTGCGTGTCGTCAGTGTATGAGTGGAAGCAGAGGTCTGATATTCTGATGATTTTGAGAAGTGGGCGGATATATATGTTGAAGAGCACTGGTGACAAGGGTGATCCTTGAGGGATTCCGCAAGAGGTTGCCCGTGTTTCAGAGGTGAAAGCTCCTAGTTTCACTGTCTGAGAACAATTTCCTAAGAAGAATGTGAACCATTGTAGATCTGAATCTGTGACTCCTGCTACTTCTGTGAGGCGGATGAGTAGAGTATTGTGGTCCACTGTATCAAACGCTGCACTGAGGTCCAGGGGGGTGACACCATGTTTTACTGCATGGGGTGACAATAACCCTAGGGACCCCACTGCAGCTGCTGGCTCTTTCCCCCCCCCTCCCTCTCCGCCTCGCCTCCCCCCCTTCCTCTCCGCCTCGCACGCGCTGCTGTACTAGTGAGAGGCGCTTGCCAGCACTGCCGCCCACTATATTGTTTCCCCCGCCTTCATATCAGCCAGGGAAGAAATAGAATAAAAAAAGGAGCAGAGAAGAGGATTGTGGGACATGTAGTCCCGTGGACTGGCAGCCCCTATGTAACATGGAAATTGCAGACCACGCAGCATGGCCATCTGCATGGGAGAGAGAGAGAGCCAGGAGCCCGGAAAAGTTTCCAGGGAAGTACACCCAGGACTCCAGAGGGAGAGGGCAGTGCTAAGGGAACACCATCAGAGAGAGAACTCCGCTGCCCTGCGCCACCAGAGGGAAAGCCACACAGCCTAGCGCCATCCCTGGCAGAGAAAGGAATGGAGTCATTGCCAGAATACAGATCTGGGTGCTACCCAGCGGAGTCGCCATGGGCATTTCAGAGTGAGCTGACTCCTGATCAGAGGAACCATTGTTGCTGGGCCAGGTGAGAGGGCTGATCGGCCATTATCTACTAACGTCCATAGAAACTGCCCTCTCTGACCATCTCCTGTATCATGTCCGCATTCTCTGACCATCTCCTGTATCATGTCTGCAGTCTCTGACCATCTCCTGTACTATGTCTGGGGGCTCTTTCTAACAGACTCTCTAACAGAAGGCCTCTCTGTGTGCATCAGAGAGACCCCCCCCGGGCTCATTACTCTCTTCCCGTATTTTCTTTATTGTTAAAAGATCATGGGAGGATCCCAGGGTAACGAAGACTTCTTAGGGGAGCATCTCTGTGTTTGAGTCGTTGCCATAGAAACATTTGCAAAGGGAGGAGTTAGTAAGAGGACCACGCCCATGTGGGGGTGCCAGAAATATTTCTGCACCCAGGCATCTGTGACCCTAGGATCAGCCCTGAGTGTACAGCTTGTATAACTGTAAAGTCGCTGTCCCCTCAAAATAACTCAACACACAGCCATTAATGTCTAAACCGCTGGTAACAAAAGTGAGTACACCCCTAAGTGAAAATGTCCAAATTGGACCAAAAGTGTCCATAATGTGTGTGGCCACCATTATTTTTCAGCACTGCCTTAACCCTCTTGGGCATGGAGGTCACCAGAGCTTCACAGGTTGCCACTGGAGTCCTCTTCCCCTCCTCCATGACGACATCACAGAGCTGGTGGATGTTAGAGATCTTGCGCTCCTCCACCTTCTGTTTGAGGATGCCCCACAGATGATCAATAGGGTTTAGGTCTGGAGACATGCTTGGCCAGTCCATCACCTTTACCCTCAGCTTCTTTAGCAAGGCAGTGGTGACCTTGGAGGTGTGTTTGGGGTGGTTATCATGTTGGGATACTGCCCTGCGGCCCAGTCTCTGAAGGGAGGGGATCATGCTCTGCTTCAGTATGTCACAGTACATGTTGGCATTCATGGTTCCCTCAATGATCTGTAGCTCCCCAGTGCCGGCAGCACTCATGCAGCCCCAGACCATGACACTCCCACCACCATGCTTGACTGTTGGCAAGACACACTTGTCTTTGTATTTCTCACCTGGTTGCCCCCCACACACACTTGTCACCATCTGACACCAAATACGTTTATCTTGGTCTCATCAGACCACAGGACATGGTTCCAGTAATCCATGTCCTAAGCCCTTGTACACACGGTCGGGCATTCGGACGGAAAATGTCCGATCGTTGTCGGATAATCCGACCATGTGTGGGCTCCATCGGACTGTTTCCGTCGGAATATCCGACGGACCAAGTTTTCCAGCTTGGCTATAAAATTTTCCGACAACATGATCCGATCGGACTTTGTCCGATCATGTGTAGAGAATTCCGATTGGACAAAGTGCCACGCATGCTCAGATCAAATTCCTACACCAAAGCTATTGGCTACTAGCGTGAACATAGTCCCGTCATAACGAAATAACGTCATCACGTTCTGAATGATCGGATTTTACAACAACTTTGTCCCACCGTGTGTATGCAACAGTTTCAGACAAAATCTGTCGGACAAAATCAGTCTGAAAAAATCTGATGGATTTGGTAGTCCAAATGTCCGACCGTGTGTACAAGGGCTTAGTCTGCTTGTCTTCAGCAAACTGTTTGTGGGTTTTCATGTGCATCATCTTTAGAAGAGGCTTCCTTCTGGGATGACAGCCATGCAGACCAATTTGATGCAGTGTGCGGCGTATGGTCTGAGCACTGACAGGCTGACCCCCCACCCCTTCAACCTCTGCAGCAATGCTGGCAGCACTCATATGTCTATTTCCCAAAGACAACCTCTGGATATGACGCTGATCACGTGACCTCAACTTCTTTGGTGGACCATGGCGAGGCCTATTCTGAGTGGAACCCGTCCTGTTATACCGCTGTATAGTCTTGACCACCATGCTGCAGCTCAGTTTCAGGGTCTTGGCAATCTTCTTATAGCCTAGGTCATCTTCATGTAGAGCAACAATTCTTTTTTTCAGATCCTCAAAGAGTTCTTTGCAATGAGGTTCCATGTTGAACTTCCAGTGACCAGTATGAGAGAGTGAGAGCGATAACACCAAATTTAACACATCTACTCCCCATTCACACCTGAGACCTTGTAACACTAACAAGTCACATGACACCGAGGAGGGAAAATGGCTAATTGAGCCCAATTTAGACATTTTTACTTAGGGGTGTACTGACTTTTGTTGCCAGCTGTTTAGACATTAATGGCTGTGTGTTGAGTTATTTTGAGGGGAACAGCAAATTTACACTTTTATACAAGCTGTACACTCACTACTTTACATTGTAGACAAGTGTCATTTCTTCAGTGTTGTCACATGAAAAGATAGAAGAAAAGATTTACACAAATGTGAGGGGTGTACTCACTTTTGAGAGATACTGTATATAAATATCTCAAATAAATAATACAATCAAAATAAAATAAAATTGTATAATTATGTTTGTGAGGAGTTCTGAAAATGTTCATTTTGTGACCGAATAGATTGTAAGCTCTTCAGACAAGTCGTTGAGAGTGTGACATACAACTTACATCTGTGTATGCCGGCTACATGTGGGATTGTCCGGCCTTTTTCTGCTTAACATTAATTGTATTACTTGCCGTGCTGATGAAATCTCAAAGTGCGTCGACGTTTCCCTTTCAGCAGCTAACAATGCGCAGTATGTTATCTACGGTATACGGTATAATGGACGCGTGGCTCCGTCTCCACGGAAACCTTTATTACGCTATATGGAGATGAATTTTAACAATTTGCAGAGAATTATTCCAGTTATTTTATTTTCATGCAGCATTATGGTAGCAGAGATTTTTTATTTTTTATATATATATATATATATATATATATATATATATATACTGTATATGCGCAAATTCGTTGGTATGGAATTACATTTATGCAGAAATATAGAAGAATAAGCTATTGGGGGAGGGGGAAATTTGTTATTATTGTCTGCAGGGTTTGGATAGACTTGGGTAAGCTCTACTAAAGTTGCTTCCTTTTTAGGACACACAAACAGTCAATTTTTCTGTCAAATATAAAAGATGAGGTTGTGTCTTGTAAATAGATACCCAACATGTCAAGATTTATGGCGCCTGCCAGCGAAATGGCAACAAATTTTGTACTCAAAATTTTCCATAGGTGATGCATTAAAAGCCCTATAGCAATGGCAGCAGCTCTAGGCTAGCGGGTGCGGGTTCCAGGAAGCGGCTCCAGGATAGCGGGTGCGGGGTCCAGGCAGCAGCTCTAGGCTAGCGAGTGCGGGTTCCAGGAAGCGGCTCCAGGATAGCGGGTGCGGGGTCCAGGCAGCAGCTCCAGGCTAGTGGGTGTGGGGTCTGGGCATCGACTGCAGGCTAGCGGGTGCTGGGTCCATGCAGTGGCTCCAGGTTAATGGGTGCCCTCGGACAGTGGCTCCAGGCTAGCGGGTGCGGGGCCTGGGCAGCGGCTCCAGGCTGGCAGGTGTGGGGTCCAGGCAATGGCTCCAGGCTAGCGGGTGCGGGGTCCGGGCAACGGCTCCAGGCTAGCGGGTGCGGGGTCCGGGCAACAGCTCCAGGCTACCCTACGGCACCTGGCATTCCCAGGCGGTCTCCCATCCAGGTACTAACCAGGCCCGACCCTGCTTAGCATCCGAGATCAGACGGGATCGAGCGCATTCAGGGTGATGTGGCCGTAGGCTAGCTGGTGCGGGGTCTGGGCAACGGCTCCAGGCTAGCAGATGTGGGGTCCAAGCAATGGCTCCAGGCTAGCGGGTGCAGCATCCAGGCAGCAGCTCCAGGTTAGCGGGTGTGGGGTCTGGGCAAGGACTCCAGGCTAGCGGGTGCTGGGTCCGTGCAGCGGCTTCCGGGCTAACGGGTGCGGTCAGGCAGTGGCTCCAGGCTAGCGGGTGCAGGGTCCGGGCAACGGCTCCAGGCTAGCGGGTGCGGGGTCCAGGCAATTACTCCAGGCTAGCGGGTGCGGGGTCCGGGCAATGGCTCCAGGCTAGCGGGTGCGGGGTCTGGGCAACGGCTCCAGGCTAGCTGGTGCGGGGGCCGGGCAACGGCTCCAGGCTAGTGGGCGCGGGGTCTGGGCAGCGGCTCCAGGCTAGCAGATGTGGGGTCCCAGCAATGGCTCCAGGCTAGCGGGTGCAGCATCCAGGCAGCAGCTCCAGGCTAGCGGGTGTGGGGTCTGGGCAACGACTCCAGGCTAGCGGGTGCTGGGTCCATGCAGCGGCTTCCGGGCTAACGGGTGCGGTCAGGCAGTGGCTCCAGGCTAGCGGGTGCAGGGTCTGGGCAGTGGCTCCAGGCTAGCGGGTGCAGGGTCCGGGCAACGGCTCCAGGCTAGCGGGTGCGGGGTCTGGGCAACGGCTCCAGGCAAGTGGGTGCGGGGTCCGGGCAGCTGCTTCAGGCTAGCAGATGTGGGGTCCAAACAATGGCTCCAGGCTAGCGGGTGCGGCATCCAGGCAGTGGCTCCAGGCAAGCAGGTGCGGGGTCCGGGCAGTGGCTCCAGGCTAGCGGGTGCAGGGTCCAGGCAGCGGCTCCAGGCTAGCGGGTGCAGGGTCCAGGCAGCGGCTTGAGGCTATTGGGGGCTGGGTCCGGGCAGTGGCTCCAAGCTAGCGGGTGCAGGGTCCGGGCAGAGGCTCCAGGGTGGCAGGCTTCCTCTCTGGCTCCAGCGGCTTCCTCCCTGGCTCCACGTCAGGGGTCCAATAGGATCGCTTGACGTTTTGGCCAATCGGAAAACAGGTCTCACACCTGCTTCCTGATTGACGGGGATAAGATACAGTGTGAAAATAGCGAAAATTAATTTGATATCCTCACACAACTGGATGGGATTGGGGAGCAGTGCTCTGCGCCCCAAGTTCCACATTTTTTCAATCATGTGCTTCAAAAAAACACCCCATCCCTGCTATGGGAATTCATGCGCCCGGCATCCTGAAAGGGGTTGGGTACATGGATAGGGAAGGTGGCGGCAGTGTTATAGGGGGGCGGCACCCGTACGTCCACAATGCACATACATTAACAACAAAAACATTGTGTGTGCGCATGTGTGTAGCAGACCCACAACATAATAATAGTTAGCTGAAGAAGAGACTGTCACTTCATGTATCAAAGAAAATACGTTGGAACTATTGAAGAAAATGGGCGAAAAAAAAAAAAACACATTGGAGAACCTAGGAGACAGCTAAAAGAAAAACAAGCAGTAAATCAAACGAAATATTAGTTTAGTTTATCCAAAAAAAAATATTTTTAAAATGTTTAACAAATTGGCTGGCATATCAATGGCCCCCCTACCTGCAAAGTACTCAACATAACTTTGTCCAACTTTGCGGGTGCTTGGGTGCTCAAGTCAGGACGATCAGGTTCAAGTGTCGTCAGATTAGTATTTTGAAATCTGGCCTCAGCCCCAACTGAGGCCACATAGTTCGCTGCACTTTTTTCTGAGGTAATTGTGGAGAATGCAGCAGGCAAGTACAATATGGTTCAGTTTATATTCCACCATGTGTATTTCTGTCAGAAATAGGTGGAACCGGTTGGCCATTATTCCGAACACATTCTCCACGTCTCTTCTGGCTCTGGCCAGCAGGTAGTTAAAAACCCTTGGGTCTGGGGTGAGGGTCATTGTCAGGGAAATAGCCGCAGTCTCATAAGATACGTCCGTGTTAACGCGCGTCGGCGCCTACGCAAGCGCAAAGTAGTTGCTAGACGTACGACCGACGCGACGCCTAACCGGGCGTGCTTACGCGGCGATGCCACGAATACGCAACGTACTAGACGTAGACGTACGATCGCTCCGACGCGCCCGCGACGTGACCCGGTCAGGCTGCCTATTTAAACGTTCGCCTGACACTCCTGCATTGCTGGATTATCGTCAGCTCTCCTGTGAACCTGTACCTGTGCTTCCTGTTATCCGATCTTCTGTGTACCGACCCGGCCTGTTTGACCCGTTCCTGTTGTTCTCCTGGCTCCGACTCCTGGCTTGTACCTGACGCTCCAGATCTGCTTCCTGCACCCGACCTCGGCTTGTTTTGACCATTCTCTGGATTTCCGCTGCCTACTCTCGGATCTCCTAAGCACAGTTGTCCATCCAGGCTTGTCCATCTGTTACCTGGTCTCTACTATTGCTACCTGGCAACCTGTGCTACTGTGGGCACTACATCCCTGTGTCAACTTCAGGGTTGTACTGCGCTCGGCCGCAAGGGGAGCCCTCTCAGCATTTCGGCCTCATCCTAGATCGTGACAGTATAATCCAGCCATGACAGAGGTCGACAGAGGTGACTCCCCATTAGAGGCCGTCCTACGAGAACTCACGGCCCTTGCTCCAGCTATTCAAGAGCTCCGAGAGAAACATCACCGGCTGGAGGAGCGCCTGCAACACCCGCCTGAACCACCCACCTGCTCTGGTCAAGTTCCGGCGTCTACAATTTCAGCGGTCCTAGAACCACGAGTCCCGGCTCCAGAACACTTCTTCGGGGACCGAAGAAAATTCAGATCCTTCAGAAACTCATGTTTCCTCTACTTCTCCCTGCAACCTCAGACCTTTGCTTCAGAGGCAACCAAGGTGGGATTCACCATTTCATTACTGAGGGACGATCCCCAGACATGGGCCCACGGCCTGCTGGAACAATGCAGCCCTTATGTGAATACTCTGGACCTATTCTTTGAAGCCATGGCCCGCCTGTATGATGACCCCTTCCGGACGGCTACAGCCGAGTCAGCTTTGCATGCTCTTCGCCAGGGTGGGCGACCTGTAGAGGACTATTCAGTGGAGTTCCGTACCTGGAGCTCTGACTCCGGCTGGAATGAGGCGGCCCTCAAATTTCAATATCGTATGGGGTTGTCCGAAGCTCTTAAGGATGAGTTGGCCAGACTAAAGATTCCCACTACGCTCGAAGAACTCATCCTACTCGCCATCCAGCTTGACAGGCGTCTACGGGAACGTCAGCTAGAACGCTCCCGAACCACTTGCTCCATCCAGGCCCCACCTCCAGTTCGCCCAGCAGTATCCCCCGTTCTGAGGGGCATTCCCCGTCCCGCTTTAACCTCTGAAGAGAGACTTCTCCGCCGTCAGGCACACCTCTGCTTCTACTGTGGGAAATCAGGACATTTTATTAGCAACTGCCCTACAAGGCCGAGTAAACCAGCCTCAAACACTCCTTCTCACCTTCAGGTAGCAATGACAGCTTCTGCCCACATCATTCTTCCAGTCACGTTGATGGTGGCAGGCAGCAGGATCCCTCTACAAGCAATCATTGATTCCGGAGCCTGTAGTTGCTTCCTGGACTTAACCTTGGCCAGGAGTCTGGCTCTCCCACTGAACCGCAAGGAACAGAGCTTGACCGTCCGCTTGGCCGATGGCTCCTTACCTAGTTCAGGTCATGTCACCCAGGAAACTAGTCCCATCCTGACAATCACCGATTCGGGTCACCAAGAATTCCTTAAATTCGACATTCTGAGCTCCCCGATGTTCCCTGTTATCCTAGGGATCCCTTGGCTACAGGCTCACAACCCCCAGATCGATTGGCTCACAAGGGCGGTTTCCTTCACATCTGCCTACTGTCAGCAGCACTGTCTGGACTTCATCCCTCACGAATTGCCCGGCTGTCTGACCATACAACCCGCATCTAGTCCGGCCTCTCGCATACCAACGATCTACCAGGATTTCAGAGACGTTTTTGATAGGAGGAAAGCCGATACTCTACCTCCTCACCGCCCCTATGACTGCCCCATTGAATTACTACCTGGGGCCCCCATTCCTTTTGGTCGGATATTTCCCCTTTCGGAGACAGAATTGGAGGCTCTACGACAGTACATCGACGAAAACCTGGCCAAGGGATTCATTCGTCCCTCTTCATCCCCTGCCGGAGCAGGTATCTTCTTTGTGGAGAAGAAAGATAAGACCCTAAGACCATGTGTGGACTATCGGGAATTAAATAATATTACCCTCAAAAATCGGTATCCTCTTCCGCTTATCCCTGAACTCCTCCAGAGATTCCGTACCTCTCGTATTTTTACAAAACTTGACCTACGTGGGGCTTATAATCTTGTCCGTATCCGGGAAGGGGACGAGTGGAAGACCGCGTTCAGAACAAGATTTGGTCATTTCGAATATCTGGTCATGCCCTTTGGACTATGTAACGCCCCGGCAACCTTTCAACATTTTATCAATGATATTTTTCGGGAGTACCTTGACCACTTTGTTGTCGCCTACCTTGACGACATCCTGATTTTTTCACCCTCACTAGAGCTTCACAGAATACATGTTAGGAAAGTACTAAGTATTCTTAGAACTCACGGGTTATACGCCAAAGCCGAGAAGTGTGACTTTGAGAAGGAATCTATCCATTTCTTGGGACTCATTATTTCCACAGGGGGAATTGCCATGGACCCGCAGAAGGTGAAATCCATTCTGGATTGGCCCGCTCCTGCTGACAAGAAGGGTGTACAGAGGTTTATTGGCTTCGCAAACTTTTACCGAAGGTTTATACGGGGCTTCTCCACCATCGTAGCCCCCATCACCTTGACTACTCGTCAGCACACCAAGTTCCATTGGTCCCCAGCAGCCCAGTCCGCTTTTAAGCAGCTCAAGACCCTATTTACCTCTGCGCCCATCCTGCAACACCCAGATCCCGCCTTACCCTTCGTACTAGAGGTTGATGCCTCGGAGGTGGCCACCGGGGCGATCTTATCCCAACGCCAAGGTCCCAAAGCCTTACTGCACCCTGTAGCCTTCTTCTCTCGGAAGATGAGTCCCCCAGAGAAGAACTATGATGTAGGGGACCGGGAACTTCTAGCGATCAAGACCGCTCTTGAAGAATGGAGGTACCTCCTAGAGGGTGCCGCTCACCCCATTTTAATTTTCACAGATCACAAGAACTTGGAGTATCTCCGTACGGCCAGACGCCTAAGACCCCGACAGGCCCGGTGGGCTTTGTTCTTTTCAAGATTCCATTTCCATATCACCTACCGCCCGGGATCTAAAAACAGCAAAGCGGATGCCTTATCTAGGATGTTCCCCGATACCCCCGAGGGGGCCCCACCTAGTACAATTTTGTCCTCCCAGAATTTCTTGTTAATACAACCAGACCTGAAATCTTCTATCGAACTGGCTACTAGACAGTGCACGGAGACCGAAGCTTCTGCCCTGAGGAGTCAAGGAGGGCTTCTATGGCACCAGGACAAGGTTTTTGTTCCCCAGCAGGCCAGGTTACTAGTATTGAAGACCTTCCACGATCACCCACTTGCAGGCCACTTTGGAGTGCGGAAGACGACGGACCTTGTACGGCGGTCCCTATGGTGGCCTACCTTAAAAGCGGACTGTAAGGCATACGTAGATTCCTGCACCACCTGCCAGCGCAACAAAGGACCTAACATCAGACCCTGGGGTCTACTAAGACCACTGCCAGTCCCGGAGAAACCATGGAGAGAAATTTCCATGGATTTTATTGTGGAACTACCTCCCTCTGAAGGGTTTACGGCCATCTTGGTGGTCGTGGACCGCCTGTCCAAGATGGCACATTTCTTGCCGCTTAAGGGGACTCCCTCTGCCCTAGATACAGCAAAAACTTTTATTAAAGAGATTGTCCGGCTACACGGGGTACCTGATAGTATTGTATCAGACAGAGGGGTACAATTCACCTCTAAATTTTGGAAGGAACTGTGTAAATTGCTCTCAATTAAGATTTGTTTATCATCTGCCTATCACCCACAGAGTAATGGACAAACCGAAAGAACCAATCAAACACTAGAGCAATACCTGCGATGCTTCTGCTCCTTCTCCCAGGACGATTGGGTTTCCTTGCTACCTTGTGCGGAATTCGCCTATAATAACTCTGTGCACGCCTCCACCAACCAGTCACCCTTCTGGGCAAACTACGGATTCCACCCTTCATTTCTGCCTAACACCATCCCTGAGTCATCCGTCCCGGCAGTTCAAGACCGAGTAAATTTCATTCACTCGAACTATCTAATACTTCAAGACACCATGAGAAGGGCCCAGGAGGAATACAAGAAGCAGTATGATAAAAGGAAGAGAATCAACCCCATCTTTAAGACAGGGGATAAGGTGTGGCTTTCAGCAACAAATCTTAGACTGCCTCTTCCTTCCCGGAAACTGGGACCTAAATTTCTGGGTCCTTTTGAAATCAAACGGGAGATTAACCCCGTAGCCTTTGAACTTGTTTTGCCTGATTCGTTTAAGATCCATCCTATATTTCATGTTTCCCTCCTTAAACCTGTTACCTTTAGTCCATTTTCAGGAAGAGAAGAAATGCCTCCGCCTCCAGTTCAGGTTGGTGAAGAAACCGAATACGAGGTTGAGTCCATCCTCGACTGTCGTCGGAGAGGTAGGACCATCCAGTTTTTAATTAAATGGAAGGGGTATCCTGTTGAAGAGAACTCATGGGAGCCTGCCGATCATGTACATGCTCCTGAACTTTTACGTAGGTTCCGCACCCGGTATCCTGAAAAGTGGGCTCGGTTGGGCATCCGGAGGCTGCCCCTTGGGGGGGGGCACTGTCAGGGAAATAGCCGCAGTCTCATAAGATACGTCCGTGTTAACGCGCGTCGGCGCCTACGCAAGCGCAAAGTAGTTGCTAGACGTACGACCGACGCGACGCCTAACCGGGCGGGCTTACGCGGCGATGCCACGAATACGCAACGTACTAGACGTAGACGTACGATCGCTCCGACGCGCCCGCGACGTGACCCGGTCAGGCTGCCTATTTAAACGTTCGCCTGACACTCCTGCATTGCTGGATTATCGTCAGCTCTCCTGTGAACCTGTACCTGTGCTTCCTGTTATCCGATCTTCTGTGTACCGACCCGGCCTGTTTGACCCGTTCCTGTTGTTCTCCTGGCTCCGACTCCTGGCTTGTACCTGACGCTCCAGATCTGCTTCCTGCACCCGACCTCGGCTTGTTTTGACCATTCTCTGGATTTCCGCTGCCTACTCTCGGATCTCCTAAGCACAGTTGTCCATCCAGGCTTGTCCATCTGTTACCTGGTCTCTACTATTGCTACCTGGCAACCTGTGCTACTGTGGGCACTACATCCCTGTGTCAACTTCAGGGTTGTACTGCGCTCGGCCGCAAGGGGAGCCCTCTCAGCATTTCGGCCTCATCCTAGATCGTGACAGTCATGCTATATGGATATGGAATATGGAATGGCCTCATGAGATGATCACCCAGCCCAAACACTTCATCAGTGGCGAACACAAACGGAAGACCGGCCACGTTGTCCTCCGCAGGTGGCAAGCCCAAGCTGCCATTTTGGAGCCGTCTGTAGAACTCCGACTGGGTGATGACTCCACCATCCGACATCCGACCATTCTTCCCCACGTCCACATACAAAAACGTATAAGTCACCGACACCACCGCCAACATCACTATACTATTAGAACCTCTTATAGTTTTAATAGTATGACCCCGAGTTGGGGGGTGGGACGATGTGGACATGCTTCCCATCTATTACCCCTCCACTGTTAGGGAAGTCTCACTTTGGCCAGGCCCTCCTTACTTACACTATTGGCAGCCCACTGGACAGGTAAGAAGTGTCATAATACAAAAATATGAATACACACTGTCCAAACTGAAGCACATTTTTACATTCTGCAATTACCTATCAAGATAATTGGAGAACAAAACTTTAAACAGTACCATTTGAAAGTATTCAGGCAGGCCCTTGCACTACAAGCTTTGGGGAATTCGTCCATAAATATGAATACAAAAGAGGTAGGTATAGTGTGTATTGGGTTTGGCAAAGTCAGCAGATAGAGTATTGGTATCGGTTGACTTAGCGGTTGGGGGGAGGGAGGGTTCCAAATGAGTTTTGGCCACCCCCCCTTAAAAAAAAAAACCCTCTGGCACTCTGCCTGAATTTAAGGACAAAAATAATAACATTTGTACACATTTTAGGGGGTGTTTTCGGTAAAACACTACAATGGAGCTGACAAAATACATTGTCAAGTGATTAGGCTAGGTGTGTATGGGCCCAGGATAGCATGCTGGGGAGGTTAGTGAAGGCAAATATGCATGAAGGACAAAAAAGGAGCATTAAAAGATTACAGCATGCATGAGGATAAAGGGGACATTCACAGTATATTACAATCATGGTAATTAGGGAATGAGGAAAGAAATACAATACATTAGCAAACATTAAATATATAGAATGTGATGTTAAAGGATAAAACTTACCTTAATATAGTCCTTCTGCAGGACCTGTATGATGGCAGAACAGGTCTCTGGAATAATGATCTCCAGAGCCTGGGGGGAGATGCCTGTTGAGAACTTGAGGTCCTGCAGGCTTCTCCCCGTCGCCAAGTACCGAAAGGTGGCGATGAGCCTCTGCTTGGGAGTGATGGCTTACCGCATGCAGGTGTCCTGCTTGCTAATATAAGGGGACAGCAAAGCCAACAGACGGTTAAAGACGGGGTCCATCACCCGGAGATAATTTCTGAAATCATCAGGATTATTCTCCCGGATCTCCCACAACAAAGGCATGTGCGAGAATTGGTCACGCTGGAGCAACCAATTCTTCGTCCATGAACTCCTCCTCGCCCTGTTCGTGGACTGGACTTGGGTCAAAGAAAGAACTCCAACACTAAGCCCCTGCACAGCATGAACTCTACGACGAGTACGTATCCGCAACCTGGCTTGTAAACGGTCGGCTGGTCAGAACTAACTAACAGAACGCATCGAAAATCAGAAAGAAACCGAGAAGAAAAATCTGAAAATCAGAAACGAGCGGAGAAGAACGCACTGAGAAACAGATATGAACTGACAACATGCACTGAAGAACAGATACAAACCCACAAGCACAAACTGAAGAACAGATACGAACTGAAAAGCACGAATCGTCTCTCACCAAACTTCTACTAACACGAGATTAGCAGAAGGGGCCCAAAGGGTGGAGCCCTGGCTATTAAACTTCCTTTTTATAGCGCCGTCGTACGTGTTATACATCACCACGTTCTTGCTGATTGGAATTTCCAACAACATTTGTGTGACCGTGTGTATGCAAGATAAGTTTGAGCCAACATCCGTCGAAAAAAAAAAAACACGGTTTTGCTGTCGGAATGTCCGTACGTGCGTGTGTATGAGGCATAATAGTGCCTCCCAGTGCACTGAATTTGGTTGGAGCAGTCTACTGAAAGCCATCCATCCGCCATATCCATTTATTGCGTTACATATACAATATATGTATGTCTATATCGTTACGGAGGGGATTAGACTGTGAGCTGGGTTTGGCATACTCTATACAGCACTGTGGAATATGTTGATGTTAAAATTCATTAAAGTGATACTAAACACACACTATTTAATGTACGGTACATCTGTGCACGGGTCCAAATCATTTGGTGGAGGGGGGGATTATGGTGTAGGGGTTGCTTTTCAGAGGTTGGGTTTGGCCCCTCAGTTCCAGTAAAGGGAACTCTTAAGGCGTCAGCATACCAAGACATTTTGGACAATTTCATGCTCCCAACTTTGTGGGGACAGTTTGGGGACGGCCCCTTCCTGTTCCAATATGACTGCACACCAGTGCACAAAGCAAGGTCCATAAAGACATGGATGAGCGAGTTTTGGGTGGAGGAACTTGACTCGTCCTGACCTCAACCCGATAGAACACCTTTGGGATGAATTAGAGGGGAGACTGCGAGCCAGGCCTTCTCGTCCAACATCAGTGCCTGACCTCACAAATGCTCTTCTGGAAGAATGGTCAAACACTCCCATAGACACACTCCTAAACCTTGTGGACGGCCTTGAAGCTGTTATAGCTGCAAAGGGTGGGCCAACTCAATATTGAACCCTACGGACTAAGACTTGGATGTCATTAAAGTTCATGTGCGTGTAAAGGCAGGTGTCCCAATACTTTTGACGATATAGTGTACCTTTTTCCTAATCAATATACAGCTGTCACATGACCCAGATCCCTCCCAGGCTGTCTACAGGGAAACATAAGCAGGAGGAGCTTCTAGGCTAGTCTAGTTTTTTGGTTGAACTGGATGGACTTGTGTCTTTTTTCAACTTGACTAACTATGTAACTATATGTAACTATGTAGTCCTCTGCTGCTGGTCACACGTTCAAAATAAAAAACAGCCTTTGGGATACAGAGTGAAAAAAAAAAACATTTTATATCAATAAACTTTTTTTAAATTGTCATACAAATATATATTTGAAATCAAAACTTTATTATTTTTTTGTTGGCACTAACACACGGTGTGGGCGAATTTCAAGCAGTCACAGGCCTTGTCACGCCCCTCCAGTCTGTGTCTAATGCCCCATACACGTGGTCGGAAATTCAGACGGGAAAAAGTCCGATCGGATTATGTTGTCAGAAAATCCGATCGTGTGTGGGCTCTATCAGACTTTTTCCAACGCAAAAAGTTGGAGAGCTAGATCTAAAATTTTCCGACAACAAAATCTGACTTTTTCCGATCGCGTGTAGAGAATTCAGACGCACAAAGTGCCACGCATGCTCAGAAAAAAATTGGAGACGAAATCTATTGGCTACTGGCCTCTATGCAGGCCCGTTGTACCTTTTTGTACCTCACCTCGTTTTGAAAGATCGGATTTTCTGACAACTTTGTGCGACCGTGTGTGTGTGTGTGCAACACAAGTTTTGGCCAAAATCTGTCTGAAAAAAATCTGATGGATTTTGTGGTCGAAATGTCTGACCGTGTGCACGGGGCATTAGAATAAAATAGAATAAAAGGGAGGTGAAGCCTCCATCAATCTACATGCAATATCCCACCCCCATTGTGTTTAGCTGGTTGGTGGGCATGGAGGAGGAGGGAGGGAGTGGGCTGCCATTCACCCATACGCCCACATGTGGGAATCTGTAGTCACACGGGCTGCTCAGATGTGATGTGGAGGAAATGCTCAGCATAGAAACTCACTGACAACTGAGCATGTGCAGAGTTGCCAACACAGCTCTGCAAAATCCCCAGCTGAACTGGGGACATGGACAGAAGGGGGCGATAAAGAGCAGCAGGATCAACCAGGTTTATTCCAGAATACAGAAAACGAATCTCATAGTGACTGAGTATACAGCATATAATACCTGATTGAATGATTGATCGTTAATTTTTTTTTATGATGTTGGTTTACTGACACTTTAACCACTAGAGATCCGCGCTATAGCCAAATGACGGCTACAGCGTGGATCTCCTTTTCTGGGACTACGTCTATTGACGTCGTCCCGTGCACAAGCAGCCTGCGCGCCCCCTGAGGGGCGCGCGCGGCGCGCTCTGTGATCGGCGAGTCCATGAGACTCGCCTGATCACCGATCCGTGCAAGGGGTCGATCCCGACTCCTTATCACGTGATCAGCTGTCAGCCAATGACAGCTGATCATGTGATATAACAGAGCCGGTAATCGGCTATTATTCCTCCTCGCGCTGCGCGAGGAGAAAAAAAAAAGCCGATAACCGGCGGCCGTGATCGGGACATCAGTCCCGATCACGGCCAGCCCTGCTAGTGCCCACCTGCCCCCTGCCAGTGCCCACCTGCCCCCTGCAGTGCCACATGTATTAAAAGTAAGTGCCCCCCGTCAGTGCCACCCAGCAGTGCCCACAGTGCCACCCAGCAGTGCCACCCAGCAGTGCCCACAATCTGCCTCAAAGGTGCTGCACCCCAGTGCCACATATCCGTGCCCATCAGTGTCATCTACCAGTACCCAGCAGTGCCGCCCATCAGTGCCCAGCAGTGCCACCTATCAGAGCCACCTATCAGTGCCACCTATCAGTGCCCATCAGTCCCATCTATCAGTGGTACCTATCAGTGCCCATCCGTGCCACCCATCCGTGCCACCCATCCGTGCCATCTTATCTGTGCCCATCTTTGCCCATCAGTGCTGCCTTATCTGTGCCCATCGGTGCCGCCTTATCTGTGCCTATTAGTGCCGCCTTAACTATGCCTATCAGTGCCCACCAGTGCAGCCTATCAGTGCCCACCAATGCAGCCTATCAGTGCCCACCAATGCAGCCCATCAGTGCCCACCAGTGCAGCCTATCAGTGCCGCCTAATCAGCGCACTTCAATGAAGGAGAAAAATGACCCGTTTGCAAAATTTTATAACAAACTGTTAAACATGATTTTTTTTTTTTTGCATCTTTTTTTGTTTGTTTAGCAAAAAATAAAACTCCGAGCTGTAATTAAATACCACCAAAATAAAGCTCTATTTGTGTGAAAAAAATGATAAAAATGTCATTTGGGTACAGTGTTGTATGCCCGCGCAATTGTCATTCAAAGTGCATCAGCGCTGAAAGCTGAAAATTGGTCTGGGACTGAGGGGGGTTTAAGTGCCCAGTAAGCAAGTGGTTAAAAGAACAACGTTTCTTCACACCGCCTGCTTCTTTTACATAATGTCGCTGTAGAAAATTCATCCACCAGGCGAACACGGTCGCTATAATTCTCCCGCTCTACCGAAAACCTCAGATTTGGGTGGAGTGACCCTTTTAGTGTACTTCCTTTTCAGCAAGTAGAAAGCCAACAACGCTGTTTCGAAAATGAATGACCCCCCCCCCCACCACCACCACCGGCCCCACGCTTCTAGCGGCCTCCGGCGCTGCTGAAACAGATGTGCCTTATCATCATTCTAATGCGTTCCTCGCTCGCTAAAAGCCTGAGGAGCAAATAAAATAAAAAAAAGTCAGCGTGCCGATCGCGGCATTTCGAGGCATCAGAGTGACAAGGAGATGTTTTGCACTTACACGGAATAAACATCTTGTTATACGTTTTGCCTAATCCGCCTTTTTTTTCTCGCCGTTCTCATCCCTTTTGCCCGTGTCAGGATGAAAATAAGAAATCTCGTCTGTCAGCCGGGAACTAATCTCTCCGGCACGTGGAAGACATCAAATATTCTGGAGATGATTTTTTATTTTATTTTTTCCCGGCCCTGGTATCACGCTCGGCGGGAGCTGAGGAGCCGCAGATTGCATGGAGGCTGAGTGATAGTGGAAAATGGAGGGGGATGAGTAGCAGAAACCGATTCGCCTCCTGAGATTAAACGATGTACGACGCGGGAAGACCTTTGATGGACGATATTGTGAAACGTTGCTGTATCTCGTGGTGCTTCGCCGGCACAAATGCTGCAGGGCCCAAAAAACATATCTGAGGTTTCTATTTACAGAAATCTGCCAAGCGGTTGTTTTTTTCTTTTTCTTTTTTTTTCCCCTTGCGGTGGGATGTTAGCTTCAGGCTTCTGAAAAAATCGCAATGTTGAGATTTCAAACGTCAGGCACAATGCTTGTAGCTCAAAATAGGAGGATGGCTTCACATCTAGGCATAGTGGTTTATCGCAGAGGGGCTTCAACATTTCTCAACAAAGGGCCAGATTAATGTAATTGAGACTTTAAGGCAGGGGTGTCAAACTTTATTTCATTGCGGGCCGCATCAGCATTATGGTTGCCCCCCCAAAGGGCAAGTTACATCTGTAAGACTATGTATCTACTGTACGTTGATACATAGGAGTACCCAGGAGTACCCCGTGCGTCAGAGGAGTACCCCGTGCAGCTTTCTACTTACCGAAAAGGATGTACACTAAAAGGGTCACTCCACCCAAATCTGAGGTTTTCGGCAGAGAAGGAGAATTATAGCGACCATGTTTGCCTGGTGGATGAATTTTTCACCGGGTGGCCCCGCCAGGGGTGGACTGACAACTCATGGAGCCCCCCCGGGCAATAGGAGTTTATGGGGCCCCTGGGTAATAGGAGATTATGGGGACCCCAGGCAATAGGAGATTATAGGGCCCCCAAGCAATAGATTATGGGGCCACACAGTATACACACACACACACACACACACACATATATGGTATACACACACACAGACACACAATATACACACACAGTATACACATACACACATTGAAAAGGTACTGGAGAGGCGGGGCAGCTATAATCACAGATTTTTACATACTGTCCCTGGTTTTATTGAGGCTGGCAACCCTGATGGGGTCCCTTAGTGGCATGCTGAGGGCCCGAATGGTCAGTCCGCCCCTGGGCCCAGCCCTCCGTTATATAAGAAGTGTCAGAAGAACAGAAGCGTCACGCGGCGGAAGACTCCCACTGAGGCGGATCGCGTGGACAGAGCCGGGAAGAAGCCGGAGCAAGATGCGGGACGAGAAGTGCGGAGGAAGAAGAAGAAGATGGAGGAGAAGGAGTTGGAGGAAGAAGAAGAACACCGAAGGAAGACCAGAAGAAAGAAGATGGAAGAAGAAGCAGAAAGAAGAAGAGATTAATAAAGGATTTGTCAAAAACTGTCTCTTGTGTTTTTTTTACCCTTTTGACACTTTTTTTGTGAAATGGTAGGGGTACATTTGTACCCCATTACCAATTCACACAGGGGGGGCTGGGATCTGGGGGACCCCTTGTTAAAGGGGGCTTCCAGATTCTGATAAGCCCCCTGCCCACAGACCCCCACAACCACTGGGCAAGGGTTGTGAGGATGAGGCCCTTCTCCCCATCAACACGGGGACAAGGTGCTTGGGGGGGCTGTCCCAAAGTTGAGGGCATGTGGCCTGGTACAGTTCAGGAATCCTGCGGCCTGACAGGTTGCGTGTTCGGATACAGGTCTGGTATGGATTTTGAGGGGGACCCTCACCCCATTTTTTTTTTAATCTTGGTTCGGGGTTCCCCTGTGGAGGAATTCCATGCCGTTTTTATCAATGAACTTTTATGCGTATTGTCGGACCGACAATTAGTTATAGCCGTGGGTTGTTTTAAATGACTTTTTCTTGATCATACATCACGGGACACAGGAGCTTCATTACATAGTGGGTTATATAGGCACCTCTGGTGATTGGACACTGACTGACCCCAATTAAGGAGAATTCCTCCCCTATATAACCCCTCCCATATGGGAGGCACCTCAGTTTTTTCGCCAGTGTCTATGGTGGTTGGTCACGTAAAACTTCAGCTCTGTGCAGGTCCCTGCGGGGGCCTAAGGGCTACAACAAACCGGATCCATACCCCGGGCCGATATTTGACTCCCAAGATGGTATGGTACCCGGGCCTCATCAGCCAAAGAAATGAGGTTTGGCCTGTAAGTCCTCTCCATTGGAAGACTGGGCTCTGGGAAAACCAGACTTGGTGTACTGTTTACACAGAGCGCACGAAAGTTTCTGGCAGAGTCTTTTACATGATCCAGGTAGGAGGCTCTTCCGAGAAAGGGCCCCAGATAAACCTGAAGGTTGGCTAACACTACCCGCCATGATGGGTGAAGGCTGGAATTTGTCTGGTTCAGCAATTCCTGTGGCGGGGACAGGTAAGGGAAGTTAATCCTATATATGTAATTATATGATGGATTTCTTCATTGTGAGTAGTTGTATGTCTTACCTGGTTTCCACCACTAGAGGGAGTAAGAGCAGCCTGATGCATACTTACATGGCTTTTCAGTACACACGCTCAGTGAAGCCTGGTTCTCCAGCTGTCTCACGTCTCCACTACAATCCCTGCCACAACAAGGTAACACAGGGGTCCCACGTAGTCTGGGGGTCCCACGCAGCTCCGGTGGAGTTCTCCTTACCCCCCCTGGATCCCGCGGTCCTCGTGCACGCGCGCGGGCGCGTGCACGTGCGCCGGGCGCGTTCCCGGCCTAATGGAGGAGGGGGAGTGTGGTTGTGAGCCGTGCACATCAATGTGCACGGTGCTGTACTGCGCAGGCGCCAGGCGGCAGTTTTAAAAAGCCCAGAGCGTCAGGGGGCTGTAAGTGGAGACACAGGAGCTGTGGGCAGTAAGCATCCGTGGGGATTGGATCCAGGCAAACCTTAGACACCTACTCAGCATCAGGTTGTGCAGTTTAAGCGTATATATTATTGTGAGACTTTAAGCACAACAGTGATTGCACTTGTACTAGTACCTCTGCTTTGTAGCTTAGGACTATGTCTCCTCGTAAGAGGGTCTCAGGGGGAGGTAGCAAGGGCACTGGTAAATCACCGCCTAGGTCCAGGGGTTCTAAAAGTGCCTGTAAGTTACCATCTCCCCTGCAAGACTGGAGCCAGCCTCTCAAGACGAGTCAGTGCCCCTGTCAGGTTTTGCAGCCTCTCCTAATGTCTCAGCCCCGGTCTATGTCACTGAGGACTCCCTTAGGGCTACATTGGAGGGTTTTGAAGGGAGAATAATGAATTTTATTTCTGCTTCCCTGAAACATAGCAGGAAAAGGGGTAGATCCCCTCCCTCTGCTTAAATTCCTCTCTCAGATGATTCTTCTGACAATGAGGAGAGATCCCTCTCTCGGGACAGGGATCATGAGCAGTCGGATGAGTCAGAGGAAGAGGAGATAGTCCCCTCCTCCCAGGCGCTCAGAAAACAGGTGCAGTATTATACTGAATTGATGCGTATCACATTCAGAATGCCTGCTGCTGAAGTCTCTACGTCCTCTGTTTCTTCCCTGGGAGTCAGGAAAGCCCCACAGACTGTTTATTCCTTTCCAATTCATCCCTTAATGGATGAATTGTTGTATAAGGATTGGGGACATCCCGATAAACTGTTTGATCCTCCTAAAAGGTTTTCTATGCATTATCCTCTGGAGGAAAGTTTCACCAAGAAGTGGGGGGTCCCATCTGTCGATGCGGCTGTTTCTTGCGTGAATAAAAACCTGACTTGTCCATTGGATAATGCTCAGGTATTTAAGGATCCAACTGATAAAAAGCTGGAAACCTTATTAAAAGCCTCCTTTTCCATGACTGGCGCTGTGGTGTAACCTACAGTCGCAGCCGTGGGGTTGTGTCAGTTCCTCAAGGAACAGGTTAAGCAGATGCTTGGGCTCCTTCCCAGTGAGGAAGTGGAGAATTATGCAGAAATGCCTCATATTCTGTGTTTCATGATTGATGTGATTTTGGATTCTGTCCAGCAAGCATCACGTTTGTCCCTCATGTTGGTACACATGCGAAGAGCCCTATGGCTAAAGAATTGGGCAGCTGAGCTGTCATGCAAGAAGCATTTGATTGGGTTCCCGTTTAAAGGGGAATGTTTGTTTGGAGAAGAATTAGACAAATTCGTCCAAAAAATTTCAGGGGGTAAATCTACTCTCCTTCCAGTCAAAAGGAGCAAGCGTCCTTCATTCAGGCGTGCTCTCTCTCCCGGAGCATCAAGCTCTAAGCAGTGGCGACGGCCTTCTCAACCCTCCTCTACAGGAAAGGCTCAAGGCCGAGCCCAGGGACAGAAAAAGACTTGGGGGCGAAAGCCTGCCAAGCAGAGCCCAAAAGCTTCCTTGTGAAGGGGCGCCCCCGCTCGCCGAGTGGGGGGAAGGCTCCTGCGACTTGCAAGAGCCTGGCGGGAAGAGATCCGGGACAAGTGGGTGATCTCTTCGGTGTCTCTGGGCTACAAGCTAGAGTTTCAGGAGATTCCACCTTCTCGCTTTCTAAGGTCAAGGATCCCCAGGGATCCAGTAAAGCAAAAATTGCTATTTCTGGCCTTAGATCACTTACTATCCCAGGGGGTGATAGTAGAAGTGGACCCAAAAGAACAGGGTTCAGGGTTTTACTCAAATCTCTTCACCGTTCCAAAGCCAAATGGAAGTGTCAGACCTATCCTAGATCTGAAGGATCTGAACCGGTTTTTACGCATCCGGTCCTTCCGAATGCAGTCAATCCGCACTGTGGTCTCCTCCCTGCAAGGGGGGGAATTTATGGCATCAATAGATATCAAAGATGCATATCTACATGTGCCAATTTTTCCCGCACACCAAAAATTTCTAAGGTTCGCGGTAGAGCGGCGCCATTTTCGATTTGTGGCCTTGCCGTTCGGGCTCGCTACGGCCCCTCGAGTCTTCACAAAGATTCTGGACCCTCTCTTGGCAAACCTAAGAGCTCAGGGTATAGCCATCATGGCTTATCTAGACGATTTGCTTCTCATGGAGAAAACAGCAGCGTTCCTAAACCACAGCGTCAGCAGAACGCTAGAACACCTGGAACGCCTAGGTTGGATCATAAACCTAGAAAAGTCATCCCTACAGCCTGCCACCAGGTTGGAATACCTGGGCATGATCATCGACACCGCTCAGGGCAAGGTGTTTCTTCCAAGGCCAAAGGCCTTGGCCATTGGGGATCTGGTGCGCCTAATTTTGGGCAGGAGATCTTCCCCCATTCGATTGTGCATGAGACTGTTAGGGAAAATGGTCGCCTCCTTCCACTGAAGGCCTCTGCAAAGATGCATCCTTGCAGCTTGGAACAGGAAGCCCCAAGCCTTGGATCTTCCTATGCGTCTATCCCCAGGGACACGCAAGAGTCTCGTCTGGTGGTTACAAACCAAGAATTTGCTGAAGGGCAAAACTTTTCTTCCTCTTCCATGGAAGATTATCACGACAGATGCCCGCCTGACAGGCTGGGGAGCAGTGTTGGAGGAGACGTGCTCGCAGGGGAAATGGTCTGCGATCGAGAAGCTATTGCCCATAAATATCTTGGAGATCCGGGCAGTTTATATGGCTCTCATAAAGTGGTCTTACAGACTACGAGGTCTCCCGGTTCGGGTTCAGTCCGACAATGCCACAGCAGTTGCTTATATCAATCACCAGGGCGGTACCAGGAGTCTGGTGGCCCAAAAAGAGGTGAATCGCATACTTGTCTGGGCAGAAAAGCATGTTCTGTGTCTTTCTGCAGTCTTCATTCCAGGAGTGGAAAATTGGCAGGCGGATTTTCTGAGCCACCAGCAGTTGTGCCCAGGAGAATCGGAACATATGTCACAGGTGGGGTACTCCAGACGTAGATCTGTTTGCATCCAGGTTCAACAGGAAACTGGACAATTTTGTGTCAAGGACAAGAGATGCACTCGCTCAGGGGTCAGATGCTCTGACAGTTCCCTGGGATCAGTACAATTTGATTTATGCCTTCCCCCCAAGCCCGCTTCTGTCGTGGTTCCTGGGAAGAGTCAAGAGGGAGACAAAGTCGGTCCTTTTGGTGGCCCCGGCTTGGCCCAGGCGACCATGGTACGCAGAGATCATGAAGTTGGCAGTAGGCAGGCCATGGATCCTCCCTCTCCGGCCAGATCTGCTCTCACAGGGTCCAATTTACCATCCTGCTTTACGCAGTCTGAATTTGACGGTTTGGCTGCTGAGACCCACATTCTAAGAGACCGTGGCCTTTCGGGGCCAGTCCTTTCTACTCTGGTCAATGCCAGAAAACCGGCCTCCAGGCTTATTTATTACAAAATCTGGAGGGCATATGTTTCCTGGTGTGAACTCAGGAAAAGGGAGCCCCGTAATGATCCGCCCCAAGGGGAGGGGTAATGGAGGGGCGGGCATGACCTGGTGCCTTAGGAGCCAGGAAGATAGAAGAGGGTGTGGTAGGTGAGGAAAATAGAAGAAGGGGAGGAGCGGTATAAAAGGGGGGGCGGAGCCAGAGCGAGCACCAGTGCACGAGGGAAATCATCAGAGGAGGCAGCTTTCCCACCCTCCCTCCCTACTGTGGGGTTGTTCTTTAGTGCGGGTCTGTTTTGTATCTGGCTGGTGTTTTTCGTTTCTGTTTTTCTTGCAGGCGCAGATGGCTGGTCGTCACAACGGTGGAAAACGGCCCTTTTGGGGGGCTGCAGCGGTATCTTTCTGGTGGTCTTTGACGGTGGCGGTAAACGGAGGTGATCAAAAAGGGGTGGGGGGCTCATCGGTAAGATGGGCCCCTCCGGTGTATTCCTGAACGGTGGACGGAATACTGGGATGTTGTGTATTCCTGAACGGTGGACGGAATACTGGGATGTTGTGTATTCCTGAACGGTGGACGGAATACTGGGATGTTGTGTATTCCTGAACGGTGGACGGAATACTGGGATGTTTTTCACTGCAGGAATTGGTTGTCTCTGAGTGGTCACAGCTGGAGGCCTGGTATGTTAAAGGTACCGCAGTGAGGTTGGTGTTTTTGGTTTAAAGTGGGTCACCGTCAGAGATCACCAGACTGGAATTTAGTTTAAAAAATGTTGTTTATGGTTTGATATACATGTTTATATATTTATATATTTATATATATATCTTTGGAGTGAGTAAAAAGTTTTGGTTGTGTTAATAAAGGCCGTTGTGGCCAGTTTACTCCAAAGAGAAGGTGTGGTCTCGTTATTAAGGTTGATAAGAAGGTCGAGGTGGCAGTGGGTAGAAAGAAAGGGGACATTTGGGCTACGCAGGTCATGGCATCCTAGAAAGTATGTCATTAACAGGATCTTGGCCTTTCTCCAGTCAGGCCTAGAAATGAATTTGGCCATAAGCACTATCAAGGTGCAGATTTCGGCCCTGTCAGTGTTTTTTCAAAGCCACTTGCATCAAATTCCCTGGTGCGGGCTTTCATCCAGGGGGCCATGCGGATAAGGCCGCCAGTCAAACCTCCGGTATGCCCATGGGATCTGAATTTGGTTCTCTCGGCTTTGCAGGGGCAACCATTTGAACCTTTGCATCTGGCTTCATTAGTTCTCCTGACTAAAAAGAAAAAAAAAAATTGGTCTTCTTGGTAGTCATCTCCACGGCTAGAAGAGTATCAGAGCTGGCAGCTCTTTCCAGCAAGGAGCCGTATCTAATTATCCATAAGGACCAGGTGGTTATGCGTCCCAACAGGTCCTTTCTACCTAAGGTGGTTTCGGGATTCCATTTGAATCAAGATGTAATCCTACCATCCTTTTTTCCGGACCCACAGTCTGGAGAAGAAGAATCTTTGCACACTTTGGATGTGGTTAGAGCAATCAGTATATATCTTCAAGCAACTGTTCAGATAAGGAAAACTGATTGCTTATTTATTTTGCCGGAAGGCCCTAGGAAGGGCCAGGCGGCATCAAAATCCACTCTCTCAAGGTGGATTAGACAAGTTATTTCTCAGGCCTATAGTGTAAAGGGGAAGATTCCTCCTTTTCAAGTGAAAGCGCACTCTACTAGGGCTGTAAGTGCTTCTTGGGCAGTGCATCACCAGGCCTCCCTGGCTCAGATCTGTAAGGCTGCAACTTGGTCATCAGTCCACACATTCACCAGATTCTATCAGGTGGATGTCAGAGGGCAAGAGGATATCGCCTTCGGGCGCAGTGTACTGCAGGCTGCAGTTTAGGTCCTCCGGTCCCTGGCGGTCTATAATTATGATCTGTGTCTCCCTCCCCTCAATCTGAGCATTGCTATGGGACATCCCACTATGTAATGAAGCTCCTGTGTCCCGTGATGTATGATCAAGAAAATGGGATTTTTATATACAGCTTACCTGTAAAATCCTTTTCTTGAGAGTACATTACGGGACACAGGGCTCCCGCCCCTCTTGGGTTTTACATGGTTTCTTATTGCTTTGCTACAAAACTGAGGTGCCTCCCATATGGGAGGGGTTATATAGGTGAGGAATTCTCCTTAATTGGGGTCAACCAGTGTCCAATCACCAGAGGTGCCTATATAACCCACTATGTAATGAAGCTCCTGTGTCCCGTGATGTACTCTCAAGAAAAGGATTTTACAGGTAAGCTGTATATAAAAATCCAATTTTTTCCTTTAGAAATGTCATTTTGCTGTCAGACTGTTGTAAACATGGGAAACATGCTCCCCTTTACAGGCATACTATAGACAACCCCCAGGTATGAAATTTAAAGGAATATTACACTTTTATTGTTTTACTTTAAGCATTATTAAAATCACTGCTCCCGGAAAAAAATTTCTTGCATTGATACATGTCCCCTAGGGCAGGACCCGGGTCCCCAAATACTTTTTATGACAATATCATGCATATAAGCCTTTAAAATTAGCACTTTTGATTATTCATGGTTGTGTCCCATAGACTTTAACGGTGTTCGAACAAATGTTTGGCCTATTCGCATGTTCTGGATGCAAACCGAACAGGGGGGTGTTCGGCTCATCCCTACTTAGAGGTATGCCTATGTAAGGAGTTCAGGACTATGCTACATACAGAGTGTAGAGTTCAGGGGTGTTCTATGTATAGAGTGCAGGGTTGAGGAGTGTGCTACATACAGAGTGCAGAGTTTAGGAATGTGCTAGGTATGGAGTGCAGAGTTCAGGAGTGCACTTTGTACAGATTGTAGTGTTGAGGAGTGCACTACATACAGATTGCAGGGCTTAGGGGTGTGCCTATATAAGGAGTGCAGAGTTCAGGAGTATGCTACATACAGAGTTCAGGGGTGTGCTATGTACAGAGTGCAGGGTTAAAGAGTGTACTACATACAGAGTGCAGAAAAAGGGATGTGCTACATATGGAGTGCAGAGTTCAGGAGTGCGCTTTGTACAGACTGTAGTGTTGAGGAGTGCACTACATACAGATTGCAGGGCTTAGGGGTGTGCCTATGTAAGGAGTGCAAAAAAAATGTGTTTAGTGTTTCGTATTAAAAAAAAAATAGTATTTCGCAATT
The DNA here is from genome assembly GCF_037356315.1 of Lithobates pipiens. Classification (NCBI taxonomy): domain Eukaryota; kingdom Metazoa; phylum Chordata; class Amphibia; order Anura; family Ranidae; genus Lithobates; species Lithobates pipiens. Next base: position 584,074,532 of record NW_027507764.1, on the reverse strand, counting down.
CATGTCCGAAATTCAATTTGAATTTTCGTTAGGTTTGTAAAACTTTTTGTTAAAATAAAAATAACGAAAGTTCGTTATGATGAATTTATCGTTACGAGGGGTTCCCACCCTCCCTGTGCTGCGCTGACCTCCTGGGGTTTTAACTTTTAGGTTCGTTAACTTTTCGGAACAATTACGAATTTTCATTATGAATTTGGATCCGAAATTCGTAAAACGAAATTTCGGATTTCGTATGGAATTCGTATGCATAAAAATTTGAATGTACGAATTTCGATTCGCACGCAACTCATCGCACATGTCTACTCCTCAGCCGAGCTACCTCGGGCAACCCGGACCCCGGGCACGTGAGAGTATGGATCGGGATGGCAATGCCCCAGATGGTTAAAAAAAAAAAAACTCCTTCCACCACAGAACCGTTTGGTAGGTTTATGGTTAACAGCGATTGGATAATGTAAGTCAGCAGAGCTTCCCCTCATTTACTAAGTTCCAGAGCGACTGCACTTGCAGAGCACACCGTCTATAAATCACCCGCAGCGCCGAGCGCACCGTCTATTTGCCTTTAGTAAATCACCCCCAGCGCCGAGCGCACCGTCTATTTGCCTTTAGTAAATCACCCCCAGCGCCGTTCTCCATCAGGCAGGATTGGTGTCGCGACTCCGAGAACGGTGGGGGGGGATATACTGGAAATGGCCGGGTTCAGCGATCAGGAACAGCCACGGATTGCAGAGCTGGGCATTCTGCGCCCCCCCCCCTCCCCTCCCCCCGGGGGGTCAGAAGTCTGCATGTTTATGTTGACACCTGGTAATTTGGTGCGGCGACGAGGCAGCCACATCGCAAGTTGCCAGGCAACAGTGACAGGAAGGTGATATAGGTGATAGGAGGAAAATAAGGTTCCGCTCTGTGTCGTGCGCTCACCGTGCCGCGTTCCCTGATTAACCCCGCGTGGGGGGGGGGGGAGAGCATCTGACACATGAACACTGACACCCTAAACAGCTGTGGAGGTGACAGGCAAACAAGAGGAAAGAAGGTGGACGACTGCCAGAAAACACCATCCGAGTCCTCCATGGCCGATGGTGCAAATGGGCATTTGGTGCATAAAATCTGAAGAAGCCATTTATCATGCCGATCGAAGAATTTCCCATAAACAATCACTTTGTCAGCAGTTAACCACTTAAGCCCCGGACCAATTTGCAGCTAAAGGACCAGGCCCCTTTTTGCGATTCGGCACTGCGTCGCTTTAACTGACAATTGCGCGGTCATGTGACGTGGCTACCAAACAAAATTGGCGTCCTTTTTTTCCCACAAATAGAGCTTTCTTTTGGTGGTATTTGATCACCTCTGCGTTTTTTCTTTTTTGCGCTATAAACAAAAATAAAGCGACAACTTTGAAAAAAATGCAATATTTTCTACTTTTTGCTATAATAAATCTCCCCAAAACATATATAAAAAAACATATTTTTTCCTCAGTTTAGGCCGATACGTATTCTTCTACATATTTTTGGTAAAAAAAATCGCAATTAGTGATTATTGATTGGTTTGCGAAAAAGTTATAGCGTTTACAAAATAGGGGATAGTTTTATAGCATTTTTATTAATATTTTTTTTTTTACTAGTAATGGCGGCGATCAGCGATTTTTATTGTGACTGCGACATTATGGTGGACACATCGGACATTTTTGACACATTTTTGGGACCATTGCCATTTATACAGCAATCAGTGCTATTTAAATGCACTGATTTCTGTCTAAATGACACTGGCAGTGAAGGGGTTAACCATTAGGGGGCAGTGTAAGTGTTATGTATGACGTTATGTGCTTTTTTATTGTAGGGGGCGTGGCCTGGCATGTGACGTCACTGATCGTCTTTCCCTATAAAAGGGAACAGACGATCGGTGACAGCCACATAGGGAAGTACGGGGAGAGGTTTGTTTACACAGACCTCTCCTCGTTCTTCAGCTCTGTGACCCGATCGCAGGACACCAGCGGCGATCGGGTCCGCTGGTCCCGCGGCCGCGGTCACAGAGCTCAGGACCGGGTCAGGAGCGCGCTGTCGGGAGCGCGCTGCCGGTGGCGCGCTCCCGACCCACGGCTGGGCACTTAAAAAGCAACGTACAGGTACGTGCTTGTGTCCAGCCGTGCCATTCTGCTGACGTACATTGGCGTGAGGCGGTCCTTAAGTGGTTAAATAAGAAAATACAGATTCTGCATTGCCAGTCGGTATTTTTTGCACGTGTCCGCAGAAACACGCACATATATGCACATGCCCCAAACATCCTTCATTAATTACTCAAGCGCCGAAAAAAGATTTTACACCCCCCTTCATGACCAGGCCATTATTTGCAGTTCATCACTGCGCTACTTTAACCGCTTCAGCCCCAGAAGGATTCACCCCCCCTTAAAATGGTTGTTTTGGGGTTTTTTTGGTTGTAAACTCTCAAAAGTCGTAAACAGAATTTCGTATTTCGTACGGAATTCACGTGCATAAAAATTTGTATTTCGGATTCGTACGAATGTACGAGTTTCCGGAAATTCGTACGAAATTTTCGTTTCGTAGGAAACTAATCGCGCATGTCTACACCAGATGCAGATTTTTAACTTGCCACCGTCACCTGCCACCACATGTGGATTGCCACGTCACCTGCCACCATTAGAAGATTTTCACTTGCCGCGTCACCTGCCACCATTAGCAAATTGAAAAAAATTTGGGTGGCCTCTAGAAACAATGTCACCGGGTATATGATTTAAAGCAGCGGTTGTACCATCATCCAAGACTTAATGAAATAGCGGTTTGGGAACCCGGTCCCCAACCAAGGCTCACCAAGGAAAAGAAAGGAAGCAAGTGGACTATCTCTTCTTTCCCTTCTTCCCCTCTTTCTCTTCCCCCCATCACCGTTCACTCATCTTTCTTATCTTTCACAGCGGTTTACCTGCGTTTCTTTTGGTTCCTTTTGCTTTTTGTTGTTCTTTCACACCCATTTAATTGATCGGTTGGTTTGTTGACACTTTTCACTATTCATTCACTGGTTGCACCACCAATTTTCCTCTTTTGGAATCTCTCACTTTGTTCATATCGCCTTCATTTTAACCTCATTCATTCACTTAGTCACCACATCACTGGGCTTTTCCCTCACTCCTCACCTAATGCCGCATACACACGATCGGGCTTTCCGGTAGACTTGGTCCGGCGGACTGGAATCCGTCAAAAACAATTCGATCGTGTGTGGGCTCCACCTGACTTTTTATTTCCCCAAAAGTCCGACCGACCTAGAAATAGAACATGTTTCAAATCTATCCGACGGACTCAAGTCCGACGGACTAAAAATTGGGCAAAACCGTTCGTCTGTGTGCTGGTCCGACGGACCAACTACGACGCAAGGGCAGCTATTGGCTACTGGCTATTGAACTTCCTTGTTTAGTCCCGTTTACGTCATCACGTTCAAAATGGACTTAGTCCGGTCATGTGTGGCCAAGTCTGTTTCATTCAGAAAGTCCGTCGGACCTCTGCCGAAAGTCCGTCGGGAAGACCGTCGGACTTAGTCCATCGAAAAGTCAGTCGAAAAGTCTGGCCATGTGTACGCGGCATAATAGTTTTGGTTTATTTATCTTGTGTGCTTCATTCCACTCATGCAGCGTACAAATGACCGAACTTTCCGGCAGAAAAGGTCAGACAGCCTTCCCGACGGAGTTCTGATGGAGTTCAGACCCAACCAGGGGCGGACTGACCATTGGGGCACTCGGCCACTGCCCGAGGGCCCCATGTCACTAGGGGGCCCCATCAGGGTTTTCAGCCTCAATAAAACCAGGGACAGTATGTAAAAATCTGTGTTTTTTTAAAAATCCCAAGATTATAGCTGCCCCGCCTCTCCAATACCTTTTCAGTGTGTGTATGTGTATTCTGTGTGGCCCCATAATCTCCTATTGCCCGAGAGCCCCATAATCTTCTATTGGCCGGGGGCCCCATAATCTCCTATTGCCCGGGGGCCCCATGAGTTGTCAGTCAGCCCCTGGACCCCAACGGACTTGCCCACACACGAACAGACCAATGTCCGTTCGTTTTGAGCGCGATGACGTACGACGGAACTAGAAAAGGAATTTCAATAGCCAGTAGCCAATAGCTGCCCTTGAGTTGTATTTGGTCCGTCGGACCAGCCCACAGACGAACGGTTTTCCCGATAGGAGTTGATTCCATCGGAAAGATTTAAAGCATGCTCTATTTCTAGGTCCGTCTGAATTTTTTGAAGAAAAACGATCGGAATATCCTACGGAATGATTCTGTCAGACCTTTTCTCCCGGAAAGTCCGGTCGTGTGTATGCGGCATCAGTCTCCAGCCCCTTGACTTGTCAATTTCCCCCAGTGGCCGCGGGAGACTCCCTGTGCTGTGTATGCACCAGGACTTGGGTAAGCAGCCTTACCCCCCCCCCCCCCCCCCCCACCGGTCCTTCATCCCTTTACATATATGCACTGCTGAATTGTACAATATATATTTTTCCATATATGTTTGACTACATAGTCATTGATCTTTGTCTATTAAATTACAGATGTATTTCCTGATGAAGCGGTTTATCCCGCAAAACTAGTTGAAAAAAAGTTACCTTTGTTTTAATTTACTACTGTCATCTACTATGTATCAATACATTTGTCTTACATTTTTATGACTGTTTCTTATATATTCCATTGTATCCCTCTTGTATTGTACCAAGATAGTCCACTTGCTTCCTTTCTTTTCCTTGGTGAGCCTTCGTTGGGGACCAGGCAGGGGCGGACTGACGATTCATGGGGCTCCCCGGGCAATAGGAGATTATGAGGCCCCCAGGCAATCAGACATTATGGGGCCACACAGTATACAATCACACAGTATACACAGACATGTTTCTATTGGCTGAGAAGGTACTGGAGAGGTGGGGTAGCTATAATCTAAGCCTTTTTAGACCAAAAGGATGTTGGTAAGGGATATTTCAGAGACAGATGTAAAAAAAAAGCACAGATTTTTACATACTTTCCCTGGTTTTACTGAGGCTGGCAACCCTGATGGGGCCCCCTAGTGGTACGGGGCCCTCGGGCAGTGCCCGAGTGGCCCAATGGTCAGTCCGCTCCTGGGACCAGGTTCCCAAACCTCTATTGCACAGGTTCCTCAACAACAAAAGGGCATCATTGGGGCAACCTGCATTGTCACATGTCCATGCATTCATACATTTTTTACTTATTTCGCTCATCAAACATACCAGTCCACAGTCCTGCCAATGTCCTCTTTGGAGCATACCATTGTTACTTTGTAGCTCTATTTATGCTCTTTTGTGTCAGTACAAATATTGATACGTAACAGAGCAAGTTGGATCCAATTAACTCCACAAGGCGAATCGGCAGGCAGACGCCACTACAATCATAGCCTTTCAGCCTATTAGCCACTATTAGATCATTTACACATACACTGTATATTGTTAAAAGTATTGGGACACTGCCTTTACACGCACATGAACTTTAATGGCCTCCCAGTTTTAGTCCGTAGGGTTCAATATTGTGTTGGCCCTGCCCTTTGCCATTATAACAGCTTCAACTCTTCTGGGAAGGCCGTTCCACAAGGTTTAGGAGTGTGTCTATGGGAATGTTTGACCATTCTTCCGATGTGGAGATTCCGCTATACGCTAAACATAAGGAATCTCGCCTGCGCTAATAAGCGCCCATTTCGTCTAATGGTATAATACATCTTACCTATCACTCTATTTCGCGCATTTATCCCCAATGAAACAGACATGACCACAGCTTACGTCCTCATCTCAGGACGACTGCCCCCTCCTGGGCAGAGGCTTTTGCTTTTATTCACACACACAAAGGAAACCCTGGCCCCAACAGCCAATCGCTTCCTTCACGGGATATGACCTCACAGGATATGATCAAACAAGGATATGAGTTTACACAACAACCAATGACTACCATTCCTGCTGATGGGAGACTATCTGCAGGTATAAGCCATGGCACCCCAAATATGTTGATCAGGCACACAGGAGTGACATGAGCGCACATCCGCTAAACCGATAATGTCTTTGCAGAGTGAACACATCCCCCCCCCCCCGACAAACATCTGTGCATCGCACAGGGGCCCTTTCGCCGGCAAACATATCCCCACTCAGGCATGTACTGGCCATTGTGACTACCAGGAGTTTTCCGGTGGGCTAAAAAAGTTTAAAATATCCAATAGATTTCGTTCCACTTCACAATTGTGTCCCACTTGTTGGTGATTCTTCACAAAAAATTAAAATTTTATGTAGCGGGGACTCTTTAAGGACTATAAAACTACTGTTCCCAGAACCCCGCTGGTTCCCAGGATGTTTGGAGTTATGCCCCAGAGACTCATGGGGGAGGGCATATAAGGAGGGGGAGAGGCCTAGTTCGCTCTCTTTGGACACCCCCCCCTCTCCTAGCAAGAGGAGGTCTGTGCTGAACTGCTGGAGGCACAAGGCCTGAAACCTGGGCCTTGTGCTCTTTTCCAAAGAGCCCTCTGCCAGCCTAGCTGCACCTGAGAGACATTTTCTCATCCTTGCTGCAGTACACCAGAAGGATTGAAGACTCGGAGGTCGGTGGATTGCTGTTCCTAGACGAATTGGCGGAGGAAACGGACTTGGACTTGTCCGGGTGGTGAGAGCTGTTTAAAGACAGATACTTTCTCTTTATTATTCGTTTGGATTACAAAGTTGTTCTTCAAGTGCACCACCGAAAGATTGCTAGCGAATATTGTTTCACTGAACTTCCATCTAGATCAGCCAGGCCTGACTGCATAGGTAGATAGTGCTGGGTGTTAGTTTACCCATGCGGGGAAGTAGCTGAAAAAGGGCAGCGCTAGAGTTGCATAGCAATACTTTATTATGCTGATTACTCTGTTTAACTTTATTACTGGTTACTGCAGGGACCTGCTTATGTGTTGCAAACCAAATGTTCGATTCATGTTATTCCTTTTATAAAACAACAAGTAAAGTCAGTTATATATACTTTCAAAGATTGTCTATGAGCTTGAGTTATACACCCACACACACACACATATTTAGAGTATAAGTGATTTAATGTGTATTGCTAGATACTAACTGTGCCAGAGTGGGTAGAGCAGATTGCCGGGGGGGTTGGCGGAGCTGTGTTTAGGGCCCAAACCAAACTTGCGGCCCTCTTAAGTGAGGGTATCGCTATACGTGGGGGCTCGTAAATCCGGGATTTCCGAGACAGCGGTGAACACGCCAGAGGTACCGGCATGGACCCACAGGGAGTCAGAGCGTGGTGTGAAGCGGCTAAGGCCGACCCAAGTCAGTCAGTGGTCATTAGCCTCCCAGGGGAGAAATGGTCGACAGAGACCGTAGAGGAGTTAATGAAGTCAGTGTCCCCAGACCATGAACCATGGGTGATGGAGATAAAATCAGACCCAGACATCTCATATCAGTACGCGCTAGTGGAATACTGGGATGGGATGCCGGAGGCTTGCAAGCGCAACTGTGTACGGACACAAGACAACAGATCCTATAGGTTGACGCACGCAACAAAGGAGGAGCCATCGCCAACGGGATCACCGCAGGCTGTGGCCCGTACCTCACCCGAGAGTCTCAGACCAGCACCGGCCACCCTTAGCGCAGAACTGTGTGCTGTCCTGGGGGAGATTGTGGCCCAGTGCAAGAAGGATCCCACAAAAAAAAAAAAAAAAAAAAAAGAAGGATCCCACAGATTACCCGATGTCGGGATACAGAAAACTCCGGATGTTTTCAGGGAGGAAACCTGTACCTTCGGAAGAAGAGGGATTTGAAGAGTGGTTAGATAGCGCAACTCAGGCACTAGAGGAATGGGAAGTTCCAGAGTGCAGAAAGAAGCAGAGGATTATGGAAAGTCTAAAGGGGCCTGCTCTAGAGGCCGTACGCAACCTGAAGATGAGCAGGACAGACTGTAATGCGCAGGAGTACCTAGATGTATTACAGAATGTGTTTGGTGGGACAGAGAAAATCTCTGAGCTTGCTTATCAGTTAGAGCATTGCTACCAGAAGAAAGGTGAAAAACTATCAGACTACATGGGACGTTTAGATAAAATCCTGCATAGGATGATCCTAAGGAAGGGGATCAGCCCAGGGAAAGTAGATGAGGCCCGTGCTCAACAGGTACTGAGGGGAGCTCAACCCATGGATCCTATTGCATGGACACTGCGTGCCCGACAGGATGGGAAGAATCTGGAGTACACTGACCTCATCCGAATGATCAGAGAGGAAGAGGCCCTACTGGAAGAGAAAAGGGAAGAACATCCCATTGAGCCCGTCGAACAACCGGTAGCAATAGTTACACCGGCCATGACTCCCGCTAGAGATAAGGAGGTGGACACTTTGAAGTTACAGATGTCCCAGGTGATGGAGATGTTGACTGCTATGATGGCAAAAGGTCAAGGGGGAGCCGAGAAACCAAGTCCTAGGAAGGAGTTGTTTCCAGATACACCAACACCAAGCCCCACTCGGGACCGAGAAGAGATGCTATGCTACAACTGCGGGGGCAGTGGCCACTTCGCCAGTAGATGTTCCAGTCCCAAGAAGAAGAAGATAGATAACCGCCAGCCGGCGGGAAACTCCAGAGGGCCCCGGTGAGGGAGTCAACCGGGTGCCCATGCCTTTCAGTGAACTCCAAACTGAATAGAAGGAAGAGAAAGAGAGAAAACCAGACCCCTCAGAAGGAATGTCTACAAATAAGAGACAATAACATCCCTCAGCGGGTTTGTACTCCCATTACTGTGGGGAGGGTCAATGCATACCAGGCTCGAAAAAGAATAAAGTCTAAAACCAACTGGATGAAGACGGGTCCCCAGAAGAAGGTGGCCTCAACCCGGCCCTACCCAGAAGAATTGGTCAGCCCGTCCCCCACTGTCTCCATCCAGGTGGAAGGAGTCTACACGAAGGCCCTCCTGGACACTGGAGCTCAAGTGACTTTGTTGTACAGAGACTTCTATGATAGGCACTTGAGCCATTTGCCTATACAGAAGATAGAAGAGCTGGAGATATGGGGCCTGGGAGCACAGAGTTTCCCCTACGATGGTTACCTGCCCATAAAGCTGACCTTCGATCCATCTGTGGGGGGGAAAACAGAGGTGTTTGACACCCTGGCAGTTGTGTTTCCTAGACCGCCCGGGGCCAGCAAGATGTCCCTCATCATAGGGACCAATACGGATCTGGTGCGAAGACTTCTGACCCCCCTAGTGAAGACGGGAAACCATCAAGATCCCAATATCCATCCCATGCTGAAGACAGCCTACCAACGGTTGGTCCTAGAGCAGAAGACCCCAGGAGAGGGGATAGGGAAGGTGTGGAGACTTGGGAGAGAAGGAGTGGTGCTGCAGCCCGGAGAGGTAGCCCTGCCTCAGGGCGACGGTGAAGCTTACCTGGGAGCAGCCTGGCCCCTTTGTCATGCTGGAATCCGATCCAAGGGAGGACCACTCAGGCCTGGAAGTGATACCGGAAGTGATTCCAATCAAGGCCCTGAAGAAGGCTCGAGGAAGAGTCCCAGTGAGTGTGAGAAACCCTACGGAGAGACCCATAGAGATCCCTGCCAGGATGCTGTTGGGGCAGGTGAGTCCTGCGGCCCCAGTCAGCTGGTCAGAAGTAAAAGGAACGGGTGAAGGAGGAGATGTTTGGGAAAAACTTTCCATGGAGAAACCTGGACCTACCTGGAGCCTGGAAGGAGAGAGCCAAGGCCCAGCTGACTAGATGGGAGAGGATTTTCTCAAAGGATGAGTTTGATGTGGGATGTGCCAGGAGTGCCACCAACCGAATCCGCCTCCACGAAGACAAACCCTTCAGGGAAAGGGTTAGGGGGGTTCCTCTAGCTGATCTGGAGGATCTGAGGGAGCAGCTTGCGGAGTTGAAGAAGACGGGTGTGATTCGGGAGTCTAGAAGTCCCTATGCCTCCCCCATAGTGGTGGTCAGGAAAAAGAATGGGTCGTTGAGGCTTTGTATCGACTACAGGACTCTCAACAGGAGGACCATCCCTGACCAGTATACCACACCGAGAATAGAGGATGCCCTACAGAGTTTGTCTGGTGCCAAGTGGTTCAGTGTAATGGACCTCAAGAAGTGGGTACTACCAAATCCCCATGCACCAGGAAGACCGAGAGAAGACAGCTTTCATAACCCCAGTGGGATTCTTTGAATTCAACAGAATGCCTCAGGGCCTGTCTGGAGCCCCTGCTACCTTTCAACGCCTCATGGAGAAGACCGCTGGAGACATGAACCTCATAGAAGTCCTTGTGTACTTGGACGATGTCATTGTCTTTGGGAAGACTTTGGAAGAACATGAGGCCAGGTTGGAGAAGGTGTTGAAAAGACTCAGCGAAGAGGGACTCAAGCTTTCTCCCGAGAAGTGCCGGTTTTACACAATTCCTCTGTGAACTATCTGGACACATAGTGTCTGAAAAGGGAGTGGCTACAGACCCTGAGAAGTTGGAGGCAGTTACCTCTTGGCCAAGACCGACAACAGTCACAGAGCTCAGATCTTTCCTGGGGTTCTGCTCCTATTATAGAAGATTTGTGGATGGGTTTGCCCGGATTGCCAAGCCACTAAACGAATTGCTCAAGACTGAAGGAGAAGAGGATGGCTTGGGACCTAGGAGGGCCGGTGAGTCGGTTCAAGATCAGTGGAACCCAAGGTGTGAAGAGGCTTTCCGAACCTTGAAGAGGAGCCTTACCACGGCCACAGTCCTGGCCTATGCCGACCCCACCAGACCATATGAGCTACATGTCGATGCCAGTCATGAGGGCCTAGGCGGAGTGCTCTATCAAGAGTATGAAGAGCAGCTGCGACCAGTGGCCTATGTGAGCCGGAGCCTGACTCCCTCAGAGAAGAACTACCCCACTCATAAATTGGAGTTCTTGGCCCTCAAATGGGCAGTAGTAGACAAACTGAAGGACTATCTCTACGGGGCGGAGTTTACCGTAAAGACAGATAACAATCCTCTGACCTACCTCTTCACTACTGCAAAGTTAGATGCAACCGGACACAGATGGTTGGCTGCATTATCCGGATTCAACTTCAGTCTAAAGTACAGACCAGGGGCTGGAAATAGGGATGCAGATGCCCTGTCCCGAAGATCTCATGTCATGGTCAATGACTGGGAAGACTGGACCCAGGTAGCACCGGAAGGAGTGCGAGCACTCTGTCAGGGTGCTGAGTTTCAAGCAAGAGGGGGCTCCAGAGCAGAGGAGATAGAAATCACCGCAGTGGGAGTCCCTCAACCCTACTGTGGGGTAACTCAACTAGCAGAGGAACTCCTGCCAAAGCTGTCCAGAAAGGAGCTGAGCTATGACCAATTGGAAGACTCCATGGGGAGATTGGTCCTTGAAGCTTTGGAGAACGAGAATCCAGAGGGACTTCGACATCACCCTTCCAAGGAGGCTCGCCTGCTGAGGAAAGAGTGGGATAAGCTACAAGTACATCAGGGAGTGGTCTACCGAAGGGGCCCCTCTGATAACTCAGAAGATAAGTGGCAGTTGTTTCTCCCAGAGAAGCACCGAGAGACGGTACTAATTGCCTTACATGACCAGCATGGCCATCTAGGGGCGGAGAGAACTTTCCAGCTTGTCAGAAGCCGGTTCTATTGGCCCTGTATGAGGGCAGAAGTGGAGGAATATTGCCATTCTTGTGCACGATGCATCCAGAGGAAGACTCTACCCCATCAAGCTGCCCCAATGGGCCACCTACAGAGCCAGGGTCCAATGGATCTGGTGTGCATTGACTTTCTCTGCCTCGAACCCGATTTGAGTGGATTGGGAAATGTTCTGGTGGTAACCGATCATTTCACCCGTTATGCCCAGGCTTTCCCCACCAAAGACCAAAAGGCCTCCACGGTGGCCAAGGTGCTCATGGAAAAATACTTTGTCCACTATGGATTACCACAGAGAATCCACTCAGACCAAGGAAGGGACTTTGAGAGTCGTCTGATCCGGAACCTACTGGACTCATTGGGAGTAGAGAAGACCAGGACTACACCTTATCATCCACAACAAGTAGATGCCCAACCTGAGAGGTTTAATCGGACCTTACTAAACATGCTTGGAACTCTAGAGACAGAGAAGAAGCAACACTGGAGCCAACACATATCAGCTTTGGTGCACGCTTACAACTGCACCACAAGTGATGTGACGGTTACTTCCCCTACCGGCTCATGTTTGGGAGAGAAGCAAGATTGCCGGTGGATCTGGCCTTTGGCATTTCCCTAGACCATGCCTCTGCTACCTCCCACAAGGGATATGTGGACCGACTTAGACACAATTTGAAAGTGGCCCATGAACGAGCTCAGGCGGCCTCGGACCAAAGGGGAGCCCGCAACAAGAGGAACTTCGATCTGAAAGTTCGAGTGCAAGACCTGCAGCCTGGGGACCGTGTACTGCTACGCAACCTGGGGATCCCTGGGAAGCACAAGCTTGCTGATAGATGGAGATCGGAGCCCTATGTCATTTGCAGAAAGCTACCTGGATTGCCTGTGTATAAGTTAAAACCAGAGGGGAAAGTGGGGCCCTTGAAGACTTGGCACAGGAATCATTTGCTCCCGCTTACTGAAGCAGTCAGAATACCTCCAGTGAGAAATCCACCAGAATCTGTTTCCATTCTGGATACCCCGGGACCTAGCACTCGGTCTCAGACCTCCCGGGTTAGAAATAGACAAGATTCCCAACGAGGTGAAGGTGGAAGAGGAGAGCTTGAGTGGCTGTGGCCTTCATCAACTCCAGGAAATTCTGCCATAGATCTCCCACCTACTGAGGATACACAGGATGGGACACTGAACCCAGAAGCTACAGAGTTCATTCCATCTAGTGGTGTGCCTGAAGGCTGGGAGGACCTCCCTAGCATTTACTCAGAAGAGGAAAGGACTGATGTTCCAGAACCAGTGATGCTGTCAGAGTGTGTTTCTGAAGTAGAGCCTGTGACACCAGAGCCTGAAGTCCCAAGAGAACAGAGAGCTCGCCGAGTTGTGAGACCCCCCAAGAAGCTAACCTACTCTCAAATGGGGGAGAGCTCTGAGGACTCTGTTGTGACTGCCAGAAGAAGTGCTGAACGCTCTAATCTCTCCACTGACCATTTGGTGGAGGGCAACCCCAGCTCACTCTCTGGCACAGTTAGGCAGGCCACTCATGCCAGTGTGACCTGTGGGACAGGGAATCCCACCTCTGAGTTCTGGTGGAAATTCCCTGTACCAACATCATACCCAGCACTTTCAAAATTGGTACAGGATATGTGTTAAAAGTTTATCTTTGGGGACCAAAGAGTTTAAGTGGGGGGAGTGTGTAGCGGGGTCTCTTTAAGGACTATAAAACTACTGTTCCCAGAACCCCGCTGGTTCCCAGGATGTTTGGAGTTATGCCCCAGAGACTCATGGGGGAGGGCATATAAGGAGGGGGATGGCCTAGTTCCTTCTCTTTGGACAACCCCCCCCTCTCCTAGCAAGAGGAGGTCTGTGCTGAACTGCTGGAGGCACAAGGCCTGAAGCCTGGGCCTTGTGCTCTTTTCCAAAGAGCCCTTTGCCAGCCTAGCTGCACCTGAGAGACATTTTCTCATCCTTGCTGCAGTACACCAGAAAGATTGAAGACTCGGAGGTCGGTGGATTCCTGTTCCTAGACGAATTGGCGGAGGAAACGGACTTGGACTTGCCCGGGTGGTGAGAGCTGTTTAAAGACAGATACTTTATCTTTATTATTCGTTTGGATTACAAAGTTGTTCTTCAAGTGCACCACCGAAAGATTGCTAGCGAATATTGTTTCACTGGACTTCCATCTAGATCAGTCAGGCCTGACTGCATAGGTAGATAGTGCTGGGTGTTAGTTTACCCATGCGGGGAAGTAGCTGAAAAAGGGCAGCGCTAGAGTTGCATAGCAATACTTTATTATGCTGATTACTCTGTTTATCTTTATTACTGGTTACTGCAGGGACCTGCTTATGTGTTGCAAACCAAATGTTCGATTCATGTTATTCCTTTTATAAAACAACAAGTAAAGTCAGTTATATATACTTTCAAAGATTGTCTATGAGCTTGAGTTATCCACCCACGCACACACATATTTAGAGTATAAGTGATTTAATGTGTATTGCTAGATACTAACTGTGCCAGAGTGGGTAGAGCAGATTGCCGGGGGGTTGGCGGAGCTGTGCTCAGGGCCCAAACCAAACTTGCGGCCCTCTTAAGTGAGGGTATCGCTATATTTATATCTTTATGTTTGAAGCCTGAAATGTGGCAAAAGGTTGAAAAGTTCAAGGGGGCCGAATACTTTTGCAAGGCACTGTACACCTGCTTACTATGTACATACACTTTCAGAAACTCCTTGGACCTGAAAAGATACTTATAAACAAAAGTTATTACTCTGTCCTTCATATTTAACCTGCAAAGAATGATAAACAATAAAACATTCATGTACATTAGTAAATTGTCATTGACATTCCTCAAAACTGACAATAACTAAACCCTCTGTAACCCTTAGGCCGCGTACACACGCGGGGACTGTTCGCTCAACTTTGTCCGCTGAACAGTGTTTCAGCGGACAGTCTGCTCGTGTGTGGGCTTCAGCGGACAGTTTCAGCGGACAGTTTGACGAACAAAGTTTTTCGGAAATCCCGAAAAACTGTCCGCTGAAACTTGGTTTGAGCGGACAGTCCCCGCGTGTGTAGGCTTGTTCGTCAAACTAAGTTCCGCGCATGCTCAGAAAGAATTTATACGCCGAAGGTTGCATTGCAGTGTATAGGACGTCGTTTTCTAGTCCCGTCGTACGTGCCGTTCACGTCATCGCGCAGGGTTTCAGCGGACTGTTCGTTCGTCGTGTGTGGCCAAGTCCGTCCATGCTAATTTTGAGCGGACTGTCTGCTGAAACTGTTTGACGAACAAAGTTGAGCGAACAGTCCCCGCGTGTGTACGTGGCCTAACTTTCACGTTCCTACTAAAATACAACAACCATGACACGTAAGAGGGTAGGTTCAAACATATTCTTGTTACCACATACAAACATGAGACAAACATTTAGATACAAATGTGGGGGAGATATTTCATAGTTCCCAAAATAAAAATGAAAAAAAAACAAAAGAACCAGATGGAATGCTACCTTCACTCTTTTAGCGATAGAAAAAAAATACAATGGGGAAAAACACGAGAGCAGCTCGACGTCTTTGCATGGACCAGCCACACAAAGTTCAAAAACAGGCAAGAGGGCATTGATCATTTTTACCATGCAAACGTGTACTACACACCCAACAACTCACTCATCATCACAGATTTCTGAAGCCAAAGCTGAACTACTTCCAAGGTATTTTTATTCTGGGGTCTGGTACCTCCAGACATCAAAAGTACCTTCCAAAGGAATACACCCTACTGTACCCTCTGACCATATCTGCCGATGTTTAAGGGGTCTAATGGCCTTAGCCCAATACTCATTAGACATGTGCAGAGTAAAATATTTCGTTTCGGAATTTCGTTTTCGTCCGAAAACTTAATTTATTTAGTTACTCCCCAAATTCGTTTTTATTTATTTCGTTTTTCATTCAAAAATTGCATTCGTCCGAAAATCCACATGAATTACGGTCGAATCTGTCTTGGAAGGCTTATGGTGTCTGTCGAATGTATAAAGAAGATTCGACGGAGCTAGTATATAGCATACTTTAGAACCTTATTAAAGTCTATGGGACTCCAACGTTCAAAATCTAAAGTGCTAATTTTAAAGGCTAATTTGCAAGTTACTGTCCTAAAAAGTGTTTGGGGACCCGGGTCCTGCCCCAGGTGACATGTATCAATGCAAAAAAAAGTTTTAAAAATGGCAGTTTTTTCGGGAGCAGTTATTTTAATAATGATTAAAGTGAAACAATAAAAGTGTAATATTCCTTTAAATTTCGTAGGGGGGGGGGGTTGTCTATAGTGTGCCTGTGAAGGGGCGCATGTTTCTGGTGCTTAGAACTGTCCCAGCACAAAGTGTCATTTATGCAGGAAAAAAAGTCCTTTAAAATCACTCGCAGCTATTATGAATTGTCGGCTCCGTAATACAGAGAACACTCATTGAAAGTCATTGATAAAAAAAAAAAAAAAAAAAAAGCGTGGGGGTCCCCCAAATTCAATTACCAGGCCCTTCAGGTCTGGTATGGATATTAAGGGGAACCCTGCCTCAAATTTAAGAAAAAATTTGACGTGGGGTTCCCCCTAAATATCCATAACCAGACCCTTCAGGTCTGGTATGGATATTAAGGGGAACCCCGCGTCAAATTAAAAAAAAATTTACGTGGGGTTCCCCCTAAATATCCATACCAGACCCTTTATCCGAGCACGCAACCTGGCAGGCCGCAGGAAAAGAGGGGGGGACGAGAGAGCAGCCCCCCTCCCTCCTGAACCGTACCAGGCCACATGCCCTCAACATTGGGAGGATGCTTTGGGGGTCTGTGACCCCTCAAAGCACCTTGTCCCCATGTTGATGAGGACAAGGGCCTCATCCCCACAACCCTGGCCGGTGGTTGTGGAGGTCTGCGGGCGGGGGGCTTATCAGAATCTGGAAGCCCCTTTAACAAGGGGACCCCCAGATCCCGGCCCCCCCCCTGTTTGAAATGGTAAGGGGGTACAAAAGTACCCCTACCATTTCACAAAGAAAGTGTAAAAAATGGTTAAATAAAACAAACACACTTTTGAAAAATTCCTTTATTAAAAATAAAAAAATAAAAAAAAGATTCCAGCGGTGGTAATCCACTCTTGCTATCCAGCGACGGACGGTCATCTCTCCAGCGATGGCTCATCTCATCCAGCGCAGCGAATCCATCCTTCTTCTGTCTCCGTGGAGGAGACACTGCAGGCATTCCGGCGGCTGACGTTTCTTATATACGGAGGGCGGGGCCACCCGTCACCTGACCCCGCCCCCTCTGACGCAAGGGGAAACCCGGGGTTCCCCGTGACGTATGGGTGACCCCGCCCCCCTCTGATGTAACGGAAACCTGCCTGTGTTACATCAGAGGGGTGCGGGTCACCCATACGTCACAGGGAACCCCGGGTTTCCCCTTGCGTCAGAGGGGGGCGGGGTCAGGTGATGGGTGGCCCCGCCCACCGTATATAAGAAACGTCAGCCGCCGGAATGCCTGCAGTGTCTCCTCCACGGAGACAGAAGAAGGATGGAGGATTCGCTGCGCTGGATGAGATGAGCCATCGCTGGAGAGATGACCGTCCGTCGCTGGATAGCAAGAGTGGATTACCGCCGCTGGAATCTTTTTTTTATTTTTTTATTTTTAATAAAGGAATTTTTCAAAAGTGTGTTTGTTTTATTTAACCATTTTTTACACTTTCTTTGTGAAATGGTAGGGGTACTTTTGTACCCCCTTACCATTTCAAACAGGGGGGGGCGGGATCTGGGGGTCCCCTTGTTAAAGGGGGCTTCCAGATTCTGATAAGCCCCCCGCCCGCAGACCTCCACAACCACCGGCCAGGGTTGTGGGGATGAGGCCCTTGTCCTCATCAACATGGGGACAAGGTGCTTTGAGGGGTCACAGACCCCCAAAGCATCCTCCCAATGTTGAGGGCATGTGGCCTGGTACGGTTCAGGAGGGAGGGGGGCTGCTCTCTCGTCCCCCCCTCTTTTCCTGCGGCCTGCCAGGTTGTGTGCTCGGATAAAGGGTCTGGTATGGATTTTTAGGGGGAACCCCACGTCAATTTTTTTTAAATTTGATGCGGGGTTCCCCTTAATATCCATACCAGACCTGAAGGGTCTGGTTATGGATATTTAGGGGGAACCCCACGTCAAATTTTTTCTTAAATTTGAGGCAGGGTTCCCCTTAATATCCATACCAGACCTGAAGGGCCTGGTAATTGAATTTGGGGGACCCCCGCGCTTTTTTATTTATTTATTTATTTATTTTTTTATCAATGACTTTCAATGAGTGTTCTCTGTATTACGGAGCCGACAATTCATAATAGCTGCGAGTGATTTTAAAGGACTTTTTTTCCTGCATAAATGACACTTTGTGCAGGGACAGTTCTAAGCACAGGAAACATGCGCCCCTTCACAGGCATACTATAGACAACCCCCCCCCACGAAATTTAAAGGAATATTACACTTTTATTGTTTCACTTTAATCATTATTAAAATCACTGCTCCCGAAAAAACGGCCGTTTTTAAAACTTTTTTTTGCATTGATACATGTCCCCTGGGGCAGGACCCGGGTCCCCAAACACTTTTTAGGACAGTAACTTGCAGAATCTTTTCTCTCTGTCAAATCTTTTTTCTCTGTCGAATATTTTCTCTATATAATCTTGGACTAATAGAGGTAAGGTTAGGCACATTCGACCACAGGTTCTATAGACACAGATTGTTGTCAGAGTCATGTCGAATCTCCTATTCTATATCGAACTGTTGTAACAATGAAAATGAAAATAAAGCATTTATTTATGTCTGATCTTTCGTTTTTCGGATTTTGTGCTTTCGTTATCGTTTGTCAAAACGAAAACGAAAATAGCTGAAATTCGGACGAAAATGCATTCGGACGAAAATGAATGCACATGTCTAATACTCATCTGTCAATTTTTTAGGGGATCTAATGGCCTTAGCCCCATACCCATCTGCCAATGTTTAAGGGGTCTAATGGCCTTAGCCCCGTACCCATCTGCCAATGTTTAAGGGGTCTAATGGCCTTAGCCCCGTACCCATCTGCCAATGTTTAAGGGGTCTAATGGCCTTAGCCCCGTACCCATCTGCCAATGTTTAAGGGGTCTAATGGCCTTAGCTCCGTACCCATCTGCCAGTGTTTAAGGGGTCTAATGGCCTTAGCCCCATACCCATCTGCCAATGTTTAAGGGGTCTAATGGCCTTAGCCCCGTACCCATCTGCCAATGTTTAAGGGGTCTAGTGGCCTTAGCCCAATACTCATCTGCCAATGTTTAAGGGGTCTAATGGCCTTAGCCCCGTACCCATCTGCCAATGTTTAAGGGGTCTAATGGCCTTAGCCCCGTACCCATCTGCCAATGTTTAAGGGGTCTAATGGCCTTAGCCCCGTACCCATCTGCCAATGTTTAAGGGGTCTAATGGCCTTAGCTCCATACCCATCTGCCAGTGTTTAAGGGGTCTAATGGCCTTAGCCCAATACTCATCTGCCAATTTTTTAGGGGATCTAATGGCCTTAGCCCCATACCCATCTGCCAATGTTTAAGGGGTATAATGGCCTTAGCCCCGTACCCATCTGCCAATGTTTAAGGGGTCTAATGGCCTTAGCCCTGTACCCATCTGCCAATGTTTAAGGGGTCTAATGGCCTTAGCCCTATACCCAGATTTAATGTATTGTACAGCTGTCTGACTAGGGTGCATGGACGACCCATTGCCCATGACGATTCAAATTGCTTTTTTGGACAACTTTGCATCCAGAGAACCCTGCACTTTATTTTCAGAGAGGTTATTGTTTGCGCCTTTATCACTATAACCGGCTTGTGCCTTCCAATTATTGTGCGCGGGCTGAGCAGGCCTGCTAGCGTACCACTCCTCACATTTACATGCTCTACAACTGGAATCGGCAGCCCTATAAATGTGTTGTCAGACAAACTACAAAACACCGCAAAATCCTCCGCTATTGAAAACAATCTTATGGCTTCTATCTGTACCTAGATATTACAACAATAACTTGGATGCCTCCCATTTGCTCTCTACCCAAAACTGTATTACAATATAAACCTTAATTAAATTTAAAAATAAAAATGATTTCGTCATACTTCCAAACACGGAGTCAAAAGCCCCCCCCAAGCTCCTCCCACCAACTTCCTGTTGCGCATCACATCTTGTAAAGAACTTCCCATATTCTCAGCTCTAAAAACCCATCTAACTGGTTTATTTAAATATCAATGAACAGGAAGAGGGAGGGGGAAGGGAAGCCTTGAATAGCTTCATATTATTATATCTATCAAGACGTTAAAAAATCAATGGCGCAACAAAAGCCAAAAACTGAAACTCCTGCAAAAAGATGGCTCAAGGAGGTTAACCAAAGCCTCTCTTTTCTACTGCAGGCTATAAACAATTAAAAATAAACATAAGACAGTAGACATGTGAATTTTGTTTTGTTCCGAATCGAAATTCGGACGAATTTTCATTATTCGGACATTCGGATGCATCTGAATGACCGAATTACAATGATAAAGAATTCAACCGAATTCGGACGAAATTCGAATCAAATTAGAAAAATGACCCGAATTTCGGGGCTCGGGGCTACTTGTAGCTAGAAATCCCAAATTTGGTATGCAAACACAGTAGAACTAGCACTACAAGGTCTCCAAATGTGGTTGAAATAGTTTCGAATGTGGTTGAAATAATTTTGAATCATGTTGAAATCATTTTGAATCCGGTAGAAATATTTTCGAATTTGGTTGAAATATTTTCGAATGCGACCGTTTTTTTCGAATTCGGTAGAAAACGAAACGAAATCCGAAAACGAATTAAACTAATTTAACGAATATAACTAAACTAAATTAATTAATTAACGAATTAAAACTAAATGAAACTAAACAAATTTTTTCCTTTTGCACATGTCTATAAGGCATACCACTAAAAGTACAAAAACTCAGGTAAAGCTTAGTAAATTCAGAGCAAAATAGAGATTTCATAAAAAAAAAAAAAAAATTAAAAACAAAAAAATGCAAAAAAAAAAATATAGTATGTAAAAAGTATGAAAACAACAAATTAAATTCAATCAAAAGGGAATGGTGCCCAGAGACAAGATGCCCAGATGGCATGGCTACACACACACACACACACACACACACATACACACACACACAAAGGAAGTGGAGCAGCTTCCACTCTGGGATGACCCACAGGCCAAACAGCACAAAATCCTTAAACTAAAATCACATTTTGAAACCTGGCCTAAAAGCAGAGCAATTTCACCCAAACCACGGCGGAAACAAAATGGTAGTTGTAACAAAACGAGCATCAAACCACGGCCGCGCGGCGACCACAAGAGCTGGGCCGCATGGCAGACAGCAAAATGTCCAACAACAAAAGGACCGCATGGCAGACAGCAAAATGGCCGACAACAAAAGGACCGCACGGCAGACAGCAAAATGTCCGACAACAAAAGGACCGCATGGCAGACAGAAAAATGTCCGACAACAAAAGGACTGCACGGCAGACAGCAAAATGTCCGACAACAAAAGGACCGCACGGCAGCGACAAAATGTCCGACAACAAAAGGACTGCTTGGCAGACAGCAAAATGGCCGACAACAAAAGGACCGCATGGCAGACAGCAAAATGGCCGACAACAAAAGGACCGCACGGCAGACAGCAAAATGTCCGACAACAAAACGGCCACACTAAAACACCAACAGTTGTTGATCCCGGCAAAACCAAGATTTCTTCACTAGAAACATATAACTTCTCCTCACAAAACGACACATTTGAGACACCACATGGACAATAGACATGTGCGATTCGTTTCGTAAGAAATCTCAAATTCGCACGAATTTCCATAAATTCGTACGTTCAGGAGGATCCGAAATACAAATTGCCATGCGTCCGAATTTTGTACGAAATACGAACTTTTGTTTACGAATCCCCAGGAGGAAGTCAGCACAGCACAGGGATGGTGGGAGCCCCTCATCTAATGAAAATTCGTATTTCGGATAGGAAATTCTGCAACGGAATTTCGTATTTCGGATAAAAACCAAACTTCCATCAGCATCGACTGTCATATTGAGGTGTATTTTTGCCTTTAAATTCATCGTAAAGAACGTTCGTACAAGGTAACGAACCTAATGAAAAAAAAAAAAATGTTGGTGTGGGGGCGGAGGTCCCTTCCGAATCCATACACAGGGCCTGGTATGGAACTGGGGGGGGGGGGGGGGACACCACAGCATTTTTTTTCACATTTTTTTTTTTTTGCCGGCAATTTTTCTTTTACATTCAGCTGTCAGCGGAGTTCGTTGTTAGGGACAGGGCCCTCTTTAGCAACCAGCTATATACAGTGTGTTTAAAGAAAAAAACGAGGGTTTAAAAATGCAAAACGTGCCTGAAAAAGGCATCGAGCGCAGCCGCATAGATGTGAACCAGTTGGGTTTTATCAAATCTTTGCTTTGCTGAATTGCAGATCAGTGGCTTTTTACAAAGGGGTCTATTTGCAAAGCCATTCATTAAGTGAGTCTGCATATATTTATTCTATGCAAAAGTCAATGTTCTCCGGCTATATTCTCTGCAGACCAAACATGTGAATTGGGATAATACCGCATTGTGGCCATTAGATGGAGCTGTGTAGAATACTTATTTCCTATCGTAGTAGGCACCATCTAGTGGCCACCATACATTATTTCCCTCATTTACACATTGATCTGTAGAGAATATAGCCTGAGAACATTTGATTTTTGCCCATTTATTGATGAATGAATAGCTGTGCGACTTTATTATTAATACACCCATAAGTGTTTTTAAATAAATGTAAAAAGAAAAATGTAATAAATAATAGTGTATAAAGCATTTTTTAAATAAAATCTAATTTTCAACCTTATATAATTAATGAGCTGTTATTACAGCTAGATAGCATCCTGACCATCCGCATCCTTCTCATTGCAGAGCTATCGCTGAAATAAAATTTTTGTGATGTCATCAGCACAAGCGCACTTAAAGGCTCATTCCTGGCATTTGGTCATGCCACCATCTGCAGAGCGCCTTGCCATGATTATAGGGAGCGCCCAATATCCAATGAAAGTCAAGAGGTGGATATATAGTCGTTTATTAAACATAGCAACAAGTGATCAAGCCAACGCGTTTCAGAATTAGCTGTGTCCTCTGTGTTTGCAATGGCAGTATAGAGAGACTCTCTCTCTCTTTCTCTCTCTATACTGCCGTTGCAAACACAGCAGAAACAGGTAATTCTGATCCTAGTGTCACAGACACCCCCATTTGGGATCCTTCCCTATTTACCATAAACAAACAGCAGCAGCCCTGATGAAGGGGGAGTCTTTTTCCCCAAAACACGTTGGCTTGATCACTTGTTACTACGTTCAATAAACAACTATGTATCCACCTCTTGACTTGCATTCCATTGGATATTGGGCGCTCCCCATATTTCTACGTCTACTAGTACAAGTGGAAACGTCCTCAAGGCCATACCTAGAGGCAGCAGCCCAAGCCTCCAAAAAGGCCTCATCACCTCCCCCCCATTGTAGCTGGGCAGAATACATCGGAAGAGAACCCTTCCAATCTGCCCCCACCACCACCTAAACATTGACTCACAACTACCTGAGTAAGTCCTGCGCAATCTCCAAGCCTACAAAAGTTGCCATGATTATGTCACCCTCCATCCTCAGCAAGGTGCTCGATCTTGCATTTCTCCTGAAACCTTTGGTCTGCGCTTTGGAATGCTTTGATCTGCGCATGCACAAGATTTCTATATGGCACGACTTGAGGATAGAAGCAGCAGTATGGGAAGTATGGGAAGGAAAAGCTAAAAGACAACAAAGATGGTGCCAGCATCAGCAGTAGTGGGGGCTCTTTACTTTTTTGAGACCAGGGCACAGTACATTCTTCCAAAACCCTCCATGCCCCAAGAGTAGAAAAAAAAGTTAATACTCACAATAATGGGAATGCAAAACCTGTAATGAAATGCTGGAAGACTCTGGATGGGGCTGAGTGTCACTGTGGGGGGATGATGTTTCTGGAGGGGGCAGTGTTGCATTGTGGGAGGTTAGAGGACAGTAAGGGGCACTATAGAGGCCACAATGGAGGCTCTACAGCTGTTTGGGGGGAACTGTAGGGACTGAGTGCTCTCTGGGGCACTGTGGGCTTCAATAAGAGGTTGGGGGCCACTATAGAAGCTGGGAGGCCCTG
Source organism: Lithobates pipiens (assembly GCF_037356315.1). Lineage (NCBI taxonomy): Eukaryota > Metazoa > Chordata > Amphibia > Anura > Ranidae > Lithobates > Lithobates pipiens. The sequence continues at coordinate 584,050,721 of NW_027507764.1, read as the reverse complement.
TGGGAGGTTGGAGGACACCATGGGACACTCTTGGAGGTTGGCAACATTAGGAAGGGGCTGGAGGACCTGCAAATGGATGAGGGGGGCTGTGAAGGCTGAGAGCTCTCTGGGGCACTCTGGGCCACTAAGCAATGTTGCGGGGCACAATGGGACCTAGGGAGCACTGTGGGATGTTGGAGGACACCGTGGGACACTATTGGAAGTTGGGGGCTCAATGGAGGGCTGGAGGATCTTCAGCAGGTTTGGGGGCACTGTGGAGGCTACGGTCTCTCTGGGGCACTTTTGGCCACTGAAGGAGATTGAGGGGGACTTTGGGAGCTGGGAAGCACTGTGGGAGTTTGAAGGACACTGTGGGACACTGTTGGGTGTTGGGGGCACTAAGGCACGGCTGGAGGATCTGCAGCAGGTAGAGGAAACTGTGAAGGCTGGGGGCTCTCTTGGGCAATGTGGGCCACTAAGGAAGGTAGAGGGGCATTACAGGGGCTTGTAGGCACTTTGGGAGGTTGAAGGACACTGTGGAACACTGTTGGCGGTTGGGGGCACTATGGAGGGTTGGAGACTCTGCTGCAGGTTTTGGAGAACTGGAGAAACTGTGAAGGCTGAGAGCTCTCTGGGGGGCACAAAGGGAGGTTAAGGGTCACTATAGGACCTGGGGGGCACTGTAAAAAGTTAAGCGATCTGCAGCTGGCTGGAGACCTAGGAGAATTGATGCCATGGCCCAACAGTGGGCCATGGCCCATTGGTTGAGAACCACTGATGTATAGCCTGTTCAGAAAGCAAAAATTTATATTTGTGAATGGGCTTCTGTGTTTTTGTGGTGTCAGTTTGCTGTGGTGTAATTTTACTAGCAGTCCTCACCAGGTCTGTATGCAGCAGCCAGCACAGCTCAGGGCCCAGATGCAGCTTGTGGTATTTTTGGCTGATGTGTAATCCTCAGACAGTGGAGAGATGAACCAACACTTGGCAGAGGAACGCGGCAGATGTCCTTGGGTGGAATGACAAAGCGAAGACTCTGTCCAAGCCCGGGAATAGGAGGGAAGGTTAATATGTCTAAGGCTGGAGGAAACATTCAGCCCATTTCTACATGAGCCTTTTCAGATGTAGAGGTCAACCCTACCTGGGTGACATTTGTGCCGCGTACACACGACTGGACTTTCCGGCAGATTAGGTCTGACGGGATCAGTCCCTCGGACAATTCGATTGCGTGTGGGCTAATTCTATCATTTTTTGTTATAAAAATCAGATGGACCTAGAAATACAACAGGTTTCAAATCTGTCCGACAGACTCAATTCCTATCGGGAAAACCTTTCGTCTATATGCTGGTCAGATGGACCAAATACGACGGAAGGAAAGCTATTGGCCACTGACTATTGTACTTCCTTTTTTAGTCCCGTCTTACGTCATCACGTTCAAAACGAACAGACTTAGTTCGTTCGAAAGTCCGTCGGAACTTCGCTGAAAAGTCAGTCGGGAAGACCGTCGGACCTAGTCTGCCGGAAAGTCCGGTCGTGTGTACGCAGCATTAGTTTGCTTTGTGTATATCAGCACAGTTTTTGAAAAATACTTGTTTTCAAATTTTTTAAATTTATTTTTATTTAAATTTTTTATTCTTTGTGCATCTCGGTGCCACTGAACTCCAGCAGACGCTTTGCAGTCTCTTCCTGTCCACGTGCACTCCAATGATGGAACATTTCTCTGGGTGGGTTTCCTAATGGTGACCATGCCTAAGTAATGGCCACTTGTAGTTCCCATCATCAGCCTGTGTGCTAGGGTGACAACGTAGGAGCACAATTGGTAGAGGGAAACAGATCATTGTCACCGTAAAAAAAAGTGCCATAAACAAGGACCTTCATGGCAGGATCACCACAAGGTATGTAGGCAGGTGCAGTCTTAATTCTCCATTGCAGGTGGCGTTTGTCCACAGTGGCAATGCAGAAAGGAAACTAAAGTGAAAATCTTGTTTTGTTTAAAAATAACAAACATGTTATACTTACCTGCTCTGTGTAATGGTTTTGCACAGAGCAGCTCTGATCCTCCTCTTCTCGGGTGCCTCGCAGGTGCCCCCGACCCCTCCCTCCTGCCGAGTGCCCCCACAGCAAGCAGCTTGCTATGAGGGCACCTGAGCTGAGCCGCTGCTCTGTGTGTCCATTCAGACATAGAACCGTGGCTTGATCCCACCCCATCTCTCAATTTCGCTGTGTGTCTCTGCCAATCAGGAGGGAGGGTCCCGGACAGCCGAGGCTCTCATGCAACATTGCTGGATACAGATGGGGCTCAGGTAAGTATTAGGGGGGTATGCTGCACAGAAACGTTTTTTATCTTAATACATAGAATGCATCAAGATAAAAAATTCTTCTGCCTTTCGAACCACTTTAAGACTATGATTTCCCCGGTCACTCGGACAGTGATACGGTTGGATGGACATGCCCCATGTAACCCTAGCAGCCATCTTAGATCAGGCAGAGTCTATTTAAGACTGTGTTCTTCCTTTTTTTTATTTAGATCAATATTATAACATATATAGCACCCTCCTAGGTAGGTGCTAGAAGAGAGTATAGTTTTTTGGTCTTTCTGCTTACCAGGAAGATTGCCAATATATTTATATGCTCTCTGCCTAACAGGGAGCAGGGATCCATGACCGCAGCTAGAAATTCTAGGTGGGGTTTTTTTAAGTGCTTTCTCAGAAAAGGAAAGCAAGGAGACATGGATGGATGGATGGATAGATGGATGGGGGATTTTGCTTTGAATAATAAAAAATGAATTTAATTGTGTTTTTGGGTTGTGGTACTCACGTACAGTTTAGTTCCACTTTAAGTGGATAGAGCTCCTTCCTTGCAGCACTCTAGCTGCTTTAAACTCATATAATCTCCTCATGTTTGTAGCACCCTTGGGAACAGAGGTGTCTTTGGACTCACCCAGCAAGTGTCTTGTAGTCTCACCATGGGTGGATTTGTTGCCATCTTGGTTCTGTGTTGAAGCTTTTGGTCCTGCTACAGCCTGGTCTTGGTTTTGTCGGTCTGCCCCACGTCTGAGGGTTAAGCTACAGTATATGGGGGTGAAGATGTAGAGGGTTTATGATGAGAATAGCCATGGCTAGAGCATGAAAAGCTCATGAGGTGAGAGGAGCTGGTCTAGAACTCCATCATCTAGGTCCACTCTGAACATGGGCCCCCAATCTCCTCATGTTTGAATGATGTTATAGACTACCGTCTGCATCGTATAAATAAGGGAAATATTTTGGGAGGCATAATATGGGACTACCAGCAGAGCTGGGCTTAGTGTGCACGCATAGTATAGTATAGGAAAGAGCTGACTCTGCTCATCACTAGTAGGGAACAATGAGGAGAATTTTTCCTACTGGGCAGATTACTTAGCTTTCTTTTTGACATCCAAGGTGATCAGATCTGCCAGCACATGTAAAGCTACTTCAGTTCGATATGAACAGCAGCTGTTTCCCCATCTCACCCCTCCTGTTCATGGGTTGGGTGTAAGCTCCATATCTTTGCAGAAGAAAACCCCATCAGCAACCCAGTCTTTGTTATGGAGATACGTAGACGACATTCTGATTATACGGCGCGTTGATGGAATTCGTGTGGAGCTAACCTTGATATCTGTCACTGTGATTCTCTATGACTCCCATTTGCAGTAAGATTAACTTTCCATATCTCAGTTTGATTGGTGATATTGTTCCTAATAGCATTGTAACGAGGACCGCCGGAGAACCAAGTGTGACCCAAAACATTCCATTAAAGAGAATTAGAGCGAGGATGTGGAGTCCTATAATTAAGGGTAGACTTTATTAAAGCAGAACTCCGTCATGCACATTTGCAGGCCCGGATCTAGGGGGATTATGAGGTGGGCTATGCCCCCCAGATTTTAGTTTTGCCCTCCCGGTCACTGCGAAGGCATCCACAGAACCATGAGCCAGTCTGGTGGGGGCAACTGATGTAAGGGGGGTGCAGTGATGGGGACATCTGATGTAAAAGAAAACTCTGATGGGGGCATTAATGTATGAGGGCACTCTGATGCAAACAGCTGATGTAGGGGAGCACTTTTATGAGGGCAACCCATGTAAGGGAGCATTGTGATGGGGACACATGATGTAAGGGGGCATTCTGATGAGGACCATGATGTAAGGGTGTCTCTGATGGGGACCCTGATGTAAGGGGGTATTCTGATGGGGACCCTGATGTACAAGGGTATTCTAATGGGCACCCTGATGTAAGGGGGAATCTAATGGGGACCCTGATGTTAGGGGGCATTCTGAGGGGGACTCTGATGTTAAGGGGCATTCTAATGGGCACACTGATGTAAGGGGGCACTCTGATGGGCATCCTGATGTAAGTGGGCACCCTGATATAAGGGGGACTCTGATGGGGACCCTGATGTTAGGGTGCCCTCTCATGGGGACCCTGATGTAAGGGGGCATTCTGATGGGGACTCCGATGAAAGTTGGAATTCTGATGGGTACCCTGATGTAAGGGGGACTCTCATGGGGACCCTGATGTAAGGGTGCCCTCTCATGGGGACCCTGATGTAAGGGGGCATTCTGATGGGGACCCTAATGTAAGTGGGCACTCTTATGGGCATCCTGAGGTAAGGGGGCACTCTGATGGGCATCCTAATGTAAGTGGGCACGCTGATGGCCACGCGATGTAAGGGGGACACTGATGGGGACCCTGATGTAAGGGAGAGTCTGATGGGGACCCTGATGTAAGGGGGCACTCTGATGGGCACCCTAATGTAAGTGGGTGCTCTGATGGGCACGATGATGTAAGGAAGACTCTGATGGGGACCCTGATGTAAGGGGCACGCTGATGAGGACCCTGATGTGAGGGGGCATTCTGATGGGGACCCTGATGTGAGGGGGCATTCTGATGGACACCCTGATGTAACTGGGCACTTTAATGTAAGGGGGCACTCTGATGGAGACCCTGATGTAAGGGGGCATCCTGATGGGCACCTTGATTTAAGGGGGACCCTGATGTAAAGGGGCATTTTGATGGGGACCCTGATGGGGCAGAACAGTGGTGTAGTGGTTAGCACTCTCGCATAGCATCACTGGTTCAAATCCCAACCACAACACCATCTGCTTGGAGTTTGCATGTTCTCCCTGTGCCTGCATGGGTTTCCTCCCACACTCCAAAGACATGCTGGTAGGTTAATCACAATACGGTCTATAAATTGGCCCCAGGATCTGTGTATGTGTATGTGTTTGTAAGCGCATTGGGACCCTACATGGTAAGACCACACTATATCAAGATTCAACTCAACTCATGTTAATGAGCACCCTGATGCCAAGGAGGACTTGATATAAAGGTGCACAGGTTCTGTTTAATCAGGTCTTGACTCATGGAGTGCCTAAAGAGCAGGGAATACTGGTTCTCTGGTTCACAGTGTGGCTGTGGCTTACATACATTGCTGACATTATGTCCTCTGATTTTTTTTTTACTTTTTCCCAGATGAGATAGGCAGGATCCGTCCCTGCACAGTTGTGCACCAACCTCTCCTGTCCTGAAATGGCTTACTCTGATTTCATTGCACACTATGAACTTCTCACAATGTGCATTAGACAGTGTTGGTCATCTTACTTTAAAAAAGTATTTAGTTAAGTTACAAATTACTTCTCCCAAAAAGTAATTGCATTAGTAACTCGGTTACTACATTGGAAAAGTAATTAGTTACTCAGCAAAGTAACTGACTTTTTTCTTTATATTCTATAGACGGGACTAACGAAGGAAGTGAATGTCACTGGTTCCATCTGCGAGATTGACACCTCTCGAGCCCTGCCGTCTGGTATGGATTTAAAGGGGAACCCCTACGGCAAAGAAACGGCGTGGGGGTCCCCCCAAAGTTCATAGCAGACCCTTATCCGCACACGCAGCCTGGCCGGTCAGGAAAGGGGGTGAGGACGAGCGAGCGCTCCCCCCAAACCGTACCAGACCACGTGCCCTCATCATGAGGGGGTGCTTTGGGGAAGGGGGGTCCTGCGTCCCTTCTACTGTGGATAGCCTTAAAGAGAGAGCTTCATGTGCACCACCTCCCAGAAAGCCATCCAACACTGACAAATAGACGCCAGGTACTTTGTAGACAGTTCCAGGGGCACCCTTAATCAGGAATGCATACTCCCATCTGCTATTTGGGCTGTATGCGTGAAGTTCACTCTAACATTAAGTAGCTATTGCTAAGAATTACAGTGAGGCTCCTTTTATGTCATTCATGCTTTGATGGTTGATTCTATTCTTACTGATACTGTGTGGACCAGTGTAGCAGGGCTTAGCTCTAATGCACTGTAGGTCAATGACCTTGGGTGAGGCTAATATTCCTGTTAGTTGCTTGTGGTCTATCTTCTGTGTATTATAACACAGTGGTAGAATAATAATGCTTCAGTTACATAGGTGTGAGTAACCAGAGGTGCCCCGGTGGACCAAGCAGCTTAAAAAGTTGCAGCGGAGAACAGAGGACCCAACATACCAAGTGGCTCCTGCTGGGATAGTACTATATTACCCCAAAGGAGCTCTTTAAATAATGTTCGAATCTCAGGGAACCCCAGCTAAAATGAATGAACTAGGGGTCAGTGGGAAGAATGACCCTTACATTGGAGGTCAGTGGGAAGAATGTTCCTTACATTGGTGATCAGTGGGAAGAATGTTCCTTACATTGGTGATCAGTGAGAAGAATGTTCCTTACATTGGTGATCAGTGAGAAGAATGTTCCTTACATTGGTGATCAGTGAGAAGAATGTTCCTTACATTGGTGATCAGTGAGAAGAATGTTCCTTACATTGGTGATCAGTGAGAAGAATGTTCCTTACATTGGTGATCAGTGAGAAGAATGTTCCTTACATTGGTGATCAGTGAGAAGAATGTTCCTTACATTGGTGATCAGTGAGAAGAATGTTCCTTACATTGGTGATCAGTGAGAAGAATGTTCTTTACATTGGTGATGAGTGAGAAGAATGTTCCTTACATTGGTGATCAGTGGGAAGAATGTTCCTTACATTGGTGATTAGGGATGAGCCGAACACCCCCCGGTTCGGTTCGCACCAGAACTTTCGAACGGACCCCAAATTCGAATGAACGTTAGAACCCCATTGAAGTCTATGGGACTCGAACGTTCGAAATGAAAAGTGCTAATTTTAACAGCTAATATGCAAGATAGTGTCCTAAAAAGGGTTTGGGGACCTGGCTCCTGCCCCAGGGGACATGGGTCAATGCCTAAAATGTTTTTAAAAATGGCCGTTTTGGCGGGAGCACTGATTTTAATGACGATTAAAGTGAAAAAAAAAGTGAAATATTCCTTTAAATATGGTGCCTGGGGGGTGTCTGTAGTATGCCTGTGAAGTGCCACGTGTTTCCCGTGTTTAGAACAGTCCCTGCACAAAATGACATTAAACGGAAATAACACCATTTAAAACTTCTTGCTGTTTTAATGTTATATCTGGTTCCTGCAATATGGTTGAAAATCATTGAGAAAAATGGCATGGGTAGCCCTCCCTGCCCATTACCAGCCTATTTGGGTCTTGTACGCATATTAAGGGGAACCCCGTACCCATATTAAAAAAAGGAAATGCGTGTGGCCCCCAGGCCCTATATACTCAGAACAGCAGTATACAGGCGGTGCAAACAAGACAGGGACTGTGTAGGTTTGTTGTGTTAAGTTGAATCTGTTTGTAATTTTCAACTGGTACATTTTTAAAGTGTAGCTCCAGTCAAAAAAAACTATTTTTAAGCTTTTTGGAAAACATAGGGAAGGGTTATCACCCCTGTATAATTTGTTTTGTCGTCCATCTTTTTTCATCTCACTTGCTGTTGTCTCCTTCCGTTTGCAAGTAGGAGATGTTTGTAAGTTGGATGTTTGAAAGTAGGGACCTGCCCTATATGCTCTGCAGAAATGGCGGAACAAGGTGTTGGTTTTGCCACAACATTGTAAGCCCTCAAAGTGACTCTTGGTGGGCGCTGGAGCGCCCTGCTGTGAACGATTATATCAAGAATTGTAATTACATGCCATTGTTGAACAGTGGTAGAAAAATTGACCTTTGGTGGTTGTGGTGCTGGTGCCACAACACTATAAGTCCTCATCGTTACTCTGGGTGGGCACAGGAAGGGGCCCTCCTGTGAAATATTATATCAAGAATTGTAATTACATGTCCCTGTTAAACAGGGGCAGAAAAATTTGGCCTTAGGCACTGCTGCTGGTGCCACCACACTGCAACCTCTTCCATATACTCTAGTTTTATTGCAGGAATTAGCCCTGCTGCAAAGCATTGCATCAAAAATTGTACTTAAACGCCCCTGTTAAACAGGGGCAGAAAAATTGGGCCTTAGGCACTGGTGCTGGTGCCACCACACTGCAACCTCTGCCATATACTCTAGTTTTATTGCAGGAATTAGCCCTGCTGCAAAGCATTGCATCAAAAATTGTACTTAAACGCCCCTGTTAAACAGGGGCAGAAAAATTGGGCCTTAGGCACTGGTGCTGGTGCCACCACACTGCAACCTCTGCCATATACTCTAGTTTTAATGCAGGAATTAGCCCTGCTGCAAAGCATTGCATCAAAAATTGTAATTAAACGCCCCTGTTAAACAGGGGCAGAAAAATTGGGCTGATGGCATCAACCAGAACCAGAAATGTTCTTCCAACATATCAGCGGAGGAGGAAGAGGATAGACAATCAACATAACAGGACAGTCACTCAGCATCAGCATAGGCAGTCTTGAAGGGATGTGATATTTCAAAAAAAATTATTCGGTTACATCAGCTTCAGGTGCTTGGTAGCTGTGGGTGATCGAAGACTGATTCATCTTGATGAAGGTCAGTCGATCAACTGATTCGGTGGACAGGCGCACCCTGTGATCGGTAACAAAGCCACCAGCAGCACTGAAGGTGCGTTCCGAAAGAACGCTGGATGCAGGACAGGCCAGTAGCTCAATTGCATACTGTGCAAGCTCTGGCCAGTGATCCATCCTCAAGACCCAGTAAGCCAGAGGATTTTCGGTGGGAAAGGTGTCCAAGTCTGACCTTGCCCCTAGGTATTCCTGCACCATGTAAATCAGACGCTGGCGATGGGTGCTGGAACCGATCATACCTTGGGGCTGCGGACTAAAAAATTGTCTGAAAGCATCAGTCAGATGGCCACCTTCCCCACCGCTCCTTCTGACCGATGCCTCAGCAACACGTTGTCCAGGACCAGGAGTTTGTAACCTCCCAGTCTCTGGGAACGCGTTGCACAGACCTTTCTGCAAGGCCTCCCGGAGATGTCTCATCCTCTGCTCCCTCTGCGATGGCAAGATAAGGTCGGCAACCTTACCCTTGTACCGTGGATCAAGGAGAGAGGCCAGCCAGTAATGGTCCCTCTCCTTGATCCGAAGAATACGAGGATCCTTCCGCAGGCTTTGCAGGATCAGGGAGGCCATGCAGCGTAGGTTAGCTGAGGCATTCGGTCCGGAGTCCTCTGGGTCACTAAGGACAACATGATCCGCAGCTACCTCCTCCCAGCCACGTACAAGTCCACGTGTTTCTTGGGACTGTAAATCATCCCTACAAGACTGCTGCTGTTGCTGCTGCTGCTGCTGATGCTGAGTGCCAGCCTCCACCTCCATACTGATACAATCATCCTCCTCCTCTTCCTCCTCCTCATCCTCTTCCTGTGTGATGGGTGGCACAGCAGGAACACTGTCTGGATAAAGGGGGCCTTGAGAGGCAAGGAAGTCCTCCTCTTCCTGCCTCTGTTCTGCCTCAAGTGCCCTGTCCATTATTCCACGCAGCGTATGCTCCAAGAGGTGGACAAGAGGTACAGTGTCACTGATGCATGCACTGTCACTGCTCACCATCCTTGTGGCCTCCTCAAACGGTGACAGGACAGTGCATGCATCCCTGATCATGCCCCACTGGCGTGGTGAGAAAAAACCGAGCTCCCCTGACCCTGTCCTGGTGCCGTAGTCGCACAGGTACTCATTGATGGCCCTCTGCTGCGTGTGCAGCCACTGCAGCATGGCCAATGTTGAGTTCCATCTGGTGGGCATGTCACATATAAGGCGGTTCTTGGGCAGGTTCAACTCCTTTTGGAGCTCAGCCAGCCGAGCACAGGCATTAAATGATCACCGGAAATGCACACAGACTTTCCTGGCCTGCTTCAGGACATCCTGTAAGCCGGGGTACCTGCCCAAGAACCGCTGCACCACCAGGTTAAGGATGTGAGCTACACAGGGCACATGGGTCAGTTGTCCCTGTCGGAGGGCGGAGAGGAGGTTGGTGCCATTGTCGCAAACCACCATTCCTGGCTTAAGCTGGCGTGGCGTCAACCACCTCTCGGCCTGCCCCTGCAGAGCTGACAAAACATCCGCCCCAGTGTGGCTCCTGTCCCCCAAACAAACCAGCGCAAGCACGGCATGGCATCGTTTTGCCTGCGTACTTGCGTAGCCCCTGGAACGCCTACGGAGCACCGCTGGTTCTGAGGACAGAGCACTGGAAGAGGCCATGGAGGAAGAAGAAGAGGAGGGGGTGGAGGAGAGAGGTGTGTCACAACCAATAGTAGCATTTTGGAGGCGTGGTGGCGGAACAACCTCCAACACTACTGCACCTTGTCTTGCATCCTTCCCAGCTGCCAGAAGAGTGACCCAATGGGCCGTGAAAGACAGGTAACGTCCCTGTCCATGCCTGCTGGACCATGAGTCAGCCGTAATATGCACCTTACCGCTGACCGCCCTGTCCAGCGAGGCAAGGACATTGCCTTCCACATGCTGGTAGAGAGCCGGAATCGCCTTCCGTGAGAAAAAGTGGCGTTTGGGGACCTGCCACTGAGGAACCGCACATTGTACAAACTCACGGAAGGGAGCCGAGTCTACCAACTGAAAAGGCAGCAGTTGAAGTGCTAGCAATTTAGCCAAGCTAGCATTCAACCGCTGGGCATGTGGATGGCTGGGAGTGAACTTCTTCCGCCGGTCCAGCAGCTGGGGCAGGGACATTTGCCTGCTATAATCGGACGTGGGTGTACCGCTAGCAGAGTTCCCGGAAGCACTTGGCTGTGACACACCTAATTCTACACCTTCATTCCTCTCAGAGCAGGTTTCAGAGAGGACTGAAGGTCTAGTGGCGTTGGAGATGCCAGCTGATGAGGAGCAAGGAGAGGTCCGCTTTGTTCTTTGGTGTGGGTCTTTGAGGTACGCTTGCCAACGAGCTGCATGGCAGGTCAACATATGTCTGGTCAAGCATGTGGTGCCCAAGCGGCTGATGTTTTGGCCACGTGAGATACGCTTGAGACATATGTTGCAAATAGCAGCGGTGCAATCTGCTGCACTCGTCTCAAAAAAGGCCCACACCAAAGAACTTTTAGAATAACGCGCAGAGGCAGCGCTCTGCACAGGCGGAGCTCTGCGGTGTGATTCAGTCGGTGTGCTGCCCCTAAGCTGGCCCTCGGAGGGCATCCTGCCTCGTTGGACATGTGCCTCCTCCTCCTCCTCCTCCTCCCTCCTTCCAGGCACCCACGTGGAGTCAGTGCCCTCATCATCCCCTCCCTCTTCATCGCTGTAGCAAACCTGGCAGTATGCTGCAGCTTGTGGAACATGACTGCCAGATTGCTGTCCTTCTTGAGCATCCCCTCTCTCTGCGCTCACGCTACTGCCTTCCTCTAGCTGAGTGTCATCATCAGAGCCCACAAAACACTGGGCATCCTCCTGGAGCATGTACCCAACACTGTGCTCAAAGAGTTCAGGAGACTCCTCAGGAGGACGTGGTGGGTCTAGGGAAGGAGTCACTGATGATGACATTGAGAGGAGGGAAGACGATGCGTTGGCAGGTGCTTTGCTAGTACCCTGAGACTGGGTGAGAGAGGATGAGGAGGATGAAGAGGGCTTGGTCATCCACTCTACCAAGTCGTTGGCATGTTGCGGTTCAACATGTCCAGCTGCCGAAGGACAAGCATGTCCCATGGCCACGTGCTGATGACAATGCACCGCGTCCACGACCAGCACTGTTGTCTCTAGACACAGAGCCTGCTTGCCCTCTTTTATCGGCTCGCGCCTGTCTGCCTCTCCTTGCTGGCCTTCCAGACATGGTAATGGCCTGAAGGGAGTTGGGTAAAACAGCAGTTGGGTAGTGTATGTTGTGCTGGAGGCACACAACACCCACTAACTCCTGCAGATGCCTTTATTATAGAACACCAGAGATAAAGGGGTATATACAGATGTATACTGTGCTGTGCTGGAGGCACACACAACTTCCAATAACTCCTGCAGATGGCAAGTGGGCATCCTGCCTGTGGCCAATCATGGCTCTCCTCGCTGCTGTCGCTGCGATTGGCCAAGCATGCGGGGTCACAGTGCATGCTTGGCCAATCATGAGCCAGCAATGCACTGCGCCATCGCAGTGCATTGTGGGCCGTGTGCGCCACACGAATTTGACGCGAACGGACCAAAATGTTCGGATTTCGCCGAACGGACGAACAGCCAATGTTCGAGTCGAACGTACGTTCGACTCGAACACGAAGCTCATCCCTATTGGTGATCAGTGAGAAGAATGTTCCTTACATTGGTGATCAGTGAGAAGAATGTTCCTTACATTGGTGATCAGTGAGAAGAATGTTCCTTACATTGGTGATCAGTGAGAAGAATGTTCCTTACATTGGTGATCAGTGAGAAGAATGTTCCTTACATTGGTGATCAGTGGGAAGAATGTTCCTTACATTGGTGATCAGTGGGAAGAATGCTCCTTACATTGGTGATCAGTGAGAAGAATGTCCCTTACATTGGTGATCAGTGAGAAGAATGTCCCTTACATTGGTGATCAGTGGGAAGAATGTTCCTTACATTGGTGATCAGTGGGAAGAATGTTCCTTACATTGGTGATCAGTGAGAAGAATGTTCCTTACATTGGTGATCAGTGAGAAGAATGTTCCTTACATTGGAGATCAGTGAGAAGAATATTCCTTACATTGGTGATCAGTGAGAAGAATGTTCCTTACATTGGTGATCAGTGGGAAGAATGTTCCCTACATTGGTGATCAGTGGGAAGAATGCTCCTTACATTGGTGATCAGTGAGAAGAATATTCCTTACACTGGTGATCAGTGAGAAGAATGTTCCTTACATTGGTGATCAGTGGGAAGAATGTTCCTTACATTGGTGATCAGTGGGAAGAATGTTCCTTACATTGGTGATCAGTGAGAAGAATGTTCCTTACATTGGTGATCAGTGAGAAGAATATTCCTTACATTGGTGATCAGTGAGAAGAATGTTCCTTACATTGGTGATCAGTGAGAAGAATATTCCTTACATTGGTGATCAGTGAGAAGAATGTTCCTTACATTGGTGATCAGTGAGAAGAATGTTCCTTACATTGGTGATCAGTGAGAAGAATGTTCCTTACATTGGTGATCAGTGGGAAGAATGTTCCTTACATTGGTGATCAGTGATAAGAATGTTCCTTACATTGGTGATCAGTGAGAAGAATGTTCCTTACATTGGTGATCAGTGAGAAGAATATTCCTTACATTGGTGATCAGTGAGAAGAATGTTCCTTACATTGGTGATCAGTGGGAAGAAGGTTCCTTACATTGGTGATCAGTGAGAAGAATGTTCCTTACATTGGTGATCAGTGAGAAGAATGTTCCTTACATTGGTGATCAGTGAGAAGAATGTTCCTTACATTGGTGATCAGTGAGAAGAATGCTCCTTACATTGGTGATCAGTGAGAAGAATATTCCTTACATTGGTGATCAGTGAGAAGAATGTTCCTTACATTGGTGATCAGTGAGAAGAATGTTCCTTACATTGGTGATCAGTGAGAAGAATATTCCTTACATTGGTGATCAGTGAGAAGAATGTTCCTTACATTGGTGATCAGTGGGAAGAAGGTTCCTTACATTGGTGATCAGTGAGAAGAATGTTCCTTACATTGGTGATCAGTGAGAAGAATATTCCTTACATTGGTGATCAGTGAGAAGAATGTTCCTTACATTGGTGATCAGTGAGAAGAATGTTCCTTACATTGGTGATCAGTGAGAAGAATATTCCTTACATTGGTGATCAGTGAGAAGAATGTTCCTTACATTGGTGATCAGTGAGAAGAATGTTCCTTACACTGGTGATCAGTGAGAAGAATGTTCCTTACATTGGTGATCAGTGAGAAGAATGTTCCTTACATTGGTGATCAGTGGGAAGAATGTTCCTTACATTGGTGATCAGTGAGAAGAATGTTCCTTACATTGGTGATCAGTGAGAAGAATGCTCCTTACATTGGTGATCAGTGGGAAGAATGTTCCTTACATTGGTGATCAGTGGGAAGAATGTTCCTTACATTGGTGATCAGTGAGAAGAATGTTCCTTACATTGGTGATCAGTGGGAAGAATGTTCCTTACATTGGTGATCAGTGAGAAGAATGTCCTTTACATTGGTGATCAGTGAGAAGAATGTTCCTTACATTGGTGATCAGTGGGAAGAATGTTCCTTACATTGGTGATCAGTGGGAAGAATGTTCCTTACATTGGTGATCAGTGAGAAGAATGTTCCTTACATTGGTGATCAGTGAGAAGAATGTTCCTTACATTGGTGATCAGTGAGAAGAATGTTCCTTACATTGGTGATCAGTGGGAAGAATGTTCCTTACATTGGTGATCAGTGGAAAGAATGTTCCTTACATTGGTGATCAGTGAGAAGAATGTTCCTTTACATTGGTGATCAGTGAGAAGAATGTTCCTTACATTGGTGATCAGTGGGAAGAATGTTCCTTACATTGGTGATCAGCGGGAAGAATGTCCTTTACATTGGTGATCAGTGAGAAGAATGTTCCTTACATTGGTGATCAGTGGGAAGAATGTTCCTTACATTGGTGATCAGTGGGAAGAATGTTCCTTACATTGGTGATCAGTGAGAAGAATGTTCCTTACATTGGTGATCAGTGAGAAGAATGTTCCTTACATTGGTGATCAGTGAGAAGAATATTCCTTACATTGGTGATCAGTGAGAAGAATATTCCTTACATTGGTGATCAGTGAGAAGAATATTCCTTACATTGGTGATCAGTGGGAAGAATGTTCCTTACATTGGTGATCAGTGAGAAGAATGTTCCTTACATTGGTGATCAGTGAGAAGAATGTTCCTTACATTGGTGATCAGTGGGAAGAATGTTCCTTACATTGGTGATCAGTGAGAAGAATGTTCCTTACATTGGTGATCAGTGAGAAGAATATTCCTTACATTGGTGATCAGTGAGAAGAATGTTCCTTACATTGGTGATCAGTGAGAAGAATGTTCCTTACATTGGTGATCAGTGAGAAGAATGTTCCTTACATTGGTGATCAGTGGGAAGAATGTTCCTTACATTGGTGATCAGTGAGAAGAATGTTCCTAACATTGGTGATCAGTGAGAAGAATGTTCCTTACATTGGTGATCAGTGGGAAGAATGTTCCTTACATTGGTGATCAGTGAGAAGAATGTTCCTTACATTGGTGATCAGTGGGAAGAATGTTCCTTACATTGGTGATCAGTGAGAAGAATATTCCTTACATTGGTGATCAGTGAGAAGAATGTTCCTTACATTGGTGATCAGTGAGAAGAATGTTCCTTACATTGGTGATCAGTGAGAAGAATGTTCCTTACATTGGTGATCAGTGGGAAGAATGTTCCTTACATTGGTGATCAGTGAGAAGAATGTTCCTAACATTGGTGATCAGTGAGAAGAATGTTCCTTACATTGGTGATCAGTGGGAAGAATGTTCCTTACATTGGTGATCAGTGAGAAGAATGTTCCTTACATTGGTGATCAGTGAGAAGAATGTTCCTTACATTGGTGATCAGTGAGAAGAATGTTCCTTACATTGGTGATCAGTGAGAAGAATGTTCCTTACATTGGTGATCAGTGAGAAGAATGATCCTTACATTGGTGATCAGTGAGAAGAATGATCCTTACATTGGTGATCAGTGAGAAGAATGTTCCTTACATTGGTGATCAGTGAGAAGAATGATCCTTACATTGGTGATCAGTGAGAAGAATGTTCCTTACATTGGTGATCAGTGGGAAGAATGTTCCTTACATTGGTGATCAGTGGGAAGAATGTTCCTTACATTGGTGATCAGTGGGAAGAATGTTCCTTACATTGGGGGTCAATCGGAAGGAATCTCTCCCCTTACAGTGCTGGCCGGATTGCCACCCTTACAGATCAGTGAAGTAGTGTTGGACCCAGAATTATTGCGGCACCACCCGATGAGAGGTCAGTCAGCTATAGCTCAAGGAACCCCTAGAAACCTCTGGAGGAACCCCAGCTGAGATGGCTGTTGTAGATGTTTCATCAGGTCTCTTTCCGGATGGTTTACAAGCTCTATTAGACATTTGTCTTTTGATAAATTGTGATTGAAGTTACATTACAATGCCGGTGTGCTTTCCATTTGCTTTTCAGGGCATTGTTTTCACATACAAAGCGCCGAGTGCTGTGATATGATTATTAGAGGTAATTGAAGTAATTAAATCCAGTCGCTATTCTAAGATTTATTTCAATATATTCTCTAATTGATTGCTAATTAAATGAACGACCCTTATTGTTCGGTGTGGATACCGGCACTGTAGAACAGTCTGTAGGAGGTGGTGACGTCACTGGCGTTACGTGTAATAATACAAAAACGAGTTGGCCTTAACAATTCCCACCGCCCCCCCCCCCCCCCCCCCCCCCCCCCCGCCACCAGGCAGTGGAATTTTCTGATCCGCGAAGGGAAGCGAAGGATCTTTTCTATCTCACCCCGGAGGAAAGTGAATTATGTCTCCAATTACACTTTATCAGATGAAAATGTCTTCTGTGCAGGACGTTCCGGCTTGGCTGCATTCCATGGAGCGAGTGACGTCATCACGCCGCATCAAGCAATGTCACCTTTTTATTGTGGATTGTAATGAGCTGTCACTTTAAAGCGACCCATGCCCTTTAGGCAAGGATTTCTTTTTCAATGAGCCCCCCTCCCGCCCCTTCCTTTAAAGTGGTTGTAAACCTCAGACATGAAATATGAACAAAACATAACCCTCTATAGTGTGTACTTGTCTCGATCCAGAGCACTAAGTGTCATTTCTGTCTGCTGCTTCATTCGTCTACCTGCATGAATCATTTCTGACAAGTTTTCCAGACACCAAGAGAAAAAAGGTGACAGGGGAAGGACCTCCAGCACACAGACTGTGATTGACAGCCTCAGCTGTGTGGAGGGGGGGGGGTGTATTTTTCCTTAAATCAGCTCCAGTGGGGGCTGGTGTTCAAACTTCCTGGGAGGGTGGCCTGTGGGTCTTTCTGAGCACCACCAAACCCCCCCCCCCCCCCCCCCCGTTGCTCAATCAATCTCCACTACCCATCCCCTCGAGCACTGCTTTGCTCGCTCGCCCGTCCCCCATCAGCTACCTTCATCCTTGCGTCTCTCTCCCCGATGCCCCCGGTGGTCTCCACCCGGCCAATCAGGAGTCCTGAAATCCGGCCAATGGGGTCTTAGGACCTGCTGATTGTCCGGGATTGGCCAGGAGGAAAAACAGGAAGACATTAGCGAATATTAGTTTGCTATTGTCACACAACTGGGTGGGCTCAGGGAGCAGTGCTCTGCGCCCCGAGCCCACACTTTTTTGAAGCGAATTAGAGACTCAGGCTATAATCATGTGCTTCCATAGAAATACAAAATGCCTTATTGAAATCCATGCGTCCGGTGCCCCGAATGTAGATTAGGGGGCTGGACGCAAGGATACGGGGGAGGGGGGGGATTGCCCTGAATCGGCAATAGAGATTGTCAGGGGGGGTTGAATCGAGATCACAATTTTTGAACGATTAATTGGGCAGCTCTAACAGAGACCCAGTGATGACATCGCTAGGACTAAAATAAGGTATGTAATGAGAACAGAAAGGTTTTATTTCAAAATGTTATTAGCATGTTGGGGGGGGGGGGGGCAAAATTCAAGCAGACACTTTACCCTGTGAACCAATCCAAAGAACCTCAATTAAGATCCTTTCACATGGGGCGGACTTCGGCACGCTCAGCGGGGGATCTGTCCTCTGGTCCCCACTGGTGGCAGCTCTGTGTCCGCTCCGTTTTATGCAGAGCAGACACGGACACAGGCCGCTCTCCTCTATGGGCGGTCAGATGTACAGTGCCTTGAGAAAGTATTCGGCCCCCTTGAACTTTTCAACCTTTTGCCACATTTCAGGCTTCAAACATAAAGAAATAAAATTTTTATTTTTTGTGAAGAATCACCAACAAGTGGGACACAATTGTGAAGTGGAACGAAAACTATTGGATTTTTGAAACTTTTTTAACTAATAAAAAAATGAAAAGTGGGACTTGCAAAATTATTCGGCCCCCTTGCGTTAATACTTTGTAGAGCCACCTTTTGCTGCGATTACAGCTGCAAGTCGCTTGGGGTGTCTCTATCAGTTTTGCACATCGAAAGACTGAAATTCTTGCCCATTCTTCCTTGCAAAACAGCTGGAGCTCAGTGAGGTTGGATGGAGAGCGTTTGTGAACAGCAGTTTTCAGCTCTTTCCACAGATTCTCGATTGGATTCAGGTCTGGACTTTGACTTGGCCATTCTAACACCTGGATACGTTTATTTGTGAACCATTCCTTTGTAGATTTTGCTGTATGTTTGGGATCATTGTCTTGTTGGAAGATAAATATCCGTCCCAGTTTCAGGTCTTTTGCAGACTCCAACAGGTTTTCATCCAGAATGGTCCTGTATTTGGCTGCATCCATCTTCCCCTCAATTTTAACCATCTTCCCTGTCCCTGCTGAAGAAAAGCAGGCCCAAACCATGATGCTGCCACCACCATGTTTGACAGTGGGGATGGTGTGTTGAGGGTGATGAGCTGTGTTGCTTTTACGCCAAACATATCGTTTTGCATTGTGGGCAAAAAGTTGGATTTTGGTTTCATCTGACCAGAGCACCTTCTTCCACATGTTTGGTGTGTCTCCCAGGTGGCTTGTGGCAAACTTTAGACGAGACTTTTTATGGATATCTTTGAGAAATGGCTTTCTTCTTGCCACTCTTCCATAAAGGCCAGATTTGTGCAGTGTACGACTGATTGTTGTCCTATGGACAGACTCTCCCACCTCAGCTGTAGTTCTCTGCAGTTCATCCAGAGTGATCATCGGCCTCTTGGCTGCATCTCTGATCAGTCTTCTCCTTGTCTGAGCTGAAAGTTTAGAGGGACGGCCAGGTCTTGGTAGATTTGCAGTGGTCTGATACTCCTTCCATTTCAAAATGATCGCTTGCACAGTGCTCCTTGGGATGTTTAAAGCTTGGGAAATCTTTTTGTATCCAAATCCGGCTTTAAACTTCTCCACAACAGTATTACGGACCTGCCTGGTGTGTTCCTTGGTCTTCATGATGCTCTCTGCGCTTTCAACAGAACCCTGAGACTATCACAGAGCAGGTGCATTTATACAGAGACTTGATTACACACAGGTGGATTCTATTTATCACCATCAGTCATTTAGGACAACATTGGATCATTCAGAGATCCTCGCTGAACTCCTGGAGTGAGTTTGCTGCACTGAAAGTAAAGGGGCCGAATAATTTTGCACGCACCACTTTTCAGTTTTTTATTTGCTAAAAAAGTTTCAATTACCCAATAGATTTCGTTCCACTTCACAATTGTGTCCCACTTGTTGGTGATTCTTCACAAAAAATTAAAATTTTATATCTTTTTGTTTGAAGCCTGAAATGTGGCAAAAGGTTGAAAAGTTCAAGGGGGCCGAATACTTTCGCAAGGCACTGTAAATGGTCTGGCTGTCCGTTTACACACGACCGCCATCTGATCCGACCAGATAGAGGGGAATGGATCCCCCTTCTGTTTGTTTTTGCAGGATCTGATTGGAGGTCGGCGGATGTAAATGGACACAAGTAGTCGCCGCTCCATAGAGGAGAATTCTGATTGGGTCCACCAACTGGAACGCTCGTGTGAAAGGGGATGGACTCATAAATTGTGTTTTTTTTATATATCACTGAATTAGATTTGATAAAGTAGAACAGTATTGATAGCTCAGAACTTGTATATCAGGTATTTATTTTTGTTCTTTAACCATTTCAATACCGGGCACTTTTACCCCCTTCCTGCCCAGGCCAATTATCAGCTTTCAGCTCTGTCACACTTTGAATGACAATTGCGCAGTCATCTAACACTGTACCCAGATGACATTTTTATCATTTTTTTGGGGACTTTCTTTTGGTGGTATTTAATTGCCACTGTTTTCTTTTGCTAAACAAACTAAAAAAAAACGAACATTTTGCAAATAAGTAATTATTTTTTTCTTCACTGATGTGCGCTGATAGAGCTGCACTGAGGTGCACTGATGAGGCTGCACTGATGGAGCTGTACTGGTTGCCACTGATGAGGCTGCATTGATGTGCGCTGATGGAGCTTTACTGGTTGGCACTGATGGAGCTGCACTGAGGTGCGCTGATGAGGCTGCTCTGATGTGCACTGATGGAGCTGTACTGGTTGCCAACAATGAGGCTGCACTGAGGTGCGCTGATGGAGCTGCACTGATGTGTGCTGATGGAACTGTACTGAGGTGCGCTGATGAGGCTGCACTGATGTGTGCTGATGGAGCTGCACTGATGTGTGCTGATGGAGCTGCACTGATGTGTGCTGATGGAACTGGACTGAGGTGCGCTGATGAGGCTGCTCTGATGTGCACTGATGGAGCTGTACTGGTTGGCACTTATGAGGCTGCACTAATGGACACTAATCAGGCGCCACTGATAAACTGCACTGATTGAGAAGGCAATGATAAGACGGTACTGATAGACTGCACTGATTGGCACTGTTGGGGCTGCACTGATGATCTTGGAGTCGCATAGTGTGGGCACTCCCCTGCATCCCCTTGATGCACTATCCTGCTGGGCAGGGAGAAGAATACATCCATCCGCTATATACTGGTTCACACAGGTACCATCATTGTGCACCACCACTCATGTCTATGGGCAGCTGTATGCAGCACCTGGGAATATATTGGGGGTTATTTACAAAAAGACAAATCCACTTTGCACTACAAGTGCAAACTACAAGTGCAAAGTGCACTTGGAAGTGCAGTCGCTGTAGATCTGAGGGGGACATGCAAGGAAAATAAAAACAGCATTTTAGCTTGCACATGATTGGATAATAAAATCAGCAGATCTTCCCCTCAGATTTACAGCGGCTGCACTTCCAATTGCACTTTCAGTGCACTTTGCACTTGTAGCTTGCACCTTCAGTGCAAAGTGGATTTGCCTTTAGTAAATAACCCCCCCGCTGTGCCATTGGGAATACTTTGTGCCTTGTGCTTATAAGAAGCTGATCTGACCCCACTGATGTCCCGTGTCTTTTGTTGGCACTATCCCCCCCCCCCCGATGGGACGCTGCCCCCCACTGCTCTTCATAGAATGAAGTGTTTGTTCACTTTGGGTCTCTGTAATCCCAGAGAGGAGGAGAGCCTGAAGATGGCTGAGGGATTTACCGCCCCCACCCCACCCCCCAAAGTATCAAGAGAGCCGACCTGCGCTCCTCTAACAATGCTGAGAATGAGGTCAGCGGTGGAGGGAGGCTGAATAGAGGCTGAATGGAGGCTCACAGTCAGCCCATCACCCCACAATGGCCTGACCGCCCCTGACCGGCCCTGACCGGGATTAATTATCCATCACACCGAATGGTGGAGTGTCAGTCCCCTCATTGTCTCCCTGCACTCAGGTCCCTCTGATACGCCGCCATGTGGCGTTACCAGTCTGGGGGCCACAGACCTCATCATCCATTACATTAATATAACCCAGGCCAGTGATGGCGCACCTTGGCACCCCAGATGTTTTGGAACTACATTTCCCATGATGCTCTTGCACTCTGCAGTGTAGCTGAGCATCGTGGGAAATGTAGTTCCAAAACATCTGGGGAGCCAAGGTTCACCATCACTGGCCTAGGCCAAGGTCACAGCTGGGGAACTACAAGTCCCAGCATCATCAGCGCCTGATAACTGGTTCCTTGGGAAGTGGATAGCCAGCGATTCTTCCATTTCACAGATTTGATTCATCTGAGCAGAAATTCCTTCCCTTCAGTCTGACCCACCAGTTACATAGTCCCATAGTAGGTGAGGTTGGGAAAAAAAATACACAAGTCCATCAAGTCCAACCTATGTGTGTGATTATATGTCAGTATTACATTGTATATCCCTGAATGTTGTGGTTGTTCAGGTGCTTACCTTAGCCCTTGTACACACGGTCGGAAAATTCCGACGGAAAATGTCTGATCGGACCGTGTTGTCGGATAATCCAACCGTGTGTGGGCTCCATCTGACTTTTTCCGTCGGAATGCCTGACCAACAAAGTTTGAGAGCTGGATATAAAATTTTCCGACAACGCGTTCCGATCGGACTTTGTCCGATTGTTTGTAGAGAATTCCGATCGGACAAAGTGCCACGCATGCTCAGATCAAATTACGAGACCAAAAGCTATTGGCTACTAGCCGCAACGTAGTCCCGTCGCAACGAACGAACGTCATCACGTTCCGAACGATCGGATTTTTCCGAAAACTTTGTCCAACCGTGTGTATGCAACACCAGTTTCGGACAAAATGCGTCAGAAATCCGATGCATTTTGTTGTCAGAATGTCCAACCGTGTGTACAAGGGCTAAGAGTTTTTTTAAACTATTGATGCCCCCCCCCGCTGAGACCACCGCCTGTGGAAGGGAATTCCACATCCTTGCTGATCTTAGGTCTCGTACACACGATCGGATTTTTCGATGGGAAATGTGCGATGACGGGCTGTTGGCGGAAAAGCTGTCTGGCAGGCTTATAAATTTTCCGCCGACAAATATCTGTTGTCGGATTTTCCGAGCGTGTGTACACAAGTCCGTCAGAGAAACGCGCATGCTCGGAAGCAAGGACGGGCCGGAAGCGGTCGGTCTTGTAAACTTGAGATTGTAATGGAGAATTAACATTGGTGATGCGGCAAATTATGAAATGTGGAAATGCAGCGCACAATTCTCTTCTTCTATAATGGGATAATAATGAAGCTGATTTGCTGGTGATACTGATGGAATTATTACAAATGCATTTTCAAAGGCTTTTTTTTTTCTAGTGATATCAAGAATAATATTATTATGCTTGTTTTTTTGTTTTGTTTTTTGGTGCAAGTTACCACAACACCATTATCCCATAGTTTTAATGATCAAAGATCAGGGCTCAAATCCATCGGGAATGCATGGGAACGGCGTTCCTGTACTTTTTCCATAGCAGGAACGCAGTTCCCTTTAGCAGAACTGGCCTTTGAACAGGGGCGGGCTGAGCTGGGAGGGCAGTCTGTTGCGCTGCCTTCCGGGAGTTGTAGTCCGGACCGCGCTCAAGTTCCTGGTGGCGGTGGGTGGAGACTGGAGAGAACTGAGCGGCGCAGGAGGAAACTGCAACTCCCGAGTCCCAAACACCGGTTGTGAGTGTCCCGGTGTAATGGAAAACCTCGTAGAATCGGCATGCCTGGTGTGTGATGTCACAGGTGTGCCCCATTCCACTCTCCTTCCCAATTCCTCCTCCTTCACCCCGCTGCCACACACATCTCCACTACTACCGATACCACCTAGCCTCCGCTCTACGGGGCCACCGCTGCCACCTTGTGGTCAACGCAGGAACAGCACCACACCGCTGTCAGCTCATCACCTCGCTGACAGGTCAGTTGAGATCTCACCAGACCCCACTCTTCCAGGAAATGGAAATGACTGGGGGGGGGGGGGGGGTGAAGGGGGCAGAGGACATTAATGGGGGGGTGAAGGGGGTAAAGGACATAACTGGGAGGGGGAGTGAAAGGAGGCAGAGGATGTTACTGGGGGGGTGAAGGGGACAGAGGACATTACTGGGGGGGAGGTGAAGTGGGTGGAGGACATTACTGGGGGGGTGAAGGGGGCAGAGGACATTACTGGGGTGGAGGTGAACGGGGGCAGGGGACATTACTGGGGGGTGAAGGGGGCAAAGGACATAACTGGAAGGAGGAGTGAAGGGAGGCAGAGGATGTTACTGGGGGGGGGGGGGGAAGCGAAGGGGACAGAGGACATTACTGAGGTAAGGGAGTGAAGGATACAGAGAACACTAGGGGGCAGATTGAAGGGGGCAGAGTTCCCAGCATTCCCCTTTACATCAGAATCTGCAGGATTCCCCCTAACACTATAAGGGGGAACTCTGCGGACCCTGATGTAAAGGTGATATACACACATTTTGTATTTTTGAGGTGGGGGGCGGGGAATCTTGGGTGAGTTCCCATACTTTTCACCCCAGGACTTGACCCCTGTCAAAGATACAACTATGTTGGTGTCCCTTGCTAATTTTGCATTGTATTTTATATAATGTAACCGCCTACTCCCAAACTGTAATTTGAAGTAAAACACATAGCCAAGTATTATTCTACACAATATTTTTTCATTGTGCATAAAAAAAAAGAAAAGAAAATTAGACATGATATCTGCCAATAGAACTTAACCAAAAAGTGCATTCAATGCATCCAAAAATATATAATATGTATTGACAAATCAAATCATTATTATTCAACTAAAAAGGTGTGTCCTGCTTCTTAATATAGGGGGGTCACCAAGAGTTTGTGAAAGCAGGGGTCCGTCATCCGGAGATAATTCACAAAATCATCTGGATTATTCTCCTGGAGCTCCCGCAGCAAAGGCATATGATATAATTGGTCACAATTAATAAAGCAACCAATTTTTGGTCCAAGAAATCCTCCTCCTCCTGTTCCTGGACTGGACACGTGTCTTGTTAAACTCCCTTCTGCAAAAAAAATGTCTCCCTCTTGCGGGGTCACCAGTACGGTATTTATACATTGAAATCATATCCCCTCTCAAGCGTCTCTTCTCCAGAGAGAATAAGTTCAGAGCTCGCAACCTTTCCTCATAACTAATATCCTCCAGACCATTTATTAGCTTTGTTTCCCTTCTTTGTAGTCGCTCCATTTCCAGTACATTCTTCCTGAGGACTGGTGCCCAGAACTGGACAGTATACTCCAGGTGCGGCCGGACCAGAGTCTTGTAGAGCGGGAGAATTATCGTTTTATCTCTGGAGTTAATCCCC
Source organism: Lithobates pipiens (assembly GCF_037356315.1). Classification (NCBI taxonomy): domain Eukaryota; kingdom Metazoa; phylum Chordata; class Amphibia; order Anura; family Ranidae; genus Lithobates; species Lithobates pipiens. The sequence goes on along the minus strand of NW_027507764.1, from coordinate 584,025,673 downwards.
TTTTTAATGCCAATATTCTGTTTGCTTTGCTTGCAGCAGCTTGGCATTGCATGCCATTGCTGAGCCCATCATCTACTAGGACCCCCAGGTCCTTTTCCATCCTAGATCCCCCCAGTGTATAGATTGCATTCAGATTTTTGCCACCCAAATGCATTATTTTACATTTTTTCCACGTTAAACCTCATTTTCCATGTAGTTGCCCCTCCCCCCATTCATTTGTTCAGATCTTCTTGGAAAGTTTCCACATCCTGCGGAGAAGTTATTGTACCGGTTCCTCTCCTGGACTGAAACGGCTTCCTCTGATTTCACCGCACACTGTGAGCTTCTCACAATGTGCATTAGAAGCTGCAGCAAGTCAGATGGAGCCCCGCCCTCATTTCCTGGCCGGAGGATGTCCAGCATCATCTAGCCCTTTTCTCCCCCCAAGCCTGACTATCGCTGGCCCCACTGCATTCCATTCTGCAAATTTCCTTTCCACAAAACTTTTTTTTAACCTCCTCAATACCAACGCGTTTCTTCATTTTTCAAAAAATTGTGGCAATAAAATGAAGTTCTTGGGGTGTCCGCTTTCCAAAAAAAAGAATCTGCCGCTTTTATTTGACATATTTTATACTTAAATAAAATTAAAGTGGAACTTCACTCTCTCGATTAACTATTGCTAATCATCATGCTGATAGCATTAGTAAAAGGATAGAAAGGTATATCATATATATACTTGTTTTCATTTTTTTTTTACATTTCTTCAGTTACTTCTTGGTTTCTGACATAGGCAAATATTGTCATACATCCCAGGAGCCTTCAGTCTATCAACTAAACACACACTCCTGCCTGCATGCCTATGGTAAGGGCAGGTGGATTCCAGGAAGTAAATGCTACATGAATCATTTGCCTTTGATCAAGATGGTCATGGCCAGAAATGCTAGTTTGTCAAAATGATTTCCCAGCAAAATAACCAGTGGCGGCTCGTGTTTTTCTTTTGTGGGAGGAGTGGAAAACAACCACCCCCAAGCGGGCGGTGGCACCTCCCCCACTGTTTGCCAGTTGGCCCGGCACTTACCCCATCTAGGTGGGCAGCATGCAGCAGCTCTTGTGTCCTCTCCTCCATCAGCGGCTTCCAGCATGTGGCTCCTCCCCTCCTCCTAGGCATCCAATAGTCAGTCGGCTGACGGGTGTCAAAACCCGCTTCCTGATTGGCTGGGAGGAAGATCGGTGTTATAACAGCGAATATCAATTCGCTGTTGTAACCTGAGTGGGCTCTGAGCACATTCTCTGCGCTCCGAGCCCATCCTATTTTGAAGCCTTTTAGAGCCCCTGTCTCTAATCGGGTGCTTCAAAAAAAAAAAAACACCCCACATTGGAATCCATGCATGGTATCGGGGAAGGCAGCAATGGATGGGGGGCGGCGCCCGTGTGCCCTTAATGGATGGGCCACCCTTGAAAATAACACATGGAGACATGGATGGATGGGGGAGTCTGCTTTGAGTGTTAAAAATTAATTAAATTGTGTTTTTGGCCTATCAGTGCACATCAGTGCAGCCTTATCAGTGCCCATCAGCGCAGAATCATCAATGCAGCCTTATTAGGGCCACCTCATCAGTGCCCATCAGCACAGAATCATCAGTGCCTATCCATGCAGCCCCATCAGTGCTGCCTCATCTGTGCCCATCAGTGCAGCCTAATCAGTCCTCATCAGTGACCATCAGTCCAGCTTCATCAGTGCCCATCCGTGCAGGCTATCAGTGCATATCAGTGCCGCCTCATTGGTGCAGCCTCATCAGTGCCCATCAGCGCAGAATCATCAGTGCCACCTCATCAGTACCCATCAGCGCAGAATCATCAGTGCAGCCTCATCAGTGCCCATCCGTGCAGCCTAATCAGTGCCCATTAATGCAGCCTTGCCAGTGCCCATCAGTGCTGCCTCATCAGTGCCCATCAGTACAGCTTCATCAGTGCCCATCCATGCAGGCTATCAGTGCATATCAGTGCCGCCTCATTGGTGCAGCCTCATCAGTGCCCATCAGCACAGAATCATCAGTACAGCCTTATTAGTGCCACCTCATCAGTACCCATCAGCACAGACTCATCAGTGCAGCCTTATTAGTGCCACCTCATCAGTGCCCATCAGTGCAGAATCATCAGTGCAGCCTTATTAGTGCCACCTCATCAGTGCCCTTCCGTGCAGCCTCATCAGTGCCCATCAGTTCAGCTTCATCAGTGCCCATCAGTTCAGCTTCATCAGTGCCCATCAGTTTAGCCTAATCAGTCCATATCAGTGCAGACTCATCAGTGCACAAGTTAAGAAGAAAAATTACTTATTTGCAACATTTTATAGCAGAAACTAAGAAAAACTCCAGACCCTTTATTAGCTTTGTTTCCCTTCTTTGTAGTCGCTCCATTTCCAATACTTCCTGAGGACTGGTGCCCAGAACTGGACAGTATACTCCAGGTGCGGCCGGACCAGAGTCTTGTAGAGGGGAGAATTATCGTTTTATCTCTGGAGTTGATCCCCTTTTAAATGCCAATATTCTGTTTGCTTTGGCCGCCCAACTAAGTCCGTCCGACAATCCGACAGACAGTCCGTCCTACTTTCGAATGAACGGACTTGACCACACACGATGAACAGACAGTCCGCCGAAAGCTTGCGCGATGACGTGTACGGCACGTACGACGGGACTAGAAATACGACGTCCAATACACAGCAATGCAACCTTTCGCCGTGTAAATCCTTTCTGAGCATGCGCCATACTTAGTCCGTCGAACTTGCCTACTCACGAGCGGACTGTCCGCTGAAACCAAGTTTGGACGGACAATATTACGGAAATTTCCGAAAGACTTAGTCCGTCAGACTGTCCGCCGAAAAAGTCCGCTGAAGCCCACACACGAGCGGATTGTCCGCTGAAACACGTTTCAGCCGACCAAGTCCGTCAGACAGTCCGCCCGTGTGTATGCGGCCTTTGCTTGCAGCAGCTTGGCATTGCATGCCATTGCTGAGCCTGTCATCTACTAGGACCCCCAGGTCCTTTTCCATCCTAGATCCCCCCCCAGAGGTTCTCCCGCCAGTGTATAGATTGCATTCAGATTTTTCAATATTTACTTGGCCCCACCCTTTGCAGCTTTAACAGGTTCAACTCTTCTTGGAAGGCCGTCCACAAGGTTTAGGAGTGTGCCTATGGCAATGTTTGACTGTTCTTCCAGAAACACATATGTGAGGTCAGGCACTGATGTTGGACGAGAAGGCCTGGCTCGCAGCCTCTGCTCTAATTCATCCCAAAGGTGTTCTATTGGGTTGAGGTCAGGACAGTCAAGTTCCTCCACCCCAAACTCGCTCATCCATGTCTATATGGACCTTGCTTTGGGCACTGGTTCAAATCATTTGGTGGAGGGGGGATTATGGTGGGGGGGGGGGTTGTTTTTCAGGGGTTGGTCTTGGCCCCTCAGTTCCAGTGAAGGGAACTCTTAAGGTGTCAGCATACCAAGATATTTTGGACAATTTCAAGCTCCCAACTTTGTGGGAACAGTTTGGGGATGACCCCATCCTGTTCCAAAATGACTGCCCACCAGTGCACAAAGCAAGGTCCATAAAGACATGGATGAGCGAGTTTGGGGTGGAGGAACTTGACACACGGCAGTCCATTAATTTTAATAAAATTGGTAAATAAAAGAAACAGAATACTGAAGGCAAAAAAACCCCCTAAAGAGTCATTTTAATACACTTCCCTGTGTACTGATCTGATTACAGTGTGACTAATGCATTCGCATGGATCGCAGTGTTGGATGCGATAATTACCACATCATCATCATCATCATTATTATTATTATTATACATCGGATTCGTCAGCTTTTGGCATTCCGCAATTTTCACATATTTTAATATAATTTTCACCGTTTTTTTTAACCCCCCCCTCCCCCCCGCTGCACACGCTAATCAGCACATGTGTCACCCGTCAGAGCATGAATACGTGTGCGCGTGACCTTGATTAATACAGAGCACATTGAGCTCTTTATTAACATGCTTTGGCAGACATCCATGTAATTGCTTCCTTGACATAAAGCTTCTTTACCTCCTCCCCTCCCCCCCCACCCCCCGGAGATACGTGTGCCGTGCCGCTGCAAACAATACGCCAGGATTGAGCTATATATCCACGTATGAGGGCCCCGGGGGGGATGAGGGGTGCACATAGACGCTGCTATTCTTGTCACAATTTAATTATTTTTTTTTTCATGGATGTGCTTTCAGCTCGGGAAGAAATTCTGAGAAACAACTTTGATCAGTGACGGTGAAAGTGGAATTACCGATATGGAGAAGAACAATTCCTGTGCAAGAGAGCCTGTTTCTGTTACCGCTATGCTGATAAATGGGTGGTTCGTGGCAATAGAGGCCTGTCATTGGTTGAAGTAAAACCAGTATATCACCAGTGGGAGGAGTGACACAGCCAGGACGTGTTCCTCGGGGATGGGCCATATCAGGGAGGAGGACACTGTCCATGGTGATACCAGTGAGGAGGACACGGTCCATGGTGATACCAGTGAGGAGGACACGGTCCATAGTGATATCAGTGAGGAGGACACGGTCCATGGTGATATCAATCAGGAGGACACCGTCCATGATGATATCATTGATGAGGACACTGTCCATGGTGATATCAGTGAGGAGGACACTGTCCATGTCGGAGTACACTGTTCATGGTGATATCAGTGAGGAGCACACTGTCTATGGCAAAGTACACTGTTCATGGTGGAGTACACGGTCCATTGTGATATCAGTGAGAAGGACTCCGTCCATGGTGATATCAGTGAGGAGGACACTGTCCATGGCGGAGTACACTGTTCATGGTGATATCAGTGAGGAGCACACTGTCTATGGCAAAGTACACTGTTCATGGTGAAGTACACGGTCCATGGTGATATCAGTGAGGAGTGCACTGTCCATGGTGATATCAGTGAGGAGCACACTGTCCATGGAGGAGTACACTGTTCATGGTGATATCAGTGAGGAGCACAATGTCCATGGCGGAGTACACTGTTCATGGTGGAGTACACTGTCCATGGTGATATAAGTGAGGAATACACTGTACATAATGATATCAGTGAGGAGTACACTGTCCATGGTGATATCAGTGAGGAGCACACTATACATGGTGATATCAGTGAGGAGCACACTGTCCATGGTGATATCAGTGAGGAGCACACTGTCCATGGTGGAGTACACTGTTCATGGTGGAGTACACTATCCATGGTGATATAAGTGAGAAATACACTGTCCATGATGATATCAGTGAGGAGTACAGTATCCATGGTGATATCGGCGAGGAGCACACTATCCATGGTGATATCGGCGAGGAGCAGACTATCCATGGTAATATCGGTGAGGAGCACACTATCCATGGTGATATCAGTGAAGAGCACACTATCCATGGTGATATCAGTGAGGAGGACACTATCCATGGCGGAGTACACTGTTCATGGTGGAGTACAATGTCCATGGTGATATAAGTGAGGAATACACTGTCCATGATGATATCAATGAGGAGCACATGATCCATGGTGATATCAGTGAAGAGCACACTATCCATGGTGATATCAGTGAGGAGGACACTATACATGGTGGAGTACACTGTCCATGGTGATATAAGTGAGGAATACACTGTCCATGATGATATCAGTGAGGAGCACATGATCCATGGTGACATCAGTGAGGAGCACATGATCCATGGTGATATCAGTGAGGAGCACATGATCCATGGTGATATCAGTGAGGAGCACATGATCCATGGTGATATCAGTGAGGAGGACACTGTTGATCGTGGAGTGCACTGTCCTGGTGATATCAGTGAGGAGCACACTGTCCATGGTGAAATCAATGAGGAGCACACTATCTATGGTGATATCAGTGAGGAGTACACTGTCCCTGGTTGATATCAGTGAGGAGCACACTGTCCCTGGTGATATCAGTGAGAAGGACTCTGTGTAAGGTGGAGTACACTGTCCTTGGTGGAGTACGTTGTCCATGGTGATTTCAGTGAAATAAACACTGTCCATGCTGGGGAAGATTTTACGTGTATTTGATTTACTCTAACAATTCTTTCGTTCATTTGCAAAAATTGTAGCTTATCTGACTCACAGATTTCCATTTCCCTCCTATTCCCCATCATCTTCCTCTGCTGTTATTTCTGTTCCTAAGCATATTTTTAGAAGACGTCTGACTATATTGAACCACAGAGGAGCTGCAGAGACAGACAAGACTGGTGACATGGAATAGAGACACAGGGGATGGTGACATGGGACAAAGACACAGGGGGTGGTGACATGGGACAGAGACACAGGGGATGGTGGCATGGGACAGAGACACAGGGGATGGTGGCATGGGACAGAGACATAGGGGGTGGTGACATGGGACAGAGACACAGGGGATGGTGCCATGGGACAGAGACATAGGGGGTGGTGACATGGGACAGAGACACAGGGGATGGTGCCATGGGACAGAGACACAGGGGATGGTGGCATGAGACAGAGACACAGGGGGTGGTGACATTGGACAGAGACAAGGGATGGTGACATGGGACAGAGACACAGGGGGTGGTGACATTGGACAGAGACAAGGGATGGTGGCATGGGACAGAGACACAGGGGATGGTGGCATGGGACAGAGACACAGGGCATGGTGACATGAGACAGAGACACAGGGGGTGATGACATGGGACAGAGACACAGGGGATGGTGGCATGGGACAGAGACACAGGGGGTGGTGGCATGGGACAGAGACACAGGGGGTGGTGACATGGGACAGAGACACAGGGGATGGTGGCATGGGACAGAGACACAGGGCATGGTGACATGAGACAGAGACACAGGGGGTGATGACATGGGACAGAGACACAGGGGATGGTGGCATGGGACAGAGACACAGGGGGTGGTGGCATGGGACAGAGACACAGGGGGTGGTGACATGGGACAGAGACACAGGGGATGGTGGCATGGGACAGAGACACAGGGGGTGGTGACATGGGACAGAGACACAGGGGATGGTGACATGGGACAGAGACACAGGGGATGGTGGCATGGGACAGAGACACAGGGGGTGGTGACATTGGACAGAGACAAGGGATGGTGACATGGGACAGAGACACAGGGGATGGTGCCATGGGACAAAGACACAGGGGATGGTGACATGGGACAGAGACACAGGGAATGGTGACATGGGACAGAGACACAGGGGATGGTGACATGGGACAAAGACACAGGGGATGGTGACATGGGACAGAGACACAGGGGATGGTGACATGGGACAGAGACACAGGGAATGGTGACATGGGACAGAGACACAGGGGATGGTGACATGGGACAAAGACACAGGGGATGGTGACATGGGACAAAGACACAGGGGATAGTGACACGGGACAGAGACACGGGATGATGACATGGGACAGAGACACAGGGGATGGTGACATGGGACAAAAACACAGGGGATGGTGACATGGGACAGAGACACAGGGGGTGGTGACATGGGACAGAGACACAGGGGGTGGTGCCATGGGACAGAGACACAGGGGGTGGTGCCATGGGACAGAGACTCAGATGGATGGTGACATGATACAGAGACACAGGGGGTGTTGCCATGGGACAGAGACACAGGGGGTGTTGCCATGGGACAGATGTTATATCCTCTGTGTTGTGAGAGACACAAGACTCTGGTCTGGAACAATGGAAGTTTATTTCCAGTACTCACTGTACACTGCAACATGCATCTCAGGACAGTACATCTTATTAGGCTCTTACATGTGTCCAAGATGGCTACCATACCCCTTGACCCTTGGCATCACTCCTGGGTGGAGCCAGCCTTAAAGTGGCAGTACATGTGGAACCCTTCAGGTATAACACCTTCCATCCATCCCTAAAAAACAAAAAAAACAAAAAAACAAACAAAAAAAACGAGAAAAGGCACAAAACATTAACTAATAACTGTCCAATAACAGTCCTCCAAACACAGGAGATGCACAGGACTTTTCCTGCATCCAAATGTGAGAGCAAGATTCCAGGGACAGTTGCGGGGATACAATGTCATTGGATCACTTTCGGCGGCCCCGTCAAAAGTCTCGTAACCGGTCTTGAAGCTGAAACCGGTCAGGAGGGCGACAGTGTCGTTGAGGGCGGGCACTCATCGACTCGGGATAGAAGGAAACAGGGTCGACTGGAATGGGCACTGGCGGTGCCAAGAAGGGATCCCCCAGCTCAGTGGGTGAACCAACCTCCGGACCAGGGCTGGAGGGCTCTGTTGGAGCTGAGTTCAAAAGATCAGAGTCCCCCCAATCATCAGTTCCCATGCATCCTGATCCGCTGGGAGCAGTTCCTTGCAACACTGGTGGTTCAGCCGGCGTCAGGGATTCATGCAGTTGAAAACGAGGGCGCAGTTGGTCCGCATGCCTTCTGCAAATAGAACCATCTTCCAGGCAGACCCTATACATCTTGGGTCCCAAAGTCTCTGCAATGACAGCAGGAAGCCAACGGGTGTTGGAAGCCCCATAAGATCGGGCCCATACCTTTTGTTGGGCTGTGAATCGGGGGATCTCATGGTGTTTGACCATCTTGTCTTGGGACTGCAGTACATGTTCCTGGACTGTTTGTGGGCGGAGCATGTCCAAAACAGTCCATGGCTGCCGACCCAGAAGGAGTTCTGCTGGAGTTTTCCCGGTGGTTGCATGTGGTGTGTTTCTGTAAGCAGAAAGGAAGGAGTCCAGCTGCTGGGGTGACAGGGACTGCTGTTTACTTGTAGCCACTGTAGCTTTGAAATAGCGTTTAAAAGTCTGCACAAACCGCTCTGCTTGACCATTTGTAGCTGGGTGGTAAGGTGCGGTCAACTTGTGCTTGATGTTGTGGGCAGTCAAGAAACGCTGAAACTCCTGACTGGTGAATTGTGCACCATTGTCTGTGACGATTTCTCTGGGGTATCCAAATGTAGCAGCGAGATGTAACAGTATGGAAACTGTTGCCTTAGTTGTTGGCTGAGTAACAGGAATGACCTCAGGCCACTTTGAATGGGCGTCCACTATGATCAAGAAGGTGTGTCCTCTGATCGGACCTGCAAAGTCCAAGTGTAGTCGAAACCAAGGAACCGTGGGCCAAGTCCAGGGCTGGACGCACCCTCGAGGAGGGTCTCTTGCAGTTTGTGCACATCCAGCACAAGCATTCACATATGTTGTGATATCCGAGTCTAAGTTTGGCCACCACACATAGCCTCGGGCCTTTTGTTTCATACGTGTGCCCCCGGGATGACCAGTATGTAGCAAGTCCAGAATGTGTCTCCGGAGGGTCTGTGGAATGATCACTCGGTCTCCCCATAAAACACAGTTACCAGCCACAGTTAATTCCATACGCCTACGGAAATAAGGTTCATAATCCTGTGTGACGGTTGCAGGCCAACCGGACCGTACCCAGGAGAGTATTGTTTTCAGAAAGGTATCCTTGGCTGTATGTATAAACAAAAAAACGTTCCCTGTGACACTGCGCTATCCAAAAAAACAAAAAAAGCTGCTAACACAATCACAAGGATAAAACAGTGAATAATTAACAAATATCAAATCATAGTGTAGCGCTTAAAGAAATTATGAATGACCTGGTTAGTGCATGATCATACAATAATTAACCCAAAACACCTTAGGTGTGAAAATTCATAAGTGTATACAAAAATAAAATTATAATACGAAAAAATATAAATAAGTTGAAAGTCTCTATGTAGGATGTTGATCAAATCCAGACGTGAAATAAGGGTCACCATCCACCTTCTTGCAATAAGGCTAGCATGCAGACACCCTGTGATATTCCCGTCACCTTTCAAAATAAAGGCTTACCGGATAACATGGATCCAAACGAATATATATTCGAAGGATCATGCAGGCTTGTACGCTCAAGAGGCGAGATTACAGATGTAAATTATCCAGGGAAGTAACGAGTCAGACTCCTCATACAGATGCCCCAATTAGTTGTTAAATCCTCAGCGGTAAACTCCAACTCAAGATGTTGAACTCATACAAAGGAAAATAAGGGGCCACAATAGTGTAAATCCGTTTAAAAGAAAAAAATTTAATAAAAAAGTAATGAACTCACATGTAACCAAAGAAATCAAGCGCTTATTCCATAAAAACAGTGCAACAGCAGTAGTCCCGACGCGTTTCGTCCTCTACAGACGTCACCCCAGATGACGTCTGTAGAGGACGAAACGCGTCGGGACTACTGCTGTAGCACTGTTTTTATGGAATAAGCGCTTGATTTCTTTGATCCTTCGAATATATATTCGTTTGGATCCATGTTATCCGGTAAGCCTTTATTTTGAAAGGTGACGGGAATATCACAGGGTGTCTGCATGCTAGCCTTATTGCAAGAAGGTGGATGGTGACCCTTATTTCACGTCTGGATTTGATCAACATCCTACATAGAGACTTTCAACTTATTTATATTTTTTCGTATTATAATTTTATTTTTGTATACACTTATGAATTTTCACACCTAAGGTGTTTTGGGTTAATTATTGTATGATCATGCACTAACCAGATCCTTGGCTGTATGGGCTGCTATCTCCCCAGAAGACAAGAAGGACAGGCTGGTGTAACGACAACTCTTGACCGGTGGAGAGGAGTCCATTGACCTCCCTGTCAGTCGGGACATTGCGTCCGCATTAGCATTGGCATCATGACCGCGATACTGGATTTTATAACTGTACGCTCCCAAGAACAGGGCATAGCGTTGGAGGCGGGCCGCAGTAGTCTGAGAGATGCCTTTGTCAGGGCTAAAGATCTGAAGGAGTGGTTTATGGTCTGTCAGTATGGTGAATTCCCTACCATACAGGTAAAGATGAAACTTCTTAATTGCCCATATCAGCGCAAGAGCCTCTTTGTCAATGTGGGAGTAATTGCTTTCTGCTTTTGTCAAAGACCTGGAGGCAAATGCCACTGGTTTTTCTGACCCATCAGGTAAGATGTGAGACAGTACAGCCCCCAGACCATAGGGTGAGGCATCACAAGCCAAGGTCAGAGGCTTCTGGAGGTCATAGTGAACAAGCATGCGTGACGCCAACAGCTTCCGCTTAGAGACTTCAAAAGCGCGTTGGCATGCAGCCGACCAGTCCCATCTGGAGTGTTTCTCCAAAAGCTTGTTCAACGGAAACAAGGTGTGTGCCAGATCTGGCAGAAATTTGTGGTAATAGTTCAGCAAGCCAAGGTATGATTGCAGCTGCTGGACATTGGTTGGGGCAGGAGCTTTGACTAAGGCATCAACCTTGGCTTCTGTGGTGTGTATACCGTCTGCATCCACAAGGTGGCCACAAAACTCCAATTTCGGCACCATGAATTGGCATTTTGCTAAGTTCACTTTCAGACCCTGCTCTTGGAGTCTTTCCAACACAAGCTCCACGTTTTGCTTGTGTTCCTGGTCCGTCCGTCCCGTGATGAGCATGTCATCTAACAGGCACTGAGTGAAAGGAATGTCCGCCAAAATCTCATCCATCTTCCGTTGCCAAATGGCTGGGGCAGAGGCTACACCAAACACCATCCGATTGTACTCATACAGTCCCTTGTGGGTGTTGATGGTCAGAAACTTGCGGGAAGAAGGATGGACCTCAAACTGTAAATATGCTTGTTTGAGATCAAGCTTGGTGAACTTTTGACCCCCTGCAAGAGAGGCAAAAATGTCATCTACTCTGGGTAGAGGATACTGGTCTATTTCCAGTTGGGAGTTCAGTGCCATGCGGAAATCGCCACAAATGCGCAAGTCCCCATTCGCTTTCTTCACTGGTACAACAGGTGATGCCCACTCGCTGTGCTCTACCTTTGAGATGACACCTTGTTCCTCCAGCCGACTTAGTTCTGCTTCCACTCCTGCTCGGAGTGCGAAAGGTACTGTGTGAGCTTTGAAGAATTTAGGCTGGGCGTTGGGTTTCAGCTTGAGTCTCACACAGTCATGCTTTATTTTCCCCAACTGGTCATCAAAGATCTTTGGGAACCGCTGCTTCAGGGACACCACCCATCCCTCATTATCTCCTAATGGAATTGTCACAGTGTTACAGGGATTTATGGTGATGTCTGGCATACCAAAGTGAGCAATCCAGTCTCTCCCAAAGAGAGGGGGTCCCCCATTCTCTAGTATATATAATGGCAGTCTCTTTGTCTGACCCTTGTACAATACCTGCACTTTTGCATAACCCAGTGGGTGGAGTATCTGCTTTGAGTATGTCTGCAGTTTGATTGGCGTTGGGCGGACAGTTGTTCGGGTCTGAAGTTGTCTCCATTGTTTCTGAGTGATAACTGAAACTGCTGCTCCTGTGTCTACATCCATCTTTAGTTTCTTTCCCTCAATGGTTACCTCTACAGTCATTGCAGAGGGTGCTGAATGCATATGATGTATGTCTAAACTGTGGAGCACTTCCTCATCCTCTGACTCAGATGATGATGTATATCTTCCCACCATATAGGTCTTTGTCTTGGGGTTCAGAGGTTGTTTATCTCGCACCTTCTTGCTCCGGCAAACTCGTTTCAGATGTCCTGTTTTACCACAATTATGACAGGTCTGATCCTTAAACCTGCAGACTTTGTGATCATGGTCTGTATTCCCACAATGGTAGCAAGCTGACTCCCGGCTTGGTGGAGATCTGTATTCCCACAATGGTAGCAAGCTGACCCCCGGCTTGGTGGAGATCTGTATTTCCAGTTTGTGACTGTGGGCTTGACTGCTGTTCTGAAAACTTCTTGTTTCACCTCTTCCCTTCTGCCCTGAGAGTTCAATTCCTCTGTATCTTTCACAGCCATTTCCATCATTGAAGCTATCTCAATTGCCTTTGCAAGGGTAAGGTCTTTCTCTGTTAACAGTCTCTTTTGGCTAGAGTCACAATTCAGTCCCATGACAAACTTATCTCTCAGTGCAGTAGGTAGGTACTCCCCAAAAGAACAGGTAGAGGCTAGTCTGCGAAGGGCGAGCACATAAGCTTTAATTTCTTCACCTGGCTGCTGCTGCCTCTGATAAAAACGAAATCTTTCTGCAATCTCTAGTGGTTTAGGCTGGAAGTGACCCTCTAACAGTGTCAGGAGCTCTGCCAATGTCTTAGTTGCTGGTTTTACAGGGGAAAGGAGATCCCTGAGGCCGCGTACACACGCGGGGACTGTTCGCCCAACTTTGTCCGTCAAACAGTTTCGGCAAACAGTCCGCTCTAAATTAGCATGGACGGACATGGCCACACACGACGGACGAACAGTTTGCTGAAACCGTGCGCGATGACGTGAACGGCACGTACGACGGGACGAAAAATACGACGTCCTATACACTGCATTATAACTTTCGGCGTGAAAATCCTTTCTGAGCATGCGCGCAACTTTGTTTGACGAACAAGCCTACACACGCGGAGACTGTCCGCTGAAACAAGGTTTCAGCGGACAGTTTTTCGGAATTTCCGAAAAACCTTGTTCAGCGGACTGTTCGCTGAAACTGTCCGCTGAAAGCCCACACACGAGCGGACTGTCCGCTGAAACTTGGTTTCAGCGGACAGTTTCAGCGAACAGTCCCCGCGTGTGTACGCGGCCTGAGAGTGTCATATGTCTGAGCACCGACCACTGTCAGAAATACTGCTACTTGCCTTTCACCTGGGATGGCATTTGCACTGAAATACTGTTCCAGTCTCTCCACCCAGGAACTCCAGGATGTCTGTTCTCCATCAAATTCACTTAATGTCCCGATCAATGACATTTTCCTGCTGGGATCTGTGATTGCTTTTATCCAGGTAACAATCCACAATGTCTTTGTCTCTCTCTCAGACTGATAGACACTTTGTAAATCCCATCCTCGTCGCCACTGTTATATCCTCTGTGTTGTGAGAGACACAAGACTCTGGTCTGGAACAATGGAAGTTTATTTCCAGTACTCACTGTACACTGCAACATGCATCTCAGGACAGTACATCTCATTAGGCTCTTACATGTGTCCAAGATGGCTACCATACCCCTTGACCCTTGGCATCACTCCTGGGTGGAGCCAGCCTTAAAGTGGCAGTACATGTGGAACCCTTCAGGTATAACAACAGAGACACAGGGGGTGGTGCCATGGGACAGAGACACAGGGGATGGTGACATGACACAGAGACACAGGGGGTGGTGACATGACAAAGAGACACAGGGGGTGGTGACATGACACAGAGACGCAGGGGGTGGTGACATGACACAGAGACACAGGGGGTGGTGACATGACACAGAGACACAGGGGGTGGTGACATGACACAGAGACACAGGGGGTGGTGACATGACACAGAGACGCAGGGGGTGGTGCCATGGGACAGAGACACGGGATGGTGCCATGGGACAGAGACTCAGATGGATGGTGACATGATACAGAGACACAGGGGGTGTTGCCATGGGACAGAGACACAGGGGGTGTTGCCATGGGACAGAGACACAGGGGATGGTGACATGACACAGAGACACAGGGGGTGGTGACATGACAAAGAGACACAGGGGGTGGTGACATGACACAGAGACGCAGGGGGTGGTGACATGACACAGAGACACAGGGGGTGATGACATGACACAGAGACACAGGGGGTGGTGCCATGGGACAGAGACACGGGATGGTGCCATGGCACAGAGACATAGGGGATGGTGCCATGGGACAGGGACACAGGGGGTGGCGACATGACACAGAGACACAGGGGGTGGTGACATGACACAGAGACACAGGGGGTGGTGACATGACACAGAGACACAGGGGGTGGTGACATGACACAGAGATGCAGGGGGTGGTGCCATGGGACAGAGACACAGGGGATGGTGCCATGGGACAGGGACACAGGGGGTGGTGACATGACACAGAGACAGGGGGTGGTGACATGGGGCAGAGACACAGGGGATGGTGACATGGGACAGAGACACAGGGGGTGGTGCCATGGGACAGAGACACAGGGGGTGGTGACATGGGACAGAGACACAGGGGGTGGTGCCATGGGACAGAGACTCAGATGGATGGTGACATGACACAGAGACACAGGGGGTGTTGCCATGGGACAGAGACACAGGGGGTGGTGCCATGGGACAGAGACACAGGGGGTGGTGCCATGGGACAGAGACACAGGGGGTGGTGAAATGACACAGAGACACAGGGGGTGGTGCCATGGGACAGAGACACAGGGGGTGGTGCCATGGGACCCTGATGGGTTTACTTCCTCTTTGATTCCCTGCAAAGGTAAAGCATAATGGGCTATTGTGCATCGCATAGTAGTCCATTATGTGTCACTTACCTGACACAGGAGCCAGCGAAGTCACCGCTGTCCCCTGTAGTTCCGAGCGTCCATCTTCTTGGTGGGTCTCCATGGGTCTCGCTGCTCCGGCGCTGTGATTCGCCGGAGCAGCGATGACGTCACTCCCGCGCATGTGCACAGGAGCCGACACTCGCGGCATATCGCCGCGATCTGCGGCTTACCCAGTGCTTACCTGTAGGTCAAAAGTGGTTTGTTATACCGCGTACACACGACCGGACTTTTTGACATCAAAAGTCAGACGGAACGATTCCGGCAGACCATTCGATTGTGTGTGGGCTGCAGCGGACTTTTTATTTGCAAAAATCCGACAGACTTTAGAAATAGAATATGTTTCAAATTTTTCTGCCGGAACTCCGCCGGACCCAGTCCCTACCGAGAAATCCGCTCGTGTGTATGCTAGTCCGACGCACAAAAACCGACGTGAGGGCAGCCATTGGCTACTGGCTATGAACTTCCTTATTCTAGTCCCGTCGTACGTCATCACTTTAGAATCCGTCGGACTTTGGTGTGATTGTGTGTGGCCAAGTCCGTTCATTCAGAAAGTCCGTCAGAACTCCGCTGAAAGTCCGGTCGTGTGTACGTGGCATAAGGGTTTACAACCACTTTAAAACTTCCTAGTCTTGAATCTGCAGAAACGTCTTCAGCACCACGGAGAGCTCCAGACAGAAAATTAACCCGCCAGGTTCAGAGCTGTTGTGACAACTATAAGTGACTTCTGACTTCTGACTTCTGTCCACTTTCACCAGGCTGACTTTCACCCGGCTCACTTTCACTCGGGTACACATAGAGAAAATGTGGGCATGACATTAGATAACTGTGTTCCGATGTCAGAAAGGTAAATGGTGATAAAAGATTCAATGTCTAATGTCCCAACAAATCCTTTATAGTTGGAGTTATGAAATATTGTGCCAATCATTCAGCTATGATGAGAATGATAGACAAGGGGGTGCAACCTGTGTATGGGGGCACAACATGGAGACTCTCATTGCAAAAATGTGAGAGGCCCACTGAGCAGGTATCACAACGCTCAGTGTTCTGTCCCAACTATTTCTATTTTTTTTTTAATTGAGCTGTATCAGGTTGCTCTTGTTCTGTAATATACTGACATCTAGTGGTGGCATAAGGCCACTGCCACTTATTTACTTATTTGATATGGTGTATCCCTACCTGTTTAGAGCTAGTTAGTTCTGTCCTAGCCAGATCAACCTTGTTTCTTCCATGCTCCCTCAGCCAGTAGTAATTCTGTGCAGAGACAGGGAAAGTCATTGTCTTCTGACACTGCTTAAGAACTGGGAAAACATCCTCTGTACTGCACTTCTATGAAGTAAAAATGTGTTGGATTCAACCTTTATGTCATATTAAAGAGCCACCGGAAGAAAAAAACATACACCAGTGGAAGGAGCGCCAGACCTAAGTGAATTATTTTATTGGTTTGCACTAACAAACAGATTATGAGATCAAAGATCTTAAACACTGACACAGATACTGCTGGCTAGTAGCGATATAGGTGAAAGAAAGCCGTCAGCTCAATGTTCCACGAAGAATGAGTTTATAATCCAGGTACAGTACAAAAGAATACGTTTGTAGCCTTAATCATAGCTAAGATTAAGGCTACATGCCGAAATGCGTAAACCCTGTATTATTTTTTACTACACCTGGATCAATAAAATCATTTGTTGTTGAAGATCGAGCTGCTGGCTTTCTTTCACCTATATGTTATGCTCAGGTGCTAGGAGAGCACTACAAGCATGGGTGTAGCATAAGGGGTCTCAGGGGTCACAATTGCAACCCCTAGCTCCAGGGGGCCTGTGCAGCCTCTCTGTCATATTATCATATCTTCCACAAAGTCCAGATCTTCTCCAAGGCCCCACAGCCACGCTCCAGTGCTGGGCTTCCACTTTACCTTCCACAGTTCACACCCCTTCGTTCTCATTGGCTGGGGAGAGGCTGTGAGCCGTTTCCTGAATGGAGAGGGGCGCGGGGTGAGAACAGCCCAGGATGGGGAAGTGTCTGTGCTGTGTGCTGGGAACATGGAACGGTAACCGAGCTCAGCGGGGCAAGAGGAGGAGAGTGCCGTCCTGTAGTCATGGTGGAACCAATGTCACTGGTGAGGTATGACACCACTCAGTGTCTCCTAGTCACCAGCTGGGATTCTCTGTACCCCCCCCCCCCCACCCGGGGATGTCTACCTACCCCACTTCCCTGACAACTGAGGAAGAGACACACCTCCGGGAGGTGACCTTCCCCCAACACCTGCCTACACTGACAGAGAAACCTTCAGAAATTGCTAAAACAAATCCCTTAACACCTCCTGAGGAGCCCCTGATTCTCCAGCGGTGATCCCTGTCCTCTGTTTTTTCCTAAGGTGATCCCTGTCCTCTGATCCTCCCATCGCGATCCCTGTCCTCTGATCCTCCCATGGTGATCCCTGTCCTCTGATCCTCCCATGGTGAAATGGAAATGGAGAAATGGGTTCCTTTATATGCAGCCACCCAATTGCAACCAGGCCCTGTTGTTTCTGCCACCGGCTCAGAGGAAAGGGCCCTGTTCGGGGGTCAGGTTTCTTGCATCGGGGCCCTGAAGGTTCTAGTTACACCACTGAGTCCCGTTCTTATTGAGTTAAACCATCCGTGGATGGTGCCAAGTCAACAGAAGACCTTACTGTCCAACCAGATTGGGTCTATGGAGGTACGTCAATGCATAAAGCAGCATTTGAAAAACAGAACATATTTGTTGTGCCGCCATATATCTTACATTGGAGTAGCTCAGAAACTGTGGGGCCTAGATGAGGCTGCCCAGGAATATGAACTAGGGAACAGTGACGGACCACTTAGCACCTCTCTTGGGTGCTTCCTTCAGTATACAGCTTCCTCCAGTCTGGAACCAGGGACCAGGTATTACAGCTGAATATTCCCCCGAAGGACTAGATGACACTAGCTTAGGTGCAAACTGTAACTGACTTTATTGTAAATTCACACAGAATTTATACTACACAAAACTGGGTAAGAGCTTGATCACATTATGCAAACTGTAAACAGTAAGGTAATTAACATTGCTTTTTTCTTTCTTTTTTTTTAAATAAGTGTACAGTCACGACGATACTGAATTAAAATCTCACTATAAGCCCTTATACACACGGTCGGACATTCCGACAACAAAATCCATCAGATTTTTTCCGACGGATTTTGTCAGAAACTGGTGTTGCATACACACGGTCGGACAAAGTTGTTGGAAAATCCGATCGTTCGTAACATGATGACGTTATTTCGTTACGACAGGACTACGTTCAGGCTAGTAGCCAATAGCTTTGGTCTAGGAATTTGACCTGAGCATGCGTGGCACTTTGTCCGATCGGAATTCTCTACAAACATCATGTTGTCGGAAAATTTTATAGCCCAGCTCTGAAACTTTGTCGGTCGGATATTCAGACGGAAACAGTCCGATGGAGCCCACACATGGTCGGATTATCCGACGACAAGGTCTGATCGGACATTTTCCGTCGGAATGTACCGTGTGTACAAGGGCTTATTGATATTATAGGATAAGGAATATGATCTATGGGCCATGTGTGCCCATTTGAGATGTGAGTTTTGTGGAAGTAACATGGTTCAATATCTATGAAATTGTTTGTTTATTTTTTGTTTGTAGGAAAAATTGCTTAAAATAAAGAATAATTTAAAAAAAAAACATAGCTAAGTGTAGCACTAACCCCCGAAGGAGCTGCTGGTTATTTTTGGGCTTACCGTTACCTTCCGTTCTCCTTGTTTCTCTGTCAGGTGGATCCGCACCCCAGGCCATAGCCTTCCTGGGGGCTGGTAAGGAGGACCAGGACCATGTAATCAGCACATCATACTGGACCGGAAACCCCGAACCACGTGACTTCCGCATCTTAAATACCCTCTCCCAGGGGGCACAGTGTGAGGGCCACTCCCACTGACCTGACTCCGAGAGAGAGTAAATTAAACGCACAACCAGACCATAGTTCCACGCCTGCCACAAGAGACAGCGCCCCCCTGTGGCCAGGCTGAACATCTCACAGCCCAGTCAGACTGACCCAGAAGTCAAATTTAGGCAAATAGACCCAAACCAAACTGTAGTTTGGGTAAAGTTTTAACTTTGAAAAAACATAGCGCGTGCTCTTCAGCAGCCTGCCGCTACATAAGGAACAGCCAACATAAACAGTAATCCATTTAACATTTAGTAACCTAGCCAATTAAAGACCGAGCCTCTTTTTCAGACTCTGTGTTTACAAGTTAAAAACAAGTTTTTTTTGCTAGAACATTATTTAGAACCCCCAAACATTCTAAAAAAAAATTCTAACACCCTAGAGAATAAAATGGCGGTCATTGCAATACTTTATTGTCCTTATTCAGAGAATTAATCCAAGCCTTGTTCTCAACATTTCATCGCGTTGTTGTCCATTATTAGAGAGTGATCTGTTCTTTCCATGGGATGCTGAAATTTACCTGATTGGAAGAAGCAGGCAAAATCTCTGGTCTCCTACATGGGCCATAATTAGTGGGTAGGAGGCATGCCCCTAGTCCCCTCCAAAAGCCTCCGTCCCAGTTGGGTCTATCACAGGAACTGACCTAACTGCCCTTTGAGAAGTCCCATTCTAATTGAGTTAAACTGCCTGTGAATAGTGGCAAGTCAGCAGATGACCATCTTGTCCAACCAGATTGGGTTTATGGAGGTATGTCAATTCACAATGCGTCATTTGGAACAGAACAAATGAGTTGAGCCTCTATGGATACCACCATGGAGTATTTCAGAAGCTGTGGGGCCTAGACAAGGCTCCCCAGGAGAATGAACTAGGAAACTGACCTAGCTCTCCTGTGAGAAGTCCCATTCTTGAGTTTCTACAGTGTCAAGCAAGTTGGTTAGCACTAATTCAGGATGTTCAACAAGATACAACAATAACATTTCCCCCCTTTGTCTACAACGCAGATCTGTATACTTGGAGTAGCTCAAAAGCTTTGGGGCCTAGACATACTGCAGAGGAAAAGGAACTAGGGACCAGGGCTTACTACCATTTGAGAAATCTCATTCTTATTGTGTTAGGCAGACTGTAGATGGTGGAAATTACCATATTGTCCAACCAGATTGGGTCTATAGAGGTATGTCAATGCATAATGTGGCATTTGAAACAGATCATATGGGCTGTGTCACTATATGACCCACCCATTTCCAAAGCTGTGGGGCCTAGACAAGGCTCCCTAGGAGAATGAACTAGGAAACTGACCTAGCTGTCCTTTGGGAAGTCCCATTCTTGGGTTTCTACACTGGCAAGCAAGTTGGTTAGCGCTATTCCAGGATGTTCAACAAGATGCATCAATAACATTTCTCCCCTTTGTCTACAACACAGATCTGTATACTTGGAGTAGCTCAGAAGCTGTGGGGTCTAGACATACTGCCGAGGAAAAGGAACTAGGGGCCTGGTTTTACTATTATTTGAGAAATCTCATTCTTATTGCGTTAAGCAGCCTGTAGATGGTGCAAATGACCATAATGTCAAACCAGATTGGGTCTATAGAGGTATGTCAATGCATAATGTGACATTTGAAACAGAACATATGGGCTATGTCACTATATGTCCCACCTAGTTCCGAAGCTGTGGGGCCTAGACAAGGCTGCCATAGGAGAATGAACTAGGAAACTGACCTAGCTGTCCTGTGAGAAGTCCCATTCTTGGGTTTCTACACTGGCAAGCAAGTTGGTTAGCGCTATTCCAGGATGTTCAACAAGATGCAACAATAAGATTTCTCCCCTTTGTCTACAACACAGATCTGTATACTTGGAGTAGCTCAGAAGCTGTGGGGTCTAGACATACTGCCGAGGAAAAGGAACTAGGGACCTAGGTTTACTATTATTTGAGAAATCTCATTCTTATTGCGTTAAGCTGACTGTAGATGGTGCAAATGAGCATAATGTCCAATCAGATTGGGTCTATAGAGGTATGTCATTGCATGATGTGGCATTTGAAACAGAACATATGGGCTGTGTCACTATATGTCCCACCCATTTCCAAAGCTGTGGGGCCTAGACAAGGCTCCCTAGGAGAATGAACTAGTAAACTGACCTAGCTGTCCTTTGGGAAGTCCCATTCTTAGGTTTCTACACTGGCAAGCAAGTTAGTTAGTGCTATTCCAGGATGTCCAACAAGATGCAACAATAACATTTCTCCCCTTTGTCTACAACACAGATCTGTATACTTGGAGTAGCTCAGAAGCTGTGTGGCCTAGACATACTGCAGAGGAAAAGGAACTAGGGATCTGGTCTTACTATTATTTGAGAAATCTCATTCTTATTGCGTTAAGCAGCCTGTAGATGGTGCAAGTGACCATAATGTCCAACCAGATTGGGTCTATAGAGGTATGTCAATGCATAATGTGGCATTTGAAACAGAACATATGGGCTATATCACTATATGTCTCACCTAGTTCCGAAGCTGTGGGGCCTAGACATGTCAGCAGATGACCATCTTGTCCAACTAGATTGGGTTTATGGAGGTATGTCAATGCATAATGCGTCATTTGGAACAGAACAAATGAGTTGAGCCTCTATGGATACCACCATGGAGTAGTTCCGAAGCTGTGGGGCCTAGACAAGGCTGCCATAGGAGAATGAACTAGGAAACTGACCTAGTTGTCCTTTGGGAAGTCCCATTCTTGGGTTTCTAGAGTGGCAAGCAAGTTGGTTAACGCTAATCCAGGATGTTCAACAAGATACAATAACCTTTTTCCCCTTTTTGTCTACAACACAGAGCTTCTCCTCCATATGCCGCGTTCATCGATCTTTCTATGACCCACATTGTTCTTGGAACATCTGCTTCAAATTTTCCGCTGTCCTTTACGATGTCATCAAGGCTTCCTTTGTCTTCCTTTATGGTGTAATTGATGTGCCCTGGAATATAAAATGATTCTGGAGCCACTTAATAATGATGATTAATAACGGGCACGCATCTCGCCGCTGCCAAACCACAATGTTTCCTGAAACCAAGCCGAGCTCTCAATCAGGTCTAATTAAGCAGGGACATCTTCCTTCTCGTTGTGGTATGCGGGGCAGCTTGGTGCTCCCAGGTGTCACCGGTCATCCTGTCCTCCATGTTGTTCTACAGATTAGAAGGTCATAGCCCTGTTTATGGATAGCACCACCCAGGCCGTTGTCTCCTGCAGAGGGTGGGGGGGGGGGGGGATAGGTAGACGGTGAGTCGGCGACCCTTGTGAATATTCACCGGCATTTTGTACAATAACAGGAGACCGCTCATTACCATAATAATTCACGATGAGCCTGATAAGGAAAGACAAAATTAAAATGCGAACGCTCGTTAAAATGCTAATGATGTGGCTGATCTGTCAGGAGCCAATGAATGTTAATCGCTGTATAACAATTCACTATATGATCCCAGGAGGACACATTAATAATTTTATTATTGATGGAATTTTTAATTCTGACAATAGTGCATTGTTGCCGCCGCCGTCGCCGCCTCCTCCTTAAGCAGCGCAGATCTCAGAATAAACTGCGCCATTTTAGTGAACTGCCATCGAAGCTGGACTCCGGCCTTCCCTTCAGTCTTGCACAGTTGTGCTGGCTTCTCTCCTGGACTGAAATCGTTTACTCTGATATCACTGCACACTGTGAGCTTCTCACAAGCTTCAGTAAGTCAGATAGAGCCTGCCTACGGCTGGCTAGAGGACATCCAACATCATCTAGCACAGTGGTCTCCAAACTGCAGCCACACTGGGCACAGTCCAGCGCCCCCTAAAGTCTGAAGGACGGTAAACTAGCCCTTTCTTTAGAAAGTGTGGAGACCCCTGACCTAGAAGTTTACGCCCCAGTCTGACAGTCCCTGGCCCGTCCCTTTCATTCATTGGATTTCAGTTCTTTCAACCATGGAGGCTCAGCGTCACATATCATCAAAGCTGGGCTTTGAGTGCACAGATATGGGCAGGATCCAGTCCCCAATTCAGTAACTTACTAAGCAAGAAGCAATTGCCCGCGGGACATTTCATCAAGGGTCAAGCCAAAAAATAATAACAATTGTTCAAATAATTATATGCAGCCAAGGCCCCAGGTCCCTTTTGGTCTAATGAGAACCTCCAGAGTTAGGGATAGCTGACATCCTTCTAGTGGGTTACGAGGCGTGGTGGGTGTATGCATAGTAGATTCAGATTCAGACACTTCTTGAATGCAAAGAGATTTATTGTCTCTTAACCACTTAACCACTTTCAGACCGGACCAATTTGCTGGTCAAAGACCAGACCACTTTTTGCGATTCGGCACTGCGTCGCTTTAACTGACAATTGCGCGGTCGTGCGACGTGGCTCCCAAACAAAATTGACGTCCTTTTTTTCCCACAAATAGAGCTTTCTTTTGGTGGTATTTGATCACCCCTGCGGTTTTTATTTTTTGCGCTATAAACAAAAATAGAGCGACAATTTTGAAAAAAACGCATTATTTTTTACTTTTTGTTATAATAAATATCCCCCAAAAATATATAAAAAAACATTTTTTTCCCTCAATTTAGGCCGATACGTATTCTTCTACATATTTTTGGTAAAAAAAATCGCAATAAGCGATTATTGATTGGTTTGCGCAAAAGTTATAGCGTTTACAAAATAGGGATAGTTTTATAGCATTTTTATTAATAATTTTTTATTATTTATTTTTTTACTAGTAATGGCGGCGATCTGCGATTTTTATTGTGACTGCGACATTGTCGGGGACCCATCGGACATTTTTGACACATTTTTGGGACCATTGTCATTTATACAGGTTAACCAGTGGGTGGCAGTGTAGGGGTTAAGTGTTCCTAGGGGTGTGTTACTAACTGTGGGGGGGTTGGGCTTTCATTTAGTGTACACTGATCTCTGCTCCAATCACATGGAGCAGAGATCAGCGTCACTAGTTGCTAGGCAGAATGGGAAAATGTTGTTTATACAGCATTTCCTCCATTCGGCCGCTCCGTGAGACGATCGCGGGGATGCCCGCGGCGATCGAGTCCGCGGGTCCCGCGACCGGACTCACGGGGGTCCCGACCAGCGCGGGAGCGCGCCGCCGGCGGCGCGCTCCCGATGGCACGGCGGCAACGAATATTGGACGTACATGTACGCCAATATGCCTGCCCGTGCCATTCTGTCGACGTACATCGTCGTGCGCTGGTCGGGAAGTGGTTAAGGACCGCCGCATGCCATTGTACGTCATCACAATGGCATGTACAGGCACAAGCACGTACATGTACGTGCTTGCCTTCCAGCGGGTGGGGGTCCGATCGGATGAGGGCATGGCCATGGGTTTCTGGCCATCCCCTCTCGATCGCTCCTGGCGAATGAGAAGCTTCCTCCCTCTGTGTATTGTATACACAGGCAGGGAGGAAGTGATGTCATTCTCCTCGGGGCTGTCTTATTGACCAGACTACGAGGAGAAGTGAAAGTAAGTGTGCACCAACACTACACTGACATGTAGGCACACATAGGTACACAAACCCCCCCCCCCCCCGATCACCCCCCCGATCACCCCGCCCCCCCCCCCCCCCAGTCACAGTGTCACTGATTGCAGTGATCATTTATTTACTGATCACTGCATTCAGTGTCAGTTGTAACAGTAAAAACTGTCAGGGCAGTTAGTGTTAGGTCCAGGGTAGCCCCCTACCACCCCCAAATAAAGGTTTAACCCCCTGATTGCCCCTAGTGTTAACCCTTTCACCCCCTTTTGCCAGTGTCACTAAGCGATCATTTTTCTGATCGCTGCATTAGTGTCACTGGTGTCGCTAGGTAGCTAGTTATTTTTTTAGGTTCACCACCAGGTTTTTATAGCACTAGGTACCCCCATATACTACCCAATAACGGTTTTAACCCCCTGATTGCCCCTAGTGTTAACCCTTTCACCCCCTTTTGCCAGTGTCACTAAGCGATCATTTTTCTGATCACTGCATTAGTGTCACTAGTGTCGCTAGGTAGCTAGTTATTTTTTTAGGTTCACCTCCAGGTTTTTATAGCGCTAGGTACCCCCATATACTACCCAATAATGGTTTTAACCCCCTGATTGCCCCTAGTTAACCCTTTCACCAGCGATCACAGTATAAGTGTCACTGGTGACGCTGGTTAGCCAGTTAGTTATTTAGGTTCCCCGTCAGGTTTTTATACAGCGCCAGGGACCCCCATATACTACCTAATAAAAATTTGAACCCCCTGATTGCCCCTAGTTAACCCTTTCACCAGTGATCACTGTATAAGTGTTACGGGTGACTCTGGTTAGTTTGCTTTTTATAGCATCAGGGCACCCACCATTTATTACTCAATAAATGTTTAACCCCCTGATCACCCAGCGGGTGATATCAATTAGGTTTTAAGGTCAGGGTCTGCGTCGCCCCAGGCAGCGCTAGGTTAGTGCCAGTACCGCTAACACCCATGCGCAAAGCATAAACCTCCCGTAGTGGTATAGAATCTGAACAGATCAATATCTGATCTGATCAGATCTATACTAGCGTCCCCAGCAGTTTAGGGTTCCAAAAAAACGCATTGTTAGCGGGATCAGCCCAGATACCTGCTAGCACCTGCGTTTTGCCCCTCCGCCCAGCCCACCGAAGTGCAGTATCGATTGATCACTGTCACTTACAAAACACTAAACACATAACTGCAGCGTTCGCAGAGTCAGGCCTGATCCCTGCCATCGCTAACAGTTTTTTTTGGTAGCGTTTTATATTTAAATCCGGAAGGCAGTGCTTGGTTTTCGGGGTCCCGTACGTGGCTAGGCTCCCAAAAAGTCCCCCACATGTGGTATCCCCGTACTCAGGAGAAGCAGCAGAATTTATTTTGGGGTGTAATTTGACTTATGCCCATAGCATGTGTGAGCAATATATCATTTAGTGACAACTTTGTGCAAAAAAAAATTTTTTTTTAATATTCCTGCAACTTGTGGCAAAATATAAAATATTTAATGGACTCAACATGCCTCTCAGTAAATAGCTTGGGGTGTCTACTTTCCAAAATGGGGTCATTTGGGGGGGTCTTGTGCTATTTTGGCATTTTATGGCCTTCGAAACTGTGATAGGTAGTGAGGAGTGAAATCAAAAATTTGCACCCTTAGAAACCCTGAAGGCAGTGATTGGTTTTCGGGGTGCCGTACGCAGCTAGACTCCCAAAAAGTCCCACATATGTGGTATCCTCGTACTCAGGAGAAGCAGAAGAATATATTTTGGGGTGCAATTCCACATATAACGATGGCATGTGTGAGCAATATATCATTTAGTGACAACTTTTTGTAAACTTTTTTTTTTTTTTGTGTCATTATTCAATCGCTTGGGACAAAAAAAAAATATTCAATGGGCTCAATATGCCCCTCCACAACTTCCTTGGGGTGTCTACTTTCCAAAATGGGGTCATTTGGGGGGGGGGGGTTTGTACTGCCCTGCCATTTTAGCACCTCAAGAAATTAGATAGGCAGTCGTAAATTAAAAGCTGTGTAAATTCCAGAAAATGTACTCTAGTTTGTAGACGCTATAACTTTTGCGCAAACCAATAAATATACGAATATTGACATTTTTTTTTACTAAAGACATGTGGCTGAATAAATTTTGCCCTAAATGTATGACTAAAATTGAGTTTATTCGATTTTTCTTATAACAAAAAGTAGAAAATATATTTTTTTCTCAAAATTTTCGGTCTTTTTCAATTTATATCGCAAAAAAAAAAAAAATCGCAGAGGCAATCAAATACCATCAAAAGAAAGCTCTATTTGTGGGAAGAAAAGGACGCAAATTTCGTTTGGGTACAACATTGCATGACTGTGCAATTACCAGGTAAAGCAGTGCAGTGCGAAATTGTAAAAAGACCTCTGGTCCTTAGGCTGAAAATTGGTCCGGGGCTGAAGTGGTTAAAAAGAGCTGTGGGAGAGAGGGTTTAGGGACAGGACACCCTTTAGTAGTTGCAATTTTAATTAGCAGACTCCGAAATTTCTATAGGTAGAAAGACCATGCAGGGAAAGGCACCCAGCCGGACACCACATCTGCATGTGTAGACACGCTGTCTCCTATGGCAACAATCTTGAGCACTTTCTATTCTTACAAAGGTTACAATGAACTCTTTCACTTCCTCTACAATCTCCTATTGTAGATCTTCACTCAACCGAGCTCCCAGTCTCTCAAACTAGACTTGCTGATCCACTGCCACTGGATCTTCTGAACTCTTCCAACCTTCTCTCTCAGTATCTTCCTCAAGCGCCACCCCCACCTCCCTGCTGGGTCCCTAGCTTGGAATCCAAGATACTCCTCAAGTGTCAAACCACTGCTCGGTCCCTGGCTTGACACACAAGGCTGCTCTGCAAGCGTCACCTCCGCTGGCTGGGTCCCTGGCTTGACATACAAGGCTGCTCTGCAAGCGTCACCTCCGCTGGCTGGGTCCCTGGCTTGAATCCTGCTGAAGTTTCCCAATTTTTGACTGTCCCCGGTTGGTGAGAATACTGCTTTGCTACTTGCTTCGACTACTCACTGTGGTCCCTGGTAATAAGGTGGATGGTCCCCTCTACCTCCAACCACGACAGGTTCTCGGGCTGATAAGACAAAAGTTTAACTTTTTGGAAGGTGTGCGTCCTGTTACATCTGGCATAAAACGAATACAGCATTTCATAACAAGAACATCATACCAACAGTCAGACATGGCGGTGGTGGTAGTGTGATGGTCTGGGGCTGCTTTGCAGCTTCAGGACCTGGACGACTTATCGTAATTGATGGAAACATGAATTCTGAGCTCTACCAGAAAATCCTAAAGGAGAATGTCCGGGCATCAGTTTGTGACCTCAAGCTCAAGTGTACATGGGTTATACTGCAGCACAATGATCAGCAACACAACAGCAAGTCCACCTCCAAATGGTTCAAACGAAGCAAAATTTAGGTTTGGAGTGGCCTAGTCAAAGCCCGGACTTAAATCCAATTGAGATGCTGTATCACGACCTTACACAGGCCGTTCATGCTGGAAAACCCCTCCAATGTGAATTAAAACAATTCTGCAAAGAAGAGTGGGCCGAAATTGCTCCACAGCAATGTGAAAGACTCATTACCAGTTATCGCAAACACTTGATTGGAGATGTTGCCACCAAGGGTGGCACAACCTGTTATTAGGTTTAGGGGGCAATTACTTTTTCACATAAAGCCAGGCAGGTTTGGGCATCTTTTTTGCCTTAAAAAATGAAACCATCATTTAAAAACTTCAGTTTGTATTTACTGTTTATCTTTGTGTAATAATAAAATTAGTTTGATGATCTGACTCATTTAAGCCCTTGTACACACGGTCGGAGATTCCGACTACCAAATCCATCGGAGTAATTCCGACGGATTAATTCCGGACCAGGTCCAGAAGTGATGTTGCATACACACGGTCGGACTAAGTTGTGGGAAAATCCGATTGTACATAACGTGATGACGTTAATTTGTTATGACAGGACTACGTTCAGGTTAGTAGGCAATAGCTTTGGTCTAGGAATTTGATCTGAGCATGCGTGGCACTTTGTCCGTTGGAGTAGGCTACACATGATCGGAGCATTTTGTCGGAAAATTTTACCGGCAAGTTGGAAAACTTGGTCCGTCGGATATTCCGACGGAAACAGTCCGATGCAGACCACACACAGTCGGAATATCCGACAAAACGGTCCGATAGGACACATTCCATCGGAATCTCCGACCGCGTGTACAAGGGCTTAGTGTGAAAAAATATGCAAAAAAAAACAGAAAGGGGGCAAATACTTTTTCACACAACTGTATGTGTATGTGGTATGCGTTTATGGAATCATTTTATGATATATACGTTATTTCTCACATTTCGTCCATAAAAAAAGATTAAAAAAGAGACTTCTTAGAATTTTTTTGAGATATGACTACCAAATGTTATGAAGATAAGATAGAGAAAAAACAGAGTGCAGAGTTCAGGAGTGCGTTACATAAAGAATGCAGGGCTCAGGAGTGTGTTACATAAAGAAAGCAGTGCACAGCAATGCAGTCTGTCCAGTTCCCATCTACATATTCAGCCTCAAAAGTGCTCAGCAATGCAGCCTCACAAGTGCCCAGCCATGCATCCTCACCAGTACCCAGCAATGCAGCCTCACCAGTGGCCAGCAATGGAGCTCACCAGTGCCAAGGAATGCAGCCTCACTAGTGCCCAGCAATGCAGCCTCACTAGTACCCAGGAATGCAGCCTCACCAGTGCCCAGCAATGCAGCCTCACTAGTACCCAGGAATGCAGCTTTACTAGTGCCCAGGAATGCAGCCTCCCCTGTGCCCAGCAATGCAACCTCACCAGTGCCCAGAAATGCAGCCTCACCAGTGTCCAGCAATGCAACCTCACCAGTGCCCAGCAATGCAGCTTCACTAGTGCCCAACAGTGCAGTCTCCCCTGTGCCCAGCAATGCAGCCTCACCAGTGCCCATGAATGCAGCCTCACCAGTGCCCATGAATGCAGTCTCACTAGTGCCCAGGAATGCAGCCTCACCAGTGCCCAGCAATGCAGCCTCGCCAGTGCCCAGCAATGCAGCCTCACCAGTGCCCAGCAAGGCAGCCTCACCTGTGCCCAGCAATGCAGCCTCACCTGTGCCCAGCAATGCAGCCTCACCCATGCAGGGGATCAGAGAGGAAGAGGAGAGCAGGCCAGATCATTACACAGGCCAGCGTCTCCCGCTGTGTCAGCTTTAATTTGAATCGCCAGGTGCCCACCGTCACACAAGTCCCGCCTCCTGGATCGGCTCCCATCTATGATAGACAGCATATGTCCCAGCATTGGGACAGCAGTGTGCTGTCTGTCAAAGGAGGAAAACCAAGAGGCGGAACTTTATGATGGCAGCACTCGGTTATTCAAATTAAAGCTGATACAGCGGGTGACACTGGCCTGTCACCCCCCAGTGTGGCGCCTGGGCAGACTGCCCCCCCCCACCTCTGCCTCAGCACCCATCCTGCAATCCAGGGACAAATCCAGGGACAGATGGGCTCCGGGGACAGTGTCATCAATCTGGGGACTGCCCCAGGAACCGGGGACATCTGGTCACCCTAACCCAGACAGCCGTCCAGGTGGCACAGAACCCTGATCACCTGGCTCCACCCAAATAAATATGCTCTCCCAGCAGGCCAAGGGACCAAAGAAGATCCCTGCCCATTGGCTGAGATACCCCATCTATTCCTAATCTGTCCTTGCAATGCCCTTGTCTTATCTAATGCCACCAGATACCCGGCCATCTAGTGACAGAAGAGAGAAGTGCAGAAATACCAGAATTGGGGTGGAATCAATTGATCTCCTATCAATTGGCCAAGGCGACTATACCTGGCAGGTAAATTTACTAGCAACCCTGCCTAAACATTTTACGACTTTATTATTCACATCCCGTAGAGGGTATAAAAATGCAGAGAGAAGAAAACATTTGTTAAAAAATGTATTGATATACACTAGGATGTTTTACATTGAACATAAGAGCCACAATGTACTGTATGGTAAGAATCAAATACTCTTATGTTGCTTCACAACGCGTTTCATGAAACAAGCTAACTTCATCAGGAGATAGAGCAAATTTTAGGCTGATAACCAATGTCTGCAAAGAGACCATGTCATTACAGTGGTAGTAAACCGCTGCACTAATAAAAAAAAAACTTCCCCTGCAAAATAATAACATAATGTGCTAGTATGCATCGCACCATGCCGGAATTGAGGGCTGTCGCATGAATGCATGGGAGTGACGTCATCGTGGCTTTGGAGTCTCTGAGGAAGACCGATGGAAGCCTTCTCAGGGGTGACAGCACCCTTTGCTTTAATAACATGGTCTCTTTGCAGATGCTGGTTATCAGCCTGAAATATGTTCTGTCTCCTGATGAAGTGAACTTTGTTTCATGAAACTTGTTGAGAAGCAACTTAACAGTATCTGATTCTTACTATACAGTGTGGCTGTTATGTTCAATGTAAAACATCATAGTGTACAAGGGGAGGCCAATAAGTTCTTACCTTCACCATGATCCGGATGTGCTAGGGATCTCACATTTTTCAGGTTTATAGGTGGATATCTTAGTAATATGCATGCCAATTGTTGTTTTTGTAGGTCGTGGTGAATTAAAGTTAGAGCCAAGAGAAACAGAGTAGGTGTCATGTCGGACAAAGTTGACTACCGAGCCATGATTAGGCTCCTCAATCCTCAAAGGAAATCTGCTCAAATAATCCATGAAGAGATGTCAGCTGTGTATGGAGAGGATTGTCCATCATATGAGACTGACAAACAATGGAAGAGAGAATTCAAGTGTGGTCGCAAAAATATACAGGATGACCCAAGGGAAGGTCGTCCGTCAACTGCCACAGAACCAAGTGGGGTGGCGAAAGTTGAGCAGCTAGTGCTTGAAGATAGTCATGGGACTATTTATTTCTTAGCTAGGGAGGTGAACATTAGTAGGGGGTCAGTTTGCAACATATTACATAACATCTTACATATGAGAAAATTGGCTGCACTTTGGGTTCCCAAGTTACTGACACCTTTCCAAAAACAGCAACGAGTGCAATGTGCACAACTGTCACTTTTGTTCGCGATTGTGACTATGAATCTCTGGTCCATCCCCCTTACTCACATGACCTGGCACCTTTGGACTTCTTCCTGTTTTCAAATCTAGTGACGGCTGGTGGGTTCTTCTTTTGGGGGCGGTGGCAAACAGTACCCCACCCCCCGGTTGGTCCGGCACTAACCCGCTCGTGTGGCGGGACTGTGGTGTCCTTCTCTTCTTCTCCTGGGGTGCGGGCAGCGGCGGCTCCATTGTCCTCTCCTTCAGCTTCCTCCGCTGTATGTGTCTCCTCTTCCGCCAAAGCCCTACCCTTTTTTGAAACCTATTAAAGCCTCTGGCTCTAATAAGGTGCTTCAAAAAAACACCCACCCCATATTGGAATCCACGGTCCGGCACCACTGATATGTAGATCAGGGGGCCGGATGCATGGATCGAGGAGGCAGCGCCCCTGCGCTCTCCATGGACGGGCTGCCACTGTCCAAATCTAAAGAAACATTTACAGGGAAGACGTTTCCACAATGATGAGGCAGTCATTACTGAAGTTGATAGCTGGTTTTCCTTCAAATCTGCATACTTCTACGCAGGTGGTATTAAAGGTCTGTTCCAAGGGCATGAGAAGTGCGTAACCATAGGAGGTGGATATGTAGAGAAGAAAGAGTCAGTGGCAGGGGCGGATCCAGGGGGGGGGCAACGGGTCAATTGCCCCCTCCGAGAATACCGCCAGCTGATGACAGCACGGCCGGTTCCGCGGGTCCAATCGCGGCCGGTTCCGCGGGTACCCGCGGGCCGGTTCCGTGAGTCCAATCGCGGCTGGTTCCGCGGGTACCCGCGGCCGGTTCCGCGGGTCCAATCGCGGCCGGTTCCGCGGGTCCAATCGCGGCCGGTTCCGCGGGTACCCGCGGGCCGGTTCCGTGAGTCCAATCGCGGCTGGTTCCGCGGGTACCCGCGGCCGGTTCCGCGGGTCCAATCGCGGCCGGTTCCGCGGGTCCAATCGCGGCCGGTTCCGCGGGTACCCGCGGCCGGTTCCGCGGGTCCAATCGCGGTCGGTTCCGCGGGTACCCGCGCTGAGTGGACGGGTGAGGGGGGGGGCAGCTGGTCGGCTTAGGAGGGCTGCTGGCCAATCAGGAAGCCAGCAGGCAGGGGAGCAGGGAGATGACATCATCTCTCACTGCCCTGCATCCCTCCAGTTCCACCTTCACTGTGTAGGAAGCTGTGTGCAGCAGAGAGATTACATCATCTCTCTGCTGCCTATCTTCACTCTGGGACCCAACAAAAGACCACCAGTAGGTGACAATCCGCAATGTGTGGCAGGCTACGTGGCAAGTGGCAATCCGCAATGTGTGGCAGACTACGTGGCAAGTGGCAATCCACAATGTGTGGCAGGTGACAAGGCAAGTGACAATCCGCAATGTGTAGCAGGTGACGTGGCAAGTGACAATCCGCAATGTGTGGCAGGTGACGTGGCAAGTGACAATCCGCAATGTGTGGCAGGCTACGTGGCAAGTGGCAATCCGCAATGTGTGGCAGACTACGTGGCAAGTGGCAATCCACAATGTGTGGCAGGTGACAAGGCAAGTGACAATCCGCAATGTGTAGCAGGTGACGTGGCAAGTGACAATCCGCAATGTGTGGCAGGTGACGTGGCAAGTGACAATCCGCAATGTGTGGCAGGCTACGTGGCAAGTGGCAATCCGCAATGTGTGGCAGACTACGTGGCAAGTGGCAATCCACAATGTGTGGCAGGTGACGTGGCAAGTGACAATCCGCAATGTGTAGCAGGTGACGTGGCAAGTGACAATCCGCAATGTGTGGCAGGCGACGTGGCAAGTGACAATCCGCAATGTGTGGCAGGCTACGTGGCAAGTGGCAATCCACAATGTGTGGCAGACTACGTGGCAAGTGGCAATCCACAATGTGTGGAAGGTGACGTGGCAAGTGACAATCCGCAATGTGTGGCAGGTGACGTGGCAAGTGACAATCCGCAATGTGTGGCAGGCTACGTGGCAAGTGACAATCCGCAATGTGTGGCAGGTGACGTGGCAAGTGGCAATCCGCAATGTGTGGCAGGCAACGTGGCAAGTGACAATCCGCAATGTGTGGCAGGTGACGTGGCAAGTGACAATCCGCAATGTGTGGCAGGCTACGTGGCAAGTGACAATCCGCAATGTGTGGCAGGTGACATGGCAAGTGACAATCCGCAATGTGTGGCAGGCTACGTGGCAAGTGACAATCCGCAATGTGTGGCAGGCAACGTGGCAAGTGACAATCCGCAATGTGTGGCAGGCGACGTGGCAAGTGACAATCCGCAATGTGTGGCAGGCTACGTGGCAAGTGGCAATCCACAATGTGTGGCAGACTACGTGGCAAGTGACAATCCGCAATGTGTGGCAGGTGACATGGCAAGTGACAATCCGCAATGTGTGGCAGGCTACGTGGCAAGTGACAATCCGCAATGTGTGGCAGGCAACGTGGCAAGTGACAATCCGCAATGTGTGGCAGGCTACGTGGCAAGTGACAATCCGCAATGTGTGGCAGGCAACGTGGCAAGTGACAATCCGCAATGTGTGGCAGGCAACGTGGCAAGTGACAATCCGCAATGTGTGGCAGGTGACGTGGCAAGTGACAATCCCCAATGTGTGGCAGGTGACGTGGCAAGTGGCAATCCGCAATGTGTGGCAGGCTACGTGGCAATCCGCATCTGGTGGCAGGCGACGTGGCAAGTGACAATCCGCAATGTGTGGCAGGTGACGTGGCAAGTCACAATCCGCAATGTGTGGCAGGTGACGTGGCAAGTGGCAATCTGCAATGTGTGGCAGGTGACGTGGCAAGTGACAATCCGCAATGTGTGGCAGGTGACGTGGCAAGTAACAATCCGCATTTGGTGACAAGTGACAATCCACATTTGGTGGCAGGCGACATGGTAAATGACACCCTCAGGGCTCCCACTGATTCTGCAATATGGTGAGTTGAACCATTTAATTTTATATTACAATGTATTAATAGAAATAATGCGCTTCAATCATCCTGACACCATAACAACCATGGTGCCGTAATGATTGAAGCGCCAATACCAGCCATTTCCCATATAAATTGCCCCCCAAAAACATATTTTATAGCAGTGCCCCTCCCGAGATTAGACTCTGGATCCGCCCCTGGTCAGTGGATTAAGTTTCAGATCCCTAGCACATCTGGATCTTGGTGGGGGTAAGAACTTATTGGCCTCCCCTTGTATATCAATACATTTTTTAACAAATGTCTTCTACTGTCTGCATTTTTACACCCTATACAAGATGTGAATAAAGTTGTAAAATGTTTTATATAATTATTTGAACAATTTGTTATTATTTTTTGGCTTGACCCTTCAAAAGTCCCACGGAGACTTGCTTCTTGCTCAGCAAGACAGGTGGTCAGAAAATTCAAGGAGTAATTTATGCCCCTTGCAAGCCCAAAGGTACTCCTTGGATTCTGGGCCCCTCTATGGGCCTAGGCTGTGAAAAATAAAATAAAATCTCCCTATTTTTATTGCAAAGTTTGCTAGAAAGGGTACAGCAGTGTGCAGAGGGCTCATCCAGTACTGGTAATTTTAACATGTGGTCACACCCCTTTAGCACATGATGGATTATATGCACTGTACAGGACGCCGTGGCTGGGTCCTGGAAGGACGCTATATTTCCCCTCTGTTTGGGTTGTGGTCTTTTTAAATGAATAAAATTGATTAACCCACCTGTTAAGGGAGTGCCTTTAAAAAACAAGACAGGAAGTGGTAGGTGTGTGGAGGAGTGGAGAACACATGGTGGATGGTGTTTGGCGTTTGTTTTGGGTTGCAGCAACTGAAGTGGACAGCAGTGTCCTGTTTGGAAGGCTCCTGGCAGGGGAAGCTACCTGCCATCAAGACCAAGCTCTGTTTCTGATAAAGACAGCTGTTCTGGACTTTGCAAGTCGGTGAGACTACAAATCTTTTTCCTTTTGTTTTTGGCTGCTGTAAAGCTATTTAAGTTAATAAACCCTTTGTTGTATGAAAAGCCTGTGTCCTGCGATCTACCTGGTCCCCCGAACATTACAAGTGGTGCTCGAATGCTGGCAGAACAAAGTAACAGGCGTTTTCTTGCTGTATTTTTTTTTTTTTTTTTTTTTGCTGCATTGGATCTGAACTGACATTTAAAGGGACAGTACAGTGAATTTATGTCCTGGGTTAAAGCTGCACAACTGTTGAAAGCTGAAACAATGTAGGAGCTAATTAAACAGCTGTCCTTAGCTAATATACAAGCGCCATGAAGAAGCTAATCAGCGCTTAGCAACTCAGCTGGAGGTACAAAAAACGCACCACAACGAGTTGGTGGCCCAGTTAGCAGCGCAGCTAGCGACCCAACAAGAGGTTATGCAGGCTCAGATGGCGGCCTTAAAAGAAGCAGTGCAGCAGCTTTCTCAGGGCCGTGAACAAGTGGCCGTTGCCCCTGGCAACCAGGTGACCATAAGGGCAAGCCATTTTTTGCAGAAGTTGTCCCTGAGTGATGACGTAGAGGCGTTTCTGGCAACATTTGAGAGGACGGCAGAGAGAGAAGGGTGGCCCCAGGACCAGTGGGCCGGCTTAATTGCTCCTTTCCTCACCGGAGATTCTCAAAAAGCCTATTTTG
The DNA here is from genome assembly GCF_037356315.1 of Lithobates pipiens. NCBI lineage: Eukaryota > Metazoa > Chordata > Amphibia > Anura > Ranidae > Lithobates > Lithobates pipiens. The sequence continues at coordinate 583,989,237 of NW_027507764.1, read as the reverse complement.
ACCTACCACCAGAAGTTGCTAAAAATTATCAAAAACTAAAGGCAGAAATACTGGCTCGGTTGGGGGTGACTACGGCCATTCGGGCCCAACGAGTGCACCAATGGAAGTATCGTTCAAACCGGCCACCGCGATCTCAAATGCATGACCTGGTGCAACTAGTAAAAAAATGGCTGCAGCCCGAAGTGTTGTCTGGCCCCCAAATTGTGGAGCGGGTCGTGCTGGACCGATACTTAAGGTCACTGCCAGATGACCTTCAACGGTGGGTCAGCCATGGAGACCCCAAAACCGCGAACTGCCTTGTTGAGATGGTGGAACGATATACGGTGGTGGAGGATCTGCTTGGCCCCACCAAGCGTCAAGGGCCCAGTCTGCTACGGCCCTTCCGACCAACTGCTGCCCTTCGAAAGGATGTCCCCAGGAGCCCTGGAACCAACACCCCGGAAGGCCAAGAGTCACACCCGTTACCCCCTCAGCGACCTGTTCCTGATCGGAGAGGAGGGGATGTACAATGTTGGCGATGTCATGCCTGGGGCCATACCCGGGCCCACTGCCCATTGCAGGAAGAACCCATGGAATGCGGGGTTCTTCGGAGGGAGTCTTTTTATGCCCATAAAGCGTGTACAACACATCTTGACCTTGGAGAGGGGAATTTTGAGTGTGAAGTCCAAGTGAACCACCACCCTGCACAGGCTTTGCTGGACTCTGGAAGCATGATAACCCTGGTTCACCCTAGAGTAATTGGGAAGATCGGTCCGGTAAGCAAAAGGTTGCGGGTTGTGTGCATTCATGGGGACACTAGAGAGTACCCTCTCATCTCGGTGTCCATCTCCACAGCATGTGGCACTGGTACTCAAGAGGTGGGGGTGGTAAAGAACTTGGTACATGACGTTATCATAGGACGTGACTGTCCGTTATTTACAAAACTTTGGAGACAAGGAGAACTGTCTGAAAGGTCCAGAGACTGGGAAGAAACTAGTCCCTCTGTTCCTGTTGTTGAGGGTAATAACCCTGAGATGCCACATATTCGTAATATGGACCCAGTTGATAAAAACGCCAAGACTTTGGTTAATAATGATGAAAATAGTGCTGATACTGTTAAGGATGTCAATATGTGGGGTTCTCAGACCTACCTGAACACTGAGGGGGGGGGAACCTTCCCCGCTTCAGGTAATGCTGGGGGAAGAGGATGAGGAAATGGCCTCTACCCCTGACTTGCCAGATTTGGGTGTTCCCCAGGGGACATTTGGTACTGCCCAGATGCAGGACCCCACTTTGGCCAGGGCACGGGAACAGGTTGTAGTTATAAATGGGGAGCCCCAAGAGCCAGGTGCTAATGAGCGGTGGCCACATTTTTCAATATGTAATGAATTGCTTTATCGGGTTACTAAAGTGAGAGAAAATGTGGTAGAACAATTATTGGTACCCCAACAGTATAGACGCAAGGTCCTGGAACTGGCCCATGATGATGTTTTAGGGGGACACCTGGGAGTTGAAAAGACGGAGGCACGGATCGCAGACTGGTTTTACTGGCCAGGCTTGAAAGCAGAGGTAAGAAGATACTGTACCTCTTGTCCCACCTGTCAGTTGACCGCTCCGGCGACCCATTTCCGGAGCACGTTGGTCCCTCTGCCCATAATTGAGGTCCCATTCGAGAGGATAGCCATGGATATATTGGGTCCCTTGGTAAAGTCGGCTCGAGGTCATTCTTACATACTGGTGATCCTCGACTATGCCACTCGATATCCTGAGGCGCTACCCCTACGGAATACCTCCTCTAAGGCTATTGCACGGGAGTTATTCCAGTTGTTTACACAGACAGGTTTTCCCAAGGAAATTCTCACAGACCAGGGCACCCCATTTATGTCGAAGGTTATGGCTGATGTGTGCAAACTGTTCCGGATTAAACAGCTGCGCACATCGGTCTACCATCCCCAAACAGATGGATTGGTAGAACGTTTTAATAAGACCCTTAAGTCTATGCTCAAGAGAGTGGTACAAAGGGATGGGAAAGACTGGGACTGCCTGTTACCAGCCCTCCTGTTTGCTATCCGAGAAGTGCCCCAGGCCTCCACTGGGTTTTCGCCCTTTGAATTGGTATATGGGCGGAGACCTCGTGGATTACTGGACTTTGTTAAAGAAGAATGGGAAAGTGAACCAATTCAGCATAAAAGTGTTCTTGAATATGTCTCTCAAATGCAGGAGAGGATCCGAACTGTGATGCCGCTAGTTAAGGAACATTTACAAAAAGCCCAGGAGGCTCAACGACGGGTCTATAATAGGGCAGCCAAAATTAGGAACTTCCAAGTGGGGGATCGAGTAGCAGTGTTGATTCCCACTGTGGAAAGTAAGTTCTTGGCCAGATGGCAAGGCCCTTTCGAGGTTGTAGAAAAAATGGGAGAGGTAAATTATAGAGTCCACCAGCCAGGCAAGAGGAAACCCTTTCAGATATATCATGTAAACTTGTTAGCCCTGGACAGACAGGGAACCAGTGACCTCCCTGGCTAGTACAAAACTTGAGCCTCGGGTTGGGGTGGAGAGTGTCCAAGTAGCAAATACCCTGTCTAAAACCCAAAGTCAGCAGGCAAAGGAGTTCTTGCAGAGAAATAAAGAAAAATTTTCAGACTTGCCAGGGCTCACTAGTGTCATAGAGCATGATATTGTCACAGAACCAGGAGTCAAAGTTTTTGTCTGGCCCTACCGCATCCCAGAGGCTCAGAGGAAGGCCGTTTCAGAGGAAGTAAAAAAGATGTTAGACCTAGGGATTATTGAGGAATCGCAGAGTGAGTGGTCGAGCCCGATTGTGTTGGTACCGAAGCCCAACGGGACTCTGCGATTTTGCAATGATTTCCGGAAACTTAATGAAGTTTCCCAGTTTGATGCCTACCCTATGCCCCGGGTAGATGAGCTTATCGAGAGACTAGGTCCAGCCAGGTATATCACTACGTTAGACCTTACCAAGGGGTATTGGCAAATACCGTTGACTAAGGCCGCTAGAGAGAAAACAGCTTTTTCTACCCCAGAGGGGAGTTTTCAGTACAAAAGGATGCCTTTTGGATTGCAAACTGCTCCAGCCACGTTCCAGAGAGCAATGGATAGGATTTTACGACCTCACCGGAAGTATGCCTCAGTATACTTGGACGATATAGTCATTTTTAGCAAAGACTGGGAATCGCATTTGCCCAAAGTGCAGGCAGCGCTGGACTCTCTTTGGAAGGAGGGGTTTACAATAAACCCTGAAAAATGTGCTTTGGGAATGGAGGAGGTGAAATACCTGGGTTATATCATGGGTAGAGGGGTAGTGAAACCTCAGGTCAACAAGATAGAGGCTATACAGAATTGGCCCGCCCCCTCACAAAAAAGCAGGTACGTGCATTCCTGGGCATGGTGGGATACTACAGGAGGTTTGTACCCAACTTTGCCACGTTGGCGGCTCCGTTGACCGATCTGACTAAGGGTCGGAAATCGGTCATGGTGGAGTGGAATGCAGACGCTGAGAAGGCTTTTTGGAGCTCAAGTCGGCACTGTGCCAACACCCTGTCCTTGTAGCACCCAATTTTTCAAAAGAATTTGTTGTCCAAACTGATGCTTCCGATGTAGGATTGGGAGCGGTGTTGTCACAGGTTATTCGTGGCGAGGAACACCCGATAGTCTTCCTCAGCAGGAAGTTAACACCAGCGGAGAAAAACTATGCCATAATTGAACGAGAGTGTCTGGCCATTAAGTGGAATCCCTCAGATATTACCTTTTGGAAAGGAAGTTTAGGTTGATTTCTGACCATGCCCCTTTAACATGGCTGAGACAGGGAAAAGGGACTAATGCCAGGGTTACCCGGTGGTTCCTGGCACTCCAGGAATTTAAATTTGTAGTGGAGCATAGGCCCGGGAGACTGCATCAAAATGCAGATGCCCTCTCCCGAGTCCATTGTTTGAGCTCCACTGTTGCCTCCACCTCTTGGCATTGGGGCACAGGGGGGGATATGTACAGGACGCCGTGGCTGGGTCCTGGAAGGACGCTATATTTCCCCTCTGTTTGGGTTGTGGTCTTTTTAAATGAATAAAATTGATTAACCCACCTGTTAAGGGAGTGCCTTTAAAAAACAAGACAGGAAGTGGTAGGTGTGTGGAGGAGTGGAGAACACATGGTGGATGGTGTTTGGCGTTTGTTTTGGGTTGCAGCAACTGAAGTGGACAGCAGTGTCCTGTTTGGAAGGCTCCTGGCAGGGGAAGCTACCTGCCATCAAGACCAAGCTCTGTTTCTGATAAAGACAGCTGTTCTGGACTTTGCAAGTCGGTGAGACTACAAATCTTTTTCCTTTTGTTTTTGGCTGCTGTAAAGCGATTTAAGTTAATAAACCCTTTGTTGTATGAAAAGCCTGTGTCCTGCGATCTACCTGGTCCCCCGAACATTACAGCATGTACAAGCTACTGGGATCTGAGCACAGGTATATCTTGTTTCTTTAGGCTGGGAAAAAGTCCCACACTTGTGGTATCCCCATAATCAGGAGCAGTGGAGGCTGGTGTTTTTTTTGGACGGGGAAGGGGCGGCAAACAAACACCCACCCACCCCCCCCCCCCCGAACGGCACCCCCCCCCCCCCCGCATGCTGTTTGCCGGTGGGTCCGGCACTTACCCCATCGTGGCGGGTGGCAGGCAGCGTGGTGCAGCGGCTCAGCTCCGAGTGTCCTCTCCTCCATGGTGGCTTCCAGCTCCTCCCCCTCCTCCTCCTAGGCGTCCAATAGAATCGCCTGTCCTTTCAGCCAATCGTTTGACCGATTTCAAAACCCGCTTCCAGATTGGCCAGGAGGAGGGTGGGGGCTGCCCCTGCTCAGGAGGAGTAGTAGAATGTGTTTTGGGGTGTAATTATTATTATGCCTGTGCTGTGTGTGAGTAATAACTTTTTAAAAAGACAGCTTTGTTTGTTGCTTATAACTGTAAAGTTCAAAAGCAATCGTGTGTAAAAAAAAAAAAAAAAAAATAATCATGATCACCTCCCCAGAATAGTACAGTGGTACTATGGTAACATTGTATTGCTCTGGTAAAAAAAAAAAAAGTAAAAAAAACAAATGTAATAAAAAGGAAAAAAATATTTAAAAGGTTGAAAAAAATAAATAAATGTTTTTCTTCTTTTGTTTTTTACGTACTGTCATCAGTCAGTTTCCTTGATCACTGCCACACCAGTTATATGATGACGCTGTACTGCACTGGTGACAGCATGTACTTTTTTTTTTCAATGTGAAAAAATAACATTATTTTAATTTCTTCATTTTACAAAACAATTGTGACAAAAAATTACAACCTCAAAAAACTCACCATGCCTTTTATGCCCTGTACACCCGGTCAGAAATTCTGATGGAAAAGGTTCGATCGGATTATATTGTCGGAAAATCCGATCGTGTGTGGGCTCTATCGGACTTTTTCCGTCTGAAAAAATGTGAGAGCGGGATCTAAAATTTTCAGACCAAAAAAAATCGGACTTTTTCCGATCGTTTGTAGAGAATTACGATCGGACAAAGTGCCACGCGTGCTCAGATCAAATTACGAGACCAAAGCTATTAGCTACTAGCCTCCACGTAGTCCCGTCGTACCCAACGGACGTCGTACGACAACGATCGGATTTTCCGACAACTTTGTCTGACCGTGTGTATGCAACACAAGTTTCAGACAAAATCCGTCGGAAAAAATCCAATGGATTTTGTGGTCGGAATGTCCGACTGTGTGTACAGGCCATTACTAAATACCTTGGACTGTCTACTTTCCAAAAAGGGGTCTTGGGGCGGGGGGGGGGGGGGGTATTTGTACTGTCCTGTCATTTTTGAGCCTCAAGAAATGAGATAGGCCGTCATAACATCAGGACTGATCAATTTTCATATATGCCGCAGGACGACGTCGGCTGACGAAATGCGTCAGAGGAGCGACATGCTAACGTCACTGCTCTACATTTGGGCGTTTTTGCTACAGCCGGCCGGCTTGCTCCATTTATGCTTTTATCAAGCATCTTTGATGTAAGTGCAATAAATTTTTAGTTGTTTTAATAAAGTTGATGGTTTTACACTATGGTGAGCATTATCTCTTTTTGGGGGATGTATATGAGCCCAACACCGAGGGAAGAATTTGTTACTACGAACTTTGTGGAGTGTTCTGGATGATTCACTGATACCAGTGCAGCTGAGCCTTTGGTTTATGATACTCAGTGGGAGTTGCCATTAGGATACCCTCCTCATCAGATAAAGGCCCTGGCTGGGTATCAGCCCCAAGTAATCGAGACCTTCCGTAATAGGAGGTCCATTTCAGCTGATAAGTGAACATTTCTTGCGGTGGAGGTTGCACTATATCCATGGTGTTAGATGCTAACTTCATTGGAAGGACACTTTCATTTTTTTTTTTTTTGGATTCTGTTCACGGCTTACATGTATTGTGACATACTGAAGTAGAGCATGATCCCCTCTGGGCCGCAGGGCAGTATTCCAACATGATAACCACCCCAAACACTCCTCCAAGACCACCACTGCCTTGCTAAAGAAGCTGAGGGTAAAGATGATGGACTGGCCAAGCATGTCTCCAGACCTAAACCCTATTGAGCATCTGTGGGACATCCTCAAACAGAAGGTGGAGGAGCGCAAGGTCTCCAACATCCACCAGCTCCGTGATGTCGTCATGGAGGAGGGGAAGAGGACTCCGGTGGTGACCTGTGAAGCTCTGGAGACCTCCATGCCCAAGAGGGTTAAGGCAGTGCTGGAAAATAATGGTGGCCACACAAAATATTGACACTTTGGGCCCAATTTGGATATTTTCCCTTAGGGGTGTACTGACTTTTGTTGCCAGTAGTTTAGACATTAATGGCTGTGTGTTGAGTTATTTTGAGGGGACAGGAAATTTACACTGTTATACAAGCTGTACACTCACTACTTTACATTGTAGACAAGTGTCATTTCTTCAGTGTTGTCACATGAAAAGAGAGAAGAAAAGATTTACAAAAATGTGAGGGGTGTACTTACTTTTGTGAGATACTGTATATACCATAGTTTGTGGACTCTTTAACTTTCCTACAGACCAGAGGTGTTGCTAGGTCTACAAAAGATCTGGGGCTAGAGCCCATGGCAGCGTAATAGAGAAAGTCATACGCTTGGGCAGGCATACACATGTATATACAGTAATATACATGTGTGTGTGTATATATCCCCAGAGAACCCCTCACTTACATCAGGGTCCCCAGAGAGCCTCCCCTTACATCAGAGTCCCCAGAGAGCCTCCCCTTACATCAGAGTCCCCAGAGAGCCTCCCCTTACATCAGAGTCCCCAGAGAGCCCCCCTTACATCAGAGTCCACAAAGAGCCCCCCTTACATCAGAGTCCACAAAGAGCCCCCCTCCCCTTACATCAGAGTCCCCAGAGAGCCCCCCTTACATCAGAGTCCACAAAGAGCCCCCCTCCCCTTACATCAGAGTCCCCAGAGAGCCTCCCCCTTACATCAGAGTCCCCAGAGAGCCTCCCCCTTACATCAGAGTCCCCAGAGAGCCTCCCCCTTACATCAGAGTCCCCAGAGAGCCTCCCCCTTACATCAGAGTCCCCAGAGAGCCTCCCCCTTACATCAGAGTCCCCAGAGAGCCCCCCTTACATCAGAGTCCCCAGAGAGCCTCCCCCTTGTATCAGGGTCCCCAGAGATCCCCAGTTACATCAGAGTCCCCAGAGAGCCCCCCTTACATCAGAGTCCCCAGAGAGTCCCGTTGTATCAGGGTCCCCAGAGATCCCCAGTTACATCAGAGTCCCCAAAGAGCCTCCCCCTTGTATCAGGGTCCCCAGAGAGCCCCCCACTTACATCAGGGTCCCCAGAGAGCCCCCCACTTACATCAGGGTTCCCAGAGAGCCCCCCACTTACATCAGGGTCCCCAGAGAGCCCCCCACTTACATCAGGGTCCCCAGAGAGCCCCCCCTTACATTAGGGTCCCCAGAGAGCCCCCCTTACATTAGGGTCCCCAGAGAGCCCCCCCTTACATTAGGGTCCCCAGAGAGCCCCCCTAACATTAGGGTCCCCAGAGAGCCTCCCCCTGGCATCAGGGTCTCCAGAGAGCCCCCCTTACATCAGGGTCCCCAGAGACCCCCCTTACATCAGAGTCCCCAGAGAGCCCCCCCTTACATCAGGGTTCCCAGAGAGCCCCCCCTTACATCAGGGTTCCCAGAGAGCCCCCCCTTACATCAGGGTTCCCAGAGAGCCCCCCCTTACATCAGGGTCCCCAGAGAGCCCCCCCCTTACATTAGGGTCCCCAGAGCCCCCCCTTACATTAGGGTCCCCAGAGAGCCCCCCTTACATTAGGGTCCCCAGAGAGCCCCCCTTACATTAGGGTCCCCAGAGAGCCCCCCTTACATTAGGGTCCCCAGAGAGCCCCCCTTACATTAGGGTCCCCAGAGAGCCCCCCTTACATTAGGTCCCCAGAGAGCCTCCCCCTTACATTAGGGTCCCCAGAGAGCCCCCCTTACATTAGGTCCCCAGAGAGCCTCCCCCTTACATTAGGGTCCCCAGAGAGCCCCCTTACATTAGGTCCCCAGAGAGCCTCCCCCTTACATCAGGGTCCCCAGAGAGCCCCCCTTACATCAGAGTCCCCAGAGAGCCCCCCTTACATCAGGGTCCCCAGAGAGCCCCCCTTACATCAGGGTCCCCAGAGAGCCCCCCTTACATCAGGGTCCCCAGAGAGCCCCCCTTACATCAGGGTCCCCAGAGAGCCCCCCTTACATCAGGGTCCCCAGAGAGCCCCCCTTACATCAGGGTCCCCAGAGAGCCCCCCTTACATCAGGGTCCCCAGAGAGCCCCCCTTACATCAGGGTCCCCAGAGAGCCCCCCTTACATCAGGGCCCCTAGAGAGCCCCCCTTACATCAGAGTCCCCAGAGAGCCTCCCCCTTGCATCAGAGTCCCCAGAGAGCCTCCCCCTTGCATCAGGGTCCCCAGAGAGCCCCCCTTTACATTAGGGCCCCCAGAGAGCCCCCCTTTACATTAGGGCCCCCAGAGAGCCCCCACTTACATCAGGGTTCCCAGAGAGCCCCCCTTACATCAGAGTCCCCAGAGAGCCCCCCCTTACATTAGAGTCCCCAGAGAGCCCCCCCTTACATCAGGATCCCCAGAGAGCCTTCCCTCCCCTTGGGGACCCCTGCAGAGACTCAGGGCTATGGGCTCCAGGTTCGGGGCTATAGCCCCAAAAGCCACCCCCTAGCAATGCCACTGCTAAAGACTAAATAATATACACTGACTTGGGCTATTTTCACCAAAGAAATGTAACAGAATACAGTTCGCAGCCTAAATCTATGAAGAAAGATTATTTATTTGTGAAATGTCATAATGGATTTTTTGTTTCAAAATCTTCAGTCTTTTTTTGTTTGTTTAGCAAAAAATAAACAACCCAGAGGTGATTAAATGCCATCAAAAGAAAACTCTATTTGTATGAAAAAGAAAAAAAAATGAGCATGTCATATGGGAACAGTGTTGCATGACCGCGCAATTGTCATTCAAAGTGTGAGAGCGCTGAAAGCTGAAAATTGGCCTGGGCAGGAAGGGGGTAAATGGACCTGTCATCAGATATAATGTGTATATTTTACCTCTCACCGAACTCATTTATATTTTATTATTTTTACATTTCTTATGACTGATATAATTCCCTGCTGTGTGCGTTGGCTGAGCGTATGTGCGACATGCGGGCGATGTCTTTATGTCATAGTATGGGATCCGCTGGCGGACGCTGCAGATGAGATCTGGACACAATCCCAGAGATTCTATAAATGAGCTCAGTGTGACAGGTGAGACTTTCCTGGCCGCCATCCAATCTATGATCTGCCGCCATCACTCGGGAGCCGTCCTCTCCTGCGACCTCTACAAAGAACCTCGCTAAAACTTCCAGAGAGATTTTATCCAGCGGGTGGACGGGGATCGGCATGGTGCTATCACCGCTCTCTATATCCCCTGCAGACTCTGGACAGTGCGGTCACCCTCCTACCTATATGATGTGTGTAAATCAGGGGTCTCCAAACTATACAAACAAAGGACCAGTTTACAGTCCTTCAGAGTTTAGGGGGGCCGGACTAGGGCCAGTGGGAGTAGAAAATGCCCCAGCATCAGGTGCCCCATCAATGCCCCATCCTTGGTTTTAGTGGGAGCAATAGTGCCATATTGTTGGTATCAGTGGGAGGAATAATGCCCCATCATTGGTGTCAGTGGGAGGAATAGTGCCCCATCATTAGTGTCAGTGGGAGGAATAGTGCCCCATCATTAGTGTCAGTGGGAGGAATAGTGCCCCATCATTGGTGTCAGTGGGAGGAATAGTGCCCCATCATTGGTGTCAGTGGGAGGAATAGTCCCCCATCATTTGTGTCGGTGGGAGGTATTGTGCCCCATCATTGGTGTCGGTGGGAGGAATAGTGCCCCATCATTGGTGTCAGTGGGAGGAATAGTGCCCCATCATTGGTGTCAGTGGGAGGAATAGTGCCCCATCATTGGTGTCAGTGGGAGGAATAGTGCCCCATCATTGGTGTCAGTGGGAGGAATAGTGCCCCATCATTGGTGTCGGTGGGAGGAATAGTGCCCCATCATTGGTGTCAGTGGGAGGAATAGTGCCCCATCATTGGTGTCAGTTGAAGGAATAGTACCCCATCATTGATGTCAGTGGGAGGAATAGTGCCCCATCATTGGTGTCAGTTGAAGGAATAGTACCCCATCATTGGTGTCGGTGGGAGGAATAGTGCCCCATCATTGGTGTCAGTGGGAGGAATAGTGCCCCATCATTGGTGTCAGTTGAAGGAATAGTACCCCATCATTGATGTCAGTGGGAGGAATAGTGCCCCATCATTGGTGTCAGTGGGAGGAATAGTGCCCCATCATTGGTGTCAGTGGGAGGAATAGTGCCCCATCATTGGTCTCAGTGGGAGGAATAGTGCCCCATCATTGGTTTCAGTTGAAGGAATAGTACCCCATCATTGATGTCAGTGGGAGGAATAGTGCCCCATCATTGGTGTCAGTGGGAGGAATAGTGCCCCATCATTGGTCTCAGTGGGAGGAATAGTGCCCCATCATTGGTGTCGGTGGGAGGAATAGTGCCCCATCATTGGTGTCGGTGGGAGGAATAGTGCCCCATCATTGGTGTCAGTTGAAGGAATAGTACCCCATCATTGGTGTCGGTGAGAGGAATAGTGCCCCATCATTGGTGTCGTGGGAGGAATAGTACCCCATCATTGGTGTCAGTGGGAGGAATAGTGCCCCATCATTGGTGTCGGTGGGAGGAATAGTACCCCATCATTGGTGTCAGTGGGAGGAATAGCGCCCCATCATTGGTGTCAGTGGGAGTAATAGTGCCCCATCATTGGTGTTGGTGGGAGGAATGGTGCCCCATCATTGGGGTCAATGGGAGGAATTGTGCCCCATCATTAGTGTCAGTGGGAGGAATAGTGCCCCATCATTGGTGTAAGTGGGATGAATAGTGTCCCATTATAGGTGTCAGTGGGATGAATAGTGCCCCATTATTTGTGTCAGTTGTGGATGGAATAGTGCCCCAAGGGCCGGATAGAGGCAAGCAATGGGCCACATCCCACCCCAGGGCCGCAGTCTGGTGACCACTGGTGTAAATCACAGGACTGGCTGAGCAGAGTGACCTTTTTCTTGGCAGGTTGAGGGGATCAGACACACTCAGGTAAGTGAGCTTGTCAGTATAAATATCCATTATTTATTGCATGACCCGGGGGGGTGTCCACCACTAAGGCGAGACCAGATGTCCATTATTACACCTTTGTACTTTTTAACCCCTTAGAGCCGTTAAAGAGTTTAGTAAACCAGGAGGTGGGGTGTGGCTTGCGGTCATGTGACCACTGTGATTGGCTGTTACATGATCGGAAAACTTCCGATCGTAAGCTACGAACAGGAGCTTTCCGTGAGCCGCCCAGTTATTGTTCCGGGAGCGCAGCACTGTTGGCGCTATTGCACGCAGCAAGGACCAACCGCCGAGAGGCCCCATAGTTGCGTGCACTTGGCGCCTAGAAATTAATACTATAACATTTTCACAGTCCATCAACATGGGGACAAGGTGCTTTGGGGGGGAACCCCTCCTACCCCAAAGCACCCCCCCATGTTTAAGGCATGTGGCCTGTTATGATTTAGGAGCATGCTCGGATAAGGGTCTGGTATGGATTTGGGGGGGGGGGGGAGGGGCACACCATTTTTCTTCTTAATTTTGGCATGGGGTTCGGGCATGGTATGGATTGGGGGCCCCCACACTGTTTCTTTTTCTGAAGCTTCTATTGCTGGCAATTGTTTTGTTTACATTCAGCTGTCAGTGGGGAACCCCGCTGACAGCTGACGAATCATATGTTGTTAAGGACGAGGCGGCTGGTTTGCCTGCCTGCTCCTTGACAACCAGCTAGCACCTTATAAATGCTGGCATGCCTAAAACCTTTTTTTTTATATTAGCGTTTTTGGAGCTGCTAGTGTGCATTGAGCCTAAAAGTCCACGGGTTAGGGGGGCAAATTGTTTGCCTTGCACCGGGTGCTGACAACCCACACTATGTCACTGCACCTACCTAAACATTGTTGGTGACCAAGTACACCCCTTCATGGAAACGATATTCCCTGATGGCAGTGGCCTCTTTCAGCCAGATAATGCACCCTGCCACACTGCAAAAAATGGTTCAAGAATGGCTTGAGAAACACAACGAGTTCAAGGAGTTGGCTTGGCCTCCAAATTCTCCAGATCTCAATCCAATTAGCATGTGTGGGATGTGCTGGAAAAACAAGTCCAACCCACGAAGCACCCCACCTCACCACTTATAGGACTTACAGGATCTGCTACTGATGGCTTAGCGGCAGATACCACGGCATACCTTCAGAGGTCTACTGGAGTCCATGCCGAGACGGGTCAGGGCTGCTTTGGCAGAAAAAGGTGACCTACTCAATATTAGGTGGGGGGGTCGTAAACTTAAGGCTGGTTGGTGTATAATCAATCACACAATCACTACCCTGTTTCCCTGAAAATAAGACCTAGCGTGATTGTCGGTGATGGCTGCAATATAAGCCCTACCCCCAAAATAAGCCCTAGTTAAAGTCCTTGTAGGGCTTATTTTCAGGGAAACAGGGTAGTTGCATATAAAGTTGTGCTCATAAGTTTACATACCCTGGCAGAATTTATGATTTCTTGGCCATTTTTCAGAGAATATGAAGGATAACACAAAATCTTTTCCTTCACTCATGGTTAGTGTTTGGCTGAAGCCATTTATTATCAATCAACTGTGTTTACTCTTTTTAAATTATATTGGCAACAGAAACTACCCAAATGACCCTGATCAAAAGTTTACATACCCCAGTTCGTAAAGTGGTTGTAAACCCTTTACAAACCACTTTGACCTACAGGTAAGCCTATATTAAGACTTACCTGTAGGTCCAAGAAATATCTCCTAAACCTACACGGTTTAGGAGATATTTGCCAAAGCACAGGCACCGCTGTCTACGGCGATATGCCGCGAGTGACGGCTCCCGTGCGCGGGAGTGACGTCATCGCGGCTTCGCCGAATGACAGCGGCGGAGCAGCGAGACCCCACCAAGAAGATGGACGCTCGGAACTACAGGGGACATCGATGACTTCGCTGGCTCCTGTGTCAGGTAAGTGACACATAATGGACTACTATGCAATGCATAGGAGTCCATTATGCTTTACCTTTGCAGGGAATCAAAGAGGAAGTAACACCCATCAGGGTTCCTCTTGGCACAAAGCCTCCAGTTCCTGTAAATTTTTGGGCTGTCTTCCATGAACGGCACGTTTGAGATCTCCCCAGAGGGGCTCAATGATATTGGAGGTCAGGAGACTGAGATGGCCTCTCCAGAACCTTCACTTTATTCTGCTGTAGCCAATGACAGGTGGACTTGGCCTTGTGTTGTGGATCATTGTCATGTTGGAATGTCCAAGTATGTCCCATGCACATCTTCCTGGCTGATGAATGGAAATGTTCCTCCCGTTTTTTTTTTTGATAACATACTGCGATCATCTTGCCATCAATTTTGTCCACATTTCCTGTGCCTTTGTATCTCACACATCCCCAAAACATCAACGATCCACCGCCGTGTTTCACAGTAGGAATGGTGCACCTTTCATCACAGGCCTTGTTGACTCCTCACCAAATGTAGCGTTTATGATTGTGGCCAAAAAGCTCAATTTTGGTCTCATCACTCCAAATGACTTTGTGCGGGAAGGTTTGAGGCTTGTCTCTGTTCTGTTTGGCGTATTGTAAGTGGGATACTTTGTGGCATTTGTGTAGTAATGCCTTTCTTCTGGCAACTCGACCATGCAGCCCATCTTTCTTCAAGTGCCTCCTTATTGTGCATCTTGAAACGGCCACACCACATGTTTTCAGAGAGTCCTGTATTTCACCTGAAGTTATTTGTGGGTTTTTCTTTACATCCCCAACAATTTTCCTGGCAGTTGTGGCTGAAATTTTAGTTGGTCTACCTGACCGTGGTTTTGGTTTCTACAGAACCCCTCATTGTCCACTTCTTGATTAGTTTGAACACTGCTGATTGGCATTCTCAATTCCTTGGATATCTTTTTATATCACTTTCCTGTTTTTATACAGTTCAACTACCTTTTCCCGCAGATCCTTTGACAATTCTTTTGCTTTCTCCGTGACTCGGAATCCAGAAACCTCAGTGCAGCACTGGATGAAAGATGCAAGGGTCTGTCATTAGTCCAAAAACTCATTGACCTTTTATATACACACACTAATTACATGCAAACAGATCACAGGGGAGGATGGTTACCTTTTAACCACTTAAGGACCAGGCATATTTTTCAAACTTGTTTACAAGTTAAAATCATAATTTTTTTTTTTGATAGAAAATTACTATTATTTTTATTTTATTTTTTTACACCCAAGAGAATAAAATGGCGGTCATTGCAATACTTTTTGTCACACCGTATTTGCGCAGCGGTCTTACAAGCGCACTTTTTTAGGGAAAAAATACACTTTTCCTTTGGAAAAAATACACTTTTTTTAATTAAAAAATAAGACAACAGTAAAGTTAGCCCATTTTTTTTTTTTTTTTTATATTGTGAAAGATAATGTTACGCCGAGTAAATTGATATCCAACATGTCACGCTTCAAAGCTGCGCCCGCTCGTGAAATGGTGACAAACTTTTACCCTTAAAAATCTCCATAGGCGACGTTTAAAAAAATTCTACAGGTTGCACAATTTGAATTACAGAGGAGGTCTATGGCTAGAATTATTACTCTCGCTCTACCGATCGCGGTGATACCTCACATGTGTAGTTTGAGCACCAAGCTCGGCAAAAAGGGGCACATTTAACATTTTTATTGTATTTTTTTCTTATTTATTTTACCTTTTTATTTTAAATTTTTACACTGTTCTTTTAAAAAAAAAAAAAAAAAAAGTGTCACTTTTATTCCTATTACAAGGAATGGAAACATCCCTTGTAATAGAAAAAAAGAATGACGGGACCTCTTAAATATGAGATCTGGGGGGGTCAAAAAGACGCCACATCTCATATTTTACACTAAAATGCAATAATAATAAAAAAAAAAAAAAAAAAAGTAAAAAACAGTCACTTTAACCGCTTGCCGACCACCTCACGTCGATATACATCAGCAGAAGGGCTCGTACAGGCAAACTAACGTACCTGTACGTAGCGCTTTAAGAGGCGGCCAGCAGGCGCGTGGCATGCTCCATGAGTCGGGTCACCGGTCCCGCAGACTCGATCGCCGTGGGGATACCCGCAAACGCCTCACGGGGAGGAAGAACGGGGAGATGCCGATGTAAACAAGCACCTCCCCGTTCTGCCTAGTGACAGGACACTGATCTCTGCTCCCTGTGATCGGGAGCAGAGATCAGTGACGTGCCACACGTAGCCACGCCCCCCACAGTTAGAATCACTCCCCAGGGCACACTTAACCACTTAACTGCCCCCTAGTGGTTAACCCCATTCACTGCCAGTGTCATTTAAACAGGAATCATAGCACTGATCGCTGTATAAATGACAATGGTCCCAAAAATGTGTCAAAAATGTCCGATGTGTCCGCCGCAATGTCGCAGTCACAATAAAAGTCGCTTATCGCCGCCATTACTAGTAAAAAAAAAAAAAATGAATAAAAATGCATAAAACTATCTCCTATTTTGTAAACGCTTTAACTTTTGCGCAAACCAATCAATAAACACTTATTGCGATTTTTTTTATTTATTTTTACCAAAAATATGTAGAAGAATACGTATCAGCCTAAACTGAGGAAAAAAATGTTTTTTTTATATATTTTTGGGGGATATTTATTATAGCAAAATGTAAAAAATAATGCGTTTTTTTTTTCAAAATTGTCGCTCTTTTTTTGTTTATAGCGCAAAAAATAAAAAACGCAGGGGTGATCAAATACCACCAAAAGAAAGCTCCACTTGTAGGTGAAAGAAAAGGCGTCAATTTTGTTTTGGAGCCACGTCGCACGACCGCGCAATTGTCAGTTAATGCGACGCGGTGCCAAAGGGGGTAAATTCTTCCAGGGCTGAAGTGGTTAAAATAATTGTAAGGCTTCGTTTTTTGTTTTTTTTTCCTTTCTTAAGACCCCTTTCACACTGGGGCGTTTTTCGGGCGTTTTTCAAGCACTTTAGCGTTAAAAAAAGCGCCTGTAAAGCGATTGAAAGAAGCCTCATCTGCAGTGCCAATGTGAAAGCCCAAGTGCTTTAAGAGCCCTTTCACAATGTCAGCGCCCAAAAAACGCTCGTAAAGCGCCGCTTAAACTAGCAGCGCTTTACCAGCGTTTTTTCGAGCGTTATTGGGGCGCTTTTAACACCTGCTAGTGGCCAAATAAAGGGTTAAAAGCGCCCACAAAACGCTGCTGCCAATAGCGTCTTTCAGGCGTTTTTCAGGCGTTTTACAGGCGCTTCCCATTGATTTCAATGGGAAGGGGCGCTTTAGGAGCCGTGTATTCACCGCTCCAAAAGCGCTGCAAAGAAGCTGCTTGCAGGACTTTTTTTTGACGCCCTGCCAGTGCAGCGCCTCAGTGTGAAAGCACTCGGGCTTTTACATTGGGATTGCAGTTGCAGCTTCTTTCAGGTGCTTTTTTTAGCGCTAAAGCGCATGAAAAACGCCTGAAAAACGCCCCAGTGTGAAAGGGATCTCGGTGTGAAAGCACTCGGGCTTTTACATTGGGATTGCAGTTGCGGCTTCTTTCAGGTGCTTTTTTTAGCGCTAAAGCGCATGAAAAACGCCTGAAAAACACCCCAGTGTGAAAGGGGTCTAAAAATAACAAACATGTCATGCTTACCTCCACTATGCAGCTCTTTTTGCACAGAGCGGCCCCGATCCTCCTCTTCTGGGGTGGCCCTTCCCGTGTCGTATAACCCCCTAGGAGAAGCGTTCTTCTGGGGGGGGGGGGTTAGCTTGCGGGCGTGCTCCGGAGTCCACGATAGACACAGAATGCCGGATTCGGCCCCGCCGCCCCGTCGCCCGCGTCAATGGATTTGATTGACAGCAGCGGGAGCCAATGGCTGCGCTGCTATCAATCTATCCAATCAAGAGCTGAGAAAACAGGCAGCGGGGAAAAGCGAGTCTCCGGTGTGGGAATTACGGGGTTTAGGTGAGTAAAACGGGGGGGGGGGGGGGGAGCTGGGGGGCCGGTCAGTGACAGAAGCTTTTTCACCCTAATGCGTCCTAAAAAAACACGAACCTTTACAACTCCTTTAAGAGCTATGGATGGAAGTGAAGTTTTGCCCTGCAATGGTATGGAGACGGGTGGGGGCCATCTTCCCCTTATTCCAAACCACAGAGGGGAGAGGACGCGATCGCCTCCGCCGCTCCGGGAAGTGACGGAGGGCACCAAATGTATGTATTATAGCAGAACGTAATTTATGTTTTTTTTTGTTTTTTTTTAATTCATGGGTTTTTTTTTTTTTTTTTTGTTTATAGCGCAAAAATTTGAAACCGCCATGGTGATCAAATACCACCAAAAGAAAGCTCTATTTATGGGAAGAAAAAGGACGTCAATTTTATTTGGGTACAGCGTCGCACGCCCGCGCAGTTGTCAGTTAAAGTAAAACAGCGCCGTATCGAAAAAAAATGGCCTGGTCATGAAAGGGGGGTAAATCCTTCCGGGGCTGAAGTAGGTAAAACAAATATATAATGTTTGGGGGTTCTAAGTAATTTCAGAGCAAAAAAATACCGTTACATGTAAATAAAAAGGCCTGGCTGGACTAGAAGTAATTAAAGGGCTAAAATAAAATGTAGCAACTTTAGAATGTGAGCGGCACTGTCCCGGGGAATTATTATTGGGGCGCTCGCGGGGGCCGGTGTTGGGAACTGCGTGTTTCCCCCCTTTCCTTAGTCTCAGTATCATGAGGAAGGGGCACATGGGGTGTGATGGTTTAGTCAGTGCGGCTCGTTCTTCCATCTATTAATAGGAAATCCTTCTCTCCTGGTATTTAGCTGGATGGCGTTCCACTGTTTTCACTTCTCCTTTATAATTACCTGTCCGCCCACCGCTGTCAGCACGCCGTGTACCCGCCGTGTACCCGCCGCCTGTGACCGGACTGCAGGATGGCGCTGAGAAGAATCACTCTGCAATTACCTCTTCTAATTACACCAAATGATATCACCGGAGTATGTGTGATAATACAAAGAACGGATTTTACCAAATGTCACAGTACTACTTCTCTTGTCCTGTATGTCGGGTGTAATTCTCGGTATCTGTTCTTATTCTGTATGTATGGACTCTGCACAGTACTACTTCTCTTGTCCTGTATGTCGGGTGTAATTCTCGGTATCTGTTCTTATTCTGTATGTATGGACTCTGCACAGTACCACTTCTCTTGTCCTGTATGTCGGGTGTAATTCTCGGTATCTGTTCTTATTCTGTATGTATGGACTCTGCACAGTACCACTTCTCTTGTCCTGTATGTCGGGTGTAATTCTCTGTATCTTTTCTTATTCTGTATGTATGGACTCTGCACAGTACTACTTCTCTTGTCCTGTATGTCGGGTGTAATTCTCGGTATCTGTTCTTATTCTGTATGTATGGACTCTGCACAGTACCACTTCTCTTGTCCTGTATGTCGGGTGTAATTCTCGGTATCTGTTCTTATTCTGTATGTATGGACTCTGCACAGTACTACTTCTCTTGTCCTGTATGTCGGGTGTAATTCTCGGTATCTGTTCTTATTCTGTATGTATGGACTCTGCACAGTACCACTTCTCTTGTCCTGTATGTCGGGTGTAATTCTCGGTATCTGTTCTTATTCTGTATGTATGGACTCTGCACAGTACCACTTCTCTTGTCCTGTATGTCGGGTGTAATTCTCTGTATCTTTTCTTATTCTGTATGTATGGACTCTGCACAGTACTACTTCTCTTGTCCTGTATGTCGGGTGTAATTCTCGGTATCTGTTCTTATTCTGTATGTATGGACTCTGCACAGTACTACTTCTCTTGTCCTGTATGTCGGGTGTAATTCTCTGTATCTTTTCTTATTCTGTGTGTATGGACTCTGCACAGTACCACTTCTCTTGTCCTGTATGTCGGGTGTAATTCTCAGTATCTGTTCTTATTCTGTATGTATGGACTCTGCACAGTACTACTTCTCTTGTCCTGTATGTCGGGTGTAATTCTCGGTATCTGTTCTTATTCTGTATGTATGGACTCTGCACAGTACCACTTCTCTTGTCCTGTATGTCGGGTGTAATTCTCTGTATCTTTTCTTATTCTGTATGTATGGACTCTGCACAGTACTACTTCTCTTGTCCTGTATGTCGGGTGTAATTCTCGGTATCTGTTCTTATTCTGTATGTATGGACTCTGCACAGTACCACTTCTCTTGTCCTGTATGTCGGGTGTAATTCTCGGTATCTGTTCTTATTCTGTATGTATGGACTCTGCACAGTACCACTTCTCTTGTCCTGTATGTCGGGTGTAATTCTCTGTATCTTTTCTTATTCTGTTATGTATGGACTCTGCACAGTACTACTTCTCTTGTCCTGTATGTCGGGTGTAATTCTCGGTATCTGTTCTTATTCTGTATGTATGGACTCTGCACAGTACCACTTCTCTTGTCCTGTATGTCGGGTGTAATTCTCGGTATCTGTTCTTATTCTGTATGTATGGACTCTGCACAGTACTACTTCTCTTGTCCTGTATGTCGGGTGTAATTCTCTGGTATCTGTTCTTATTCTGTATGTATGGACTCTGCACAGTACACTTCTCTTGTCCTGTATGGTCGGGTGTATTCTCGGTATCTGTTCTTATTCTGTATGTATGGACTCTGCACAGTACCACTTCTCTTGTCCTGTATGTCGGGTGTAATTCTCTGTATCTTTTCTTATTCTGTATGTATGGACTCTGCACAGTACTACTTCTCTTGTCCTGTATGTCGGGTGTAATTCTCGGTATCTGTTCTTATTCTGTATGTATGGACTCTGCACAGTACCACTTCTCTTGTCCTGTATGTCGGGTGTAATTCTCGGTATCTGTTCTTATTCTGTATGTATGGACTCTGCACAGTACTACTTCTCTTGTCCTGTATGTCGGTGTAATTCTCTGTATCTTTTCTTATTCTGTGTGTATGGACTCTGCACAGTACCACTTCTCTTGTCCTGTATGTCGGGTGTAATTCTCAGTATCTGTCTTATTCTGTATGTATGGACTCTGCACAGTACTACTTCTCTTGTCCTGTATGTCGGGTGTAATTCTCAGTATCTGTTCTCATTCTGTAGTATAGAGCAGGCATCATTAAATGGCGGGCGTGGTTCTGCTGGACTGGGTCACTGTCCTATCGGGACCGCCGCGGTTCTGCCATTTATTATCCGGTTCTTCCCCCAGCCTCCGCCGCTCTCATTATCAAAGCAGAGCGGAGAGCTGGAGGCGGGACAGTTGAGGACGGAGAGCAGGAAGTGGAAGCTGCTGTAGTTAACCTTTTCTGGTGAAATCATTTTTATTGCAGAAATAGTATTACAAATACAGCAAAGTCAGACACCTAGACTGCCCACACAGGGGCTGAAACTGGATAGGAGTGAATAGAAGACAATAAAGATACAACATAAAAAGAGGAGGATGCCCTTTTCAAGTTGACCAGCTGGTGATTGGTTGCATAGGATGCAGGGCAGTCCAATCAGCTTGTTAATATGAATAGTTAATTCCAGCCTGCAGCTCCCTCGCCCGCTATCCAGAGCTGTCCTGCCTTCAGTACTCAGTACAAAGATAGGGGAGTGTGGTGGCAGTGCTTTGGTGTGAATTGGGGGGCAGAGATGTGGGGTCTGCGATGTGAATTGAGGGAAAATCCTGTGGGGGGGAGGGGGGTTGTGGTATGAAGTGGCGGGCAGAGCTGGCAGGGGGGGTGTGAAGTGGAGGGCAGAACTTGCACGTGGGTGTGAAGTGGGAGGTAATGCTCCAGGGAAGTGTGAAGTGAGGGGCAGAGCTGCATGGGGTTGTGGTGTGAGTTGGGGGCAGAGCTGCAAGAGGGAGTGAAGTGGGGGGGCAGAGATGTGGGTGTGTGATGTGAATTGGGGGAAGACTTATGGGAGGTCTGTGGTGTGAAGTTGGGGTAGAGCTGTAAGAGGCAGAGCTGCAGGGGGTGTGAAGTGGGGGGCAGGAGCTGCAGGGGTGTGAAGTGGGGGGCAAAGCTAAAGGGGGTGTGACGTGGGGACAGAGCTGCAGGGTCTGTGATGTGAATTGGAGGCAGAGCTGTAAGGGGTGGCGCTGCAGGGGGGTGTGAAGTGGGGGCAAAGCTAGAGGGGTGTGTGAAGTGGGGGTCAGAGCTGCGGGGGGGTCTGTGATGTGAATTGGGGCAGTGCTGCAGGTGGGTGTGAAACAGGGGGCAGAGATCGGGGGTCAGTAATGTGAACTGGGGAAGATTTATGGGGGGGTTTGTGGTGTGAAATGGGCGACAGTGCTGTAAGGGGTAGCGCTGCAGGGGTGTGACGTGGGGGGGCAGAGCTGCAGGGGGCTGTTGCGTGAAGTGGGGGACAGAACTGTGGAAATCTGTAATGTGAAGAGGTCCGGAGAGGAGAGTAATGTGGGGGGCAGAGCTGCAGGGGGGTTAAATCGGGGTAGAGATGTGGGGGTCTGTAATGTGTATTGGTAGAAGACCTGTGGGGAGGTCTGTGGTGTGAAGTGGGGGGCAGAGCTGCGAGGTGGTGATGTGGGGGGCAGAGATGTGGGGTCTGTGATGTGAATTGGGGGAAGATCTGTGGGGAGGTCCGTGGTGTGAATTGGGCAGAGCTGCGGTAGGGGGGGGAAGTTGGGGGGGCAGAGATGTGGGGGTATGTGGATGTGAATTGGGGGAGAAGACCTGTGGGGAGGTCTGTGGTGTGAAGTGGGGCAGAGCTGCGGGGGAATGTGATGTGAATTGGGGAAAGATCTGTGGGGAGGTCTGTGGTATGAAGGGGGGCAGAGCTGCGGGGGGGGGGAGTGGGGGGGCAGAGATGTGGGGGTATGTGATGTGAATTGGGGAAGACCTGTGGGGAGGTCTGTGGTGTGAAGTTGGGGGCAGAGCGGCGGGGGGGGTGGGGGGGCAGAGATGTGGGGGTATGTGAGGTGAATTGGGGGAAGACCTGGTGGGGAGGTCTGTGGTGTGAAGTTGGGGGCAGAGCTGCGGGGGGGGGGGGTGAAGTGGGGGCAGAGGATGTGGGGTATGTGATGTGAATTGGGGGAAGACCTGTGGGGAGGTCTGTGGTGTGAAGTTGGGGGCAGAGCTGCGGGGGGTGAAGTGGGGGGCAGAGATGTGGGTGTGTAATGTGAATTGGGGGGAAGACCTGTGGGGAGGTCTGTGGTGTGAAGTTGGGGGCAGAGCTATAAGGGGCAGAGCTGCAGGGGGTGGGAAGTGGGGGCAGAGCTGCAGGGGGATGTGAAGTGGGAGGGCAAAACTGTGTGAAGTGGGGGCAAAGCTAGAGGGGTGCGCGTAGTGGGGGTCAGAGCTGCGGGGGGTCTGTGATGTGAACTTGCAGGCAGAGCTACAGGGGGGTGTGAAATAGGGGGCAGAGATGCAGGGGTCTGTAATGTGAACTGGTGAAAAGACTTATGGGGGGGTCTGTGGTGTGAAGTGGGAGGCAGTGCTATAAGGGGTAAAGCTGCAGGGGGTGTGAAGTGGGGTCAGAGCTGCGGGGAACTGTTGTGTGAAGTGGGGGGGGGCAGAGCTGCAGGTTGGGTTAAATAGGGGGCAGAGATGTGGGGGTCTGTGATGTGAATTGGGGAAAGACCTGTGGAGGGTCTGTGATGTGAAGTAGGGGGCAGAGCTGTAGGTTGCAGAGCTGAAGTGGGAGGTGAAGTGGGGGGCAGAGCTGCATGGGGGGCGTTTGTGAAGTGGGGGACAGAACTGTGAAGTCTGTGATGTGAAGGGGTGGGGAGAGGACAGTGCTGGGGGTGGGGGGGCAGAGCTGTGAAGAAGGACAGAGAGACACAGCTGTGGGGGGTGAAAGGGGGCAGAGGGAAACTACTGTGGGGGGGAAGGGTCATGTGTAGGGGGCAGTGCTGTGGGGAGAGTGATGTGAAGGTGACAAAAGACACCACTGTGGGGGATGTGAAAAATATTGTGGTTGGGACTTTTGCTGGAAGGAAAATTTTACTGATGGGACCTCCATGAATTTTTAATTCAATACCCCTGGTATATGGCAATAGATTCTCTGTATGGCCCATATGTAATGGTGGTAATCCCCATTAGGCACCTCACTATTAATGGGGCCAGTTCATCCTCCCCTAGCTGCCCTCCCTCATGCCTCATTCATTCTATTTCATTCTTTTTCCAGGTTTGGTATACGGGGATTCCAGTGAAGATCACATACATACTCCCCCTGAGGAAGTCGTGTGACGTAACGCGTAGGGCGTGGCCCTGTGTTTACAATTCCATGTGCTTTTTATTTTGCTTTAATGTAAGCATGTTATCGTCTTTTAAATAAATGGATTTATTTTAAACATTTTACACTATTGGAGGCATATTGTCTATTTCCCCACATATGAAACTGGAGCAATAGGAGCCTGGACTGTAGGACAGAGGAGGTACTGGGAGGAAGGAACGCTCGCCCCTTACTGGAATTTGTTCATGGGCTGGGAGGGTCACAGGTGGGGGGCAATGTCACAGGTGATAGGCAGTGTCACAGGTGGGGGGCAGTGGGACAGGTGGAGGGAGTGGGACAGGTGGGGGCAGCGGGACAGGTGGGAGAGAGTGGGACAGATGAGAGGCAGTGTCACAGGTGGGGGCAGCGGGAAAGGTGGGAGGGAGTGGGTCAGGTGGGGGGCAGGGTGGTGGGCAGTGGGACAGGTGGGAGGGAGGGGGACAGGTGGGGGGCTGTGGGACAGGTGGGAGGGGAGGGAGCAGGACAGGTGGGGAGGCAGTGTCATAGGTGGGGGGCAGTGTCACAGGTGGGGGGCAGGTGACACAGGTGGGGGGCAGCAGGACAGGGTGGGGAAGCAGTGTCACAGGTGGCAGTGGGACAGTGGGAGGCAGTGTGACAGGTGGGGGCAGTGGGACAGGTGGGAGAGATGGGACAGGTGGGGGGCAGTGGGACATGTGGGGGGCAGTGAGGCAGGTGGGGGGCAGCGGGAAAGGTGGGAGGCAATGTCACAGGGGGCAGCGGGGACAGGTGGGAGGCAGTGTGACAGGTGGGGGCAGCAGGCAGGTGGGAGTGGGACAGGTGTAGGGCAGTGTCACAGGTGGGGGTGTTAGGACAGGTGGGAGGCAGTGTGACGGGAGGGAGCGGGACAGGTGGGGGCAGTGTCACAGTGGGGGGCAGCAGGGACAGGTAGCAGGCAGTGTCACAGGTGGGGCAGCAGGACAGGTGGGAGGCAGTCTCTCACAGGTGGGAGCAGTCTCTCACAGGTGGGAGGCAGTCTCTCACAGGTGGGGGGCAGTGTCACAGGTGGGGGGCAGTGTCCACAGGTGGGCGGCAGTGACACATGTGGGGGGCAGCAGGACAGGTGGGAGGCAGTCTCTCACAGGTGGGGGGCAGTGTGACAGGTGGGGGCAGCGGGGACAGTTGGGGGGCATTGTCACAGGTGGGGGGCAGCGGGACAGGTGGGGGGCAGCAGGACAGGTGGGGGGCAGCAGGACAGGTAGCAGGCAGTGTCACAGGTGGGGGGCAGCAGGACAGGTGGGAGGCAGTCTCTCACAGGTGGGGGGCAGTGGGACAGGTGGGGGCAGCGGGACAGGTGGGGGCAGTGTCACAGGTGGGGGCAGTGTCACAGGTGGGGGGCAGCAGGCAGGTGGGGGCAGCGGGACAGGTAGCAGGCAGTGTCACAGGTGGGGGCAGTCTCTCACAGGTGGGGGCAGGTGTCACACACACCAAAGGAATCACCAGTCTTCCCAGCTCTCACCTGTCCAGCAGTGCCAGGAGGGGTAGCTGAGCCTGTGTCCCATCTCCACCAGGATCTCCGGCGGCAGCTGCAAGAAAGGGTGGGGGGGAGGGGCTTCTCCACCCTGAGCTCCTCCTCCATGGGGCCACAATGGGTATAGCAGCAATTCCCTTGATATCACTTTAGTTTATTCATCTATATAATCTTTTTTCACTACATAGTAGCGCAGAGGACTACTGACGTCCAACACATACAGAACCTGATAAATGATGGAGGGTTTTGTAGTTTCGTAATCTCTGCGACTTTCTAATTCACGCAGTTTCCAGACTCTCCTTCTTGTAAGGCGTCCCATTAGCCGCACACGACCCGACTACCATAAACGGCGGTCTCCGCGCAGACGGCCGACGCCCGAATCGCGCCCTGCGTCAGCGGCTCGGCCCTCCGTACGCGCCGCGGTAACTCTTGTTGTAGAATCTGTGCATTTCGTCGGGTCAGGCCGCTCTCACCCTTTCTAATGCGGGTCGTAGGAAGTCCTGGCTGAAGACGCAAGAGCGCTGACCTTCGACAGATAGAGGCTCCAGCTCGCCGGCCTTTCCTCATCGCTGATTGTAATGGCGGAGCGCTCGGGTCACCCAATCTAATAAGATTTTCTCTTCTGTTTTAATTGTACTAAAAAAAAGAAAAAATAAATCTCCTGGCTGTAAGATGGACGGTGGCGGAGGTTTCGCGGGGGCGGGGGGGAGTGCGGCCAGCGGGCAGACGCACAATCTCCAGATGTCTCAGATTGTCATCTGGATATGCTTGCCACCCGTCCCCAACAGGCCCTAATACACAACAAACACCACAAATTCTAAATCCACGCCATACGGTGCAAAAATGGCACTTTCAGAGGTATTTGGCGTTTTTTTTTGTTTTTTGTTTTTTTTACGCCTCTGAACAACGAAATATGATAGTCAAAGTGTCCATGTAAATTTCAGCATTTAGATGCGATCAAAAAAATGCCTAAAACCAATATTACTGGAGAAGCGCGTCAACGTTATTCTATGTGCGTGTGCCATTTACATGTGTGGAGTAGAAGAGTCACCCGTGTCTGAGCAACAGATGCGGCTATGAAAATGAGAAAAAATTCTGGACAGCCGCACTCTAAAAAGTAGCCTTTATTCGTCAAAAATACATGCCACAGCAGAACAGATAGAAAAACTGACGCGTTTCACACTAACAGTGGTTAATCAAAGCTGGTGGCGCTAGCTGTGTTCTGCCCCACTTTCATGTGTTTTTTTTTTTTTACTTTTAATGTCTTGCATTGAACTGTGTGAAGTAATCATTTTTTTTTCATAGTATGCTGCCATCTAGTGGTGATTTGGGGGCCATTGCAAACTTGTTTACTGAAGCGATTTTGGTATCTTCCTCCGTCTTCCCCTCCTGTTTAGCGCTAGTTATAAAAATGTGTTCAAATTCATTTTGGTGCAGACAGAACATAATACACAATTTTTTGATAAACTATTGTCAGGGAACATGAATCAGACTGAGACAGAAAATGATGTAAAAATCACATCTTTTAATGTACAGTGAAAATGGTACAAATCAGTAAATGTAATCAAAACATAAGCCAGGATCGGAAGCTAAAGCGGGTAGTCAGACAAGCCAGTAATCCGGAAGCCAGAGATCAGCGTAGTCAGGGGCAGAAGAACAGGATCAGGAACCAGAAGGGACGTCAGCAGGACAAAGTCTTTCAGAGGAACACAGCAGAGGATCTCTGGATATGTTGACCAAGGCAAAGGCAGGAAAGGATGGAACAAGGCAGAAGGGGTTGGCTATAGGGGGGACTGACCCACTTAATCCCACAACTCCCCCCCCCCCCCTTTTCTCTCCATATCCTCCTTTTCCTTAACCCTCCCCCTCCTTTTTCTTCCCCCCCCCCTTTTTCCTACCCTTTTTCTCTCTCCCGCGCTCCCCCCCCTTTTTCCCTCCCCTACCTCGGGCACCCTTCCTCTCTCCTTTCACTTACTTTTTAATTTTATTTATTTTTTGCACCACACTTTTCATTGGTAATTTATTTTCCGGCGTATAAAATGACCTTTTACACGTAAAAAAAAATCAAAAAAAAAAATCGGTGGGTCGTCTTATACAACGGGTATAAAATGCCACCCGCTGGATGTCAGCCCGCCGGATGCCTGCTGGACGTGCAATATTACTGTATGTATTAAAAAAAGGATATAGAGAGAGAAAGCTGCTCCACAACCCCTATTACCTAACCCAACCAATATAGATTAATAAATGAATAAGCGAATACTTGATGTGCACATAGATAAATAAATAGATAAATAAATGTTTAACCACTTACAGACCGGACCATTTTGCTGGTCAAAGACCAGACCACTTTTTGCGATTTGGCACTGCGTCGCTTTAACTGACAATTGCGCGGTCGTGCGACGTGGCTCCCAAACAAAATTGACGTCCTTTTTTTTCCCACAAATAGAGCTTTCTTTTGGCGGTATTTGATCACCTCTGCGGTTTTTGTTTTTTGCGTTATAAACAAAAATAGAGCGACAATTTTGAAAAAAACGCATTATTTTTTACATTTTGTTATAATAAATATCCCCCAAAAATATATAAAAAAAACATTTTTTTCCTTCAGTTTAGGCCGATACGTATTTTTCTACATATTTTTGGTAAAAAAAAACGCAATAAGCGATTATTATTATTGTTATTGGTTTACGCAAAAGTTTTAGCGTTTACAAAATAGGGATAGTTTTATGGCATTTTTTAAAATAATTTTTTATTATTTTTTTTTTTTTACTAGTAATGGCGGTGATCAGCGATTTTTATTGTGACTGCGACATTGCGGCGGACACATCGGACATTTTTGACACATTTTTGGGACCATAGTCATTTATACAGCAATCAGTGCTATATAAATGCAGTGATTCCTGTGTAAATGACACTGGCAGTGAAGGGGTTAACCAGTGGGTGGCAGTGTAGGGGTTAAGTGTTCCTAGGGGTGTGTTACTAACTGTGGGGGGGCTGGGCTTTCATTTAGTGAACACTGATCTCTGCTCCAATCACATGGAGCAGAGATCAGCGTCACTAGTTGCTAGGCAGAATGGGGAAATGCTGTTTACACAGCATTTCCTCCATTCAGCCGCCCCGTGAGACTATCGCGGGTATGCCCGTGGCGATCGAGTCCACGGGACCCGCGACTGGACTCACGGGGGTCCCGACCGGCACGCGAGCGCGCCGGCGGCGGCACTGAAGATTTGACGTACCTGTACGCCAGTATGCCTGCGCGTGCCATTCTGCCGACTTACATCGGCGTGCGCCGGTCGGGAACCGGTTAATTCATTTATTTATGTATTATATTAATCCCACATAAATTGATTAGGCAGAAAATCGTAGATAATAATAAATCAGCTTGAAGAAAGCCAGAGCTAAAAAATAATAAAGTCCTCTATATATGTTCCTATAAGGACACTACGGTGAATCCACACGAAACAGCAATCCAGTGCCCGTCACCGAGAAGTGGATGCGCTTACCAGATAGAAATCAAAATACAGCCTTAACAGTAAATCATCTGTGTCTTTCTCCATGCATCAGACGCTAATGGATCAGCTATCCCCAGTATATGGCGGCATCGCACAAATAACTTCCACGGTCAGCAATCCGAAATACCGCTAACAATGGCTCGAAACAGAAGAAGAGGATGCCCTCATAGTGTAAAACCGCTCAGGCAATTTATTAAACTATAGACAATTGCACTTACATTAAACTCCATTTAAAAACAGCATAGAAAATTTTCAAACAAGCCGGCCGGCATACAGAAGCCCGTCCTCCCCTCGTATAGCGTGGTGGCGTCACTGCGTGCCTTCCCAGACGCGTTTCGTCACAGATGACGTTGTCAATGGGGAACGGGCAACGCAGCGACGCACCACCATTTATACCCAGACCTCGTTCTCAAAGTGCAAGATCTTGCCATCAACGCCATTTTAGTTAATGGCAAAAACCTCCATCTTTTTTCCATATTGCATAAGGGAAAGACTAGAAAAAACAGTCATATTATAAACGTGACCATTAATACCAAAATGACAAAATGCGACTCCAGATGTCAAAAGTTATATGGCCAAAAAGAATCGCATTGGATCTAATGTAATATAACCCATACTAGTTTAGATGAAGGCCCAAAAAGATGTATACATAAACTTAAATTAAAAGACATATATATATACC
The DNA here is from genome assembly GCF_037356315.1 of Lithobates pipiens. Lineage (NCBI taxonomy): Eukaryota > Metazoa > Chordata > Amphibia > Anura > Ranidae > Lithobates > Lithobates pipiens. Next base: position 583,959,722 of record NW_027507764.1, on the reverse strand, counting down.
TTAAAAAAAAAAAAAATTTGAAATTAAAAATAAATAAATGGAAAGTGTATGTAGAAAATACATATTGAAATAAAATTAAAAAACAATAAGTGAATATATAAAGTGAATCGCCCCCCTCAACCTAAGATATTTGTATGTTATGCACACACAGATATCTAATCCAAAAAATTTATTTTTAATAATTAATATGTGCTTATATAAATTAAATTAAATCAAATAGTAATATATTATGTGAATATTTATTATATATACTACAATTAGATATGTGTGCCCCTAATTAATAGAGCGAATCCCATTCATAGTTATTGAAAAAATACAAATCCCAAATGTGAAAGCATTATATCTTAAATACCTACGAATGACTAGCTTAATTATATATATTGTATACTAGATGAATTAGTGAATAAATTTCATCATTCCATGAACTAAAGAAAAATATATATATATAATGGGTAAAATTTGAAATTAATATTAAAATTGGATATTTCCATAACAGAAAAACCTAAACCTACATATTTTTACAATAACCTAATTGGTACAGCTAAGGCCCATCTCGCATCTCAGAACGAGTTTACAAAAAACGTAACAAAAGTACAAAATTTGTGAACTTCATTTGTTAATAATCAAAAACACACACTAAATCGAATAAAATAAAATCAAGAATTATCTATAAAAGCATGAACATCAGTGTCAATATTTAATCCATATGGGGTATATGACTTTAAACGATGGATCCAGGCCATTTCGAGCCTTGAAATCTCTCCCACCAAGGAGCTACCACGCCAATGAGGCTTACATTTATCTATTCCTAGAAATAGGGTGTTCGAAGGATCCTTATTGTGGGCCACCAAATAATGTTTGGATACAGAATGTTTCGGAAATCCAATCAGTATATTGGTAATATGCTCATTAAGTCGCACCTGTAATGGGCGTTTGGTTTCGTCCCACATATTGCAGCCCACATGGGCACTGCAACATGTAGACTACCCCAGTTGTAGAACACGTAATGCATGGCTTGATAACATGCCCTACCCCTGTAGCCATACTATCAAACGAAGTGGTACGTCTACGTGAACATGAATTCAAAGAACAGACCCTACATCTCCCACACTTATAGAAGCCTGTCAATTGGTCAAAAAAAACACTACCTCTCACGGGTGGGTCAATAACATTAAGTGCCAATCGATTTCTCAACGAAGGAGCACCCCCTAAAGACTATTTTTGGTCTCTCTGGCACCACATTTTTAAGTACGGCATCACTACTGCCAATGTGCCAATGTTTGTTAACTAGTTTTTTTTATACTCCTCTGTTGAACAGAATAGGTGGTCACAAAAGGAACACCCCCCTGGATATCATTCACTCGTGGACCTTTCTCCACAAGTAGCTCATGTCGATTCATGTTAGTCACACTATTGATAATATCAGACAAGAAGTCCTGTTGATAGCCTTTCTCCAGAAATCTCGTGGTGAGAACCTCTGCCTGTGTCAGAAATTCTCCTACCTCTGAGCAATTACGTCTTATTCTAATATATTGGCTTTTGGGAATCGAATTGAGCCAAGGAGTTTGATGACAACTGTCGGTAGGAATAAAAGGATTAAAAAAGGATAGCTGGTGCTGCTTCTGTTAAACAAACAATCCGAGTAATAAAAATTTCAAGCTAAATCAAGAAGCAATGTGCTGCTAAATGTAGCGGTTCACGTGCAAAATAATAAAATAAAAATCACATAAATGACAAAACATCAGTAGTGTAAAACTCTCCAGAGTTTACTGATATAGTAAAGAGCAAAGTGATAATGCAACAATAAAGCAATATAAAAAAAAAAGTGCTATACAATGAAAATATTTTCCCATAAATGGAATCGTGCAAAGTGCAAATGAACTGTGCAAAACAGCAATAAAGTCTTTTTTCTTCTGTGCAAAAGACCATAAAAGTGCAAAAGGTGCAAAAAACACACACTAGTGGAAATGGCCACTTACCTTGTGGTAATGAGGCAACCGCATGCGCATAACCAGGGCTTTTTTTCAGGGGGAACTTGGTGGAACTCAGTTCCACAACCTCTGGCTCAGACCCTTGGGGAGGTGCCCGCTCACCACAATCACTTGTAAACACAGAAGTCCAGTTTCTGTGTTTACAAGTGACAGCTCTGCACTCTGTGTGTAACCCCCCTGAACTCTGTACTCTGTATGTAATGCAATCCTGGTATTTAATGCCCCTTTAAGAAACTCCTACTGTTCGTGAAAATTGCCTGACAACACCCACTATTTGATGTGATTTGGAGGGTGTGTGTGGTTGGAGGGGTCTTGGGGGGGTCGTGGTTGAGTTCCAGCACCTATTGTTTGAGGAAAAAAACCCTGTGTATAACAATAGGAATCAGTGTTACTTGCTTCTTCCTTATACCATACTCCTGGGCCAATGGCGTGGATCTATTATAAAGAATGATCTTTTTTCTCCCAGTAGGTACATAGATAATATACTGGAAAGAAAAAAGGGGAGGATTCCGGATCGTGTAGTATGTAAAAACCAGATGACTTTTATTTCATAACAAACAGTGAAGGTACTCACATTGTATACAAACAAGTAAAACAGAACTCCACGAGCGGCGAGCTCGTATGCCAACATCAGTTCCGGTGCCTGTCTATCCCTACGCGTGTCGTCACGTGACTTCATCAGGCTTATTACAGTATACACTGCTGAGCCAATCATGCAGAGTGATGTATTCTGTTAATGAATACAGTAGTCTGCTCGGATTGGAGGAACGGCCTCTGCCAATCCGAGCTACCTACAGTAGCCTGCTCGGATTGGAGGAACGGCCTCTGCCAATCCGAGCTTCATACAGTAGCCTGCTAGGATTGGAGGAAAGGCCTCTGCCAATCCGAGCTACCTACAGTAGCCTGCTCGGATTGGAGGAACGGCCTCTGCCAAACCGAGCTACCTACAGTAGCCTGCTCGGATTGGAGGAACGGCCTCTGCCAAACCGAGCTACATACAGTAGCCTGCTCGGATTGGAGGAACGGCCTCTGCCAAACCGAGCTACATACAGTAGCCTGCTCGGATTGGAGGAACGGCTTCTGCCAATCCAAGCTACCTACAGTAGCCTGCTCGGATTGGCTTTGAGAGTCAGAGAGGCACGGGCTGATGATATTACAGCCTCTGCCAATCCGAATAGGCTTTGTATTCATTAATAGAATACATCGGTTGGCTTAGTGCGGTCTGGCTCCAGCTCCAGCAAGAAGAAGGGAATATGAAGCCTCGGAAGGGGAAGGTTTGTCTTATATGGTGAGTATAGCTAAAAACTTAGGTTATCACTGTAGAATTAGGGCGTCGTCTTATGCCGCGTACACACGATCGGAATTTCGGCCAGCAAAAGACCGATGAGAGCTTTTCATCGGAAAATGCGACCGTGTGTAGGCTCCATCGGAACTTAGCTGCCCGAATTCCCGCCAGCAAAAATTTGATAGCATGTTCTCAATTTTCCCGATGGAAAAACTTTCGGAAATTCCAATCGTGTGTATGCAATTTCCGACACGCAAAATCTCACGCATGCTCAGATTCAACTACGAGATGGAAGCTATTGGCTATTAGGTATTGAACTTCCTTTTTTCTAGTCCCGTCGTATGTGTTGTACGTCACCGTGTTCTTGGCGGTCGGAATTTGGTGTGACCGTGTGTAGGCAAGACAGCTTGAGCCGAATTCTGTCGGAATTCCAATGGGAAAATAATCAGAGCTTTTTCCGACAAGAATTTTGATCGTGTGTACGCGGCATTACACTCCCTGTCGCCTTATACACTGGAAAATATGATAATTGCTAGATGATATACCATACTATCTGTAAACTCTGTAAATTTAAAATCCAGTGGTTCTAGGTGCCTCTCGTGTCCGCCGTGGGGGGGGGGGGGAATTGCCTTCGGGGTGATTCTGTCAGTACTGCCGCAGTCTCCCCCTTTTTTTTCTAGGTAAGCAGTGCCTGTGTGTTTCTCTCTCAGAACTCACATCAGTTTTATATGGCATTAACCACTTAAGGACCGATCCTCTTTTAAAATTTGTTGTTTACAAGTTAAAAACATTTTTTTTTGCAAAAAAAATAATTAGAGCCCCCAAACATTATACATTTCTTTTTCTAGTATGAGGGGAGCTCTGCATGCCGAAGGTTTTTTTTACCTTTTAAGGTAAAAAATCTTCTGCCTTTAGAACCACTTTAAAGCGGAGGTCCACCCTAAAGTGGACCTTCCGCTCATTGGATTCCTCCCCCCCTCCGGCGCCACAATTGGCACCTTTCAGGGGGGAGGGGGGTGCAGGTACCTGTACAGTACAGGTATCTGCACCCACTTCCGGGATAGCTCTCTGCGGAAAGGGGCGTAGATTACGCCCCTTTCCGAAAGTCCCCCGCTGCCTGCTGGGAAACACACAGATTCCAGAGGCAGCGGGTCCATCCTTATTGCGCAGCGCGACTCGCGCATGCGCAGTAGGGAACCGGAAAATGAAGCCGAAAGGCTCCACTTCCTGATTCCCATACCCAAGATGGCGGCGGCAGCACCCGAGAGACAATCGAGAGATCGGCTTCGGGTGCCGACATCGTGGGCGCGCTGGACAGGTAAGTGTCACTATTTTAAAAGTCAGCAGCTGCAGTATTTGTAGCTGCTGGCTTTTAAAAAAAAAAAAAAAACGCGGAGTCCCGGCGGACTCCCGCTTTAATTCTGCTTCTTGATGGTTTTTGATGGTATATTTAGGACAGTTTTTTGAAATGTTTTATTTTATAATATTGCAGCGGTGTAGTTGCCACTAGTAAGAAACATCCACCATATCACCCCGCTGCCAGATCTCCAAATATCACCTCTGAGACAATGAACAGTCATTTCCTTTGTTTTGTTTCTGTTTATTGGGGAGGGGGGGTTATAACTTAGGGTTGGCACCTTTTCTTCAAGCCAAACCCAAACACTTTTGTGGCAAGGGGCATTTTTTGTTGTTGCAGTAAACACTATAGGATTAAAAAATGACCTGGGACACATTTGTGTGCCCCAAGGAGAGTAGTAATGTGGTGCACAGAGCGCGCCAGTGGGCGTGGCCAAATTGCTCTTGCTGACATAATCACCCCACCCTTCAGTGATGCCAAAACCTGCCCCCAAACAGCTGCCTGCAGTGGCAACACACTAGGTTACTTTTACTAGTAATGTGTGATATTTAGCTGGACTACGACATTGCGACGGACAGATTGGACACCTAACTGACATTTTAGACACTTTTGTGGGCACCAGTGACATTATTACAGTGATCTGTGCTAAAAGATATGCACTGACATTGTACTAATGACACTGGCAGAGAAGGGGTTAACATCAGGGAGCCACGGTCTGGTCTGAATAATGTGTCCGGGTTTCCGGTAGACTGAAACCCAGACACATGATTTAAAACCCGAACTCCCTGGATGAATCCTGTACAGGTGGCAACCCTAGTATAACTTGGTTGGGGAAAGGGGTATATGGGATGCCAATAGATCAAAATGCCATCATATTTATAGATTAGATTAGAACTTTGTTTGAGCCTGAAGGAACGATGCGCATGTTATAACAGCTACAGTCTTCCCTGCATCACCATGCAAATTTGTGTTCCTCCTCTGCGTAACTCCTGCAGACTATTGCTTCCAGAAACTCCTCATCAGTTACCGTGTAAAGATGAAGACTTCACCCATGACCGTGTAAGGGTGAAGCTCCCAGGAATCCTTTGCTCCTGCAAAAAATTATTCTGTAGAACATGAATGTCTTGTCACATCTTCTATATGCAAAAGAACCCAAGAGTCTCGCTCCGACTTGTTGCTTCTACTAGGCCAGAGGTCTGCAGTGCCTCTCCCCGGAGGCCTAGTAGTTTAATAGCATGTGCTGAACGACGGACTACTGTTCCCAGCTAGCCCAGCTTGCAAATCCAGTGCCCTCGGGCTACATCGATTTGACACTATTCCCCACAGTCTCTCCTCTGATCCAGGACTCCTCATCAATGACCGTGTAATGATGAGGACTTCACCAATGACTGTGTAAAGGTAAAGTTCCCTCACAGACTTCATGGCACATCCAGCCCTCCACTGTGGTACACTCACCGACCTTCCACTGCCCCGAGTCCATGATGGAGAACTTAACCGGACTGTACCTTCTGACAGCTTCACCTGCCCCTCTGCTCCAGGACTCCTCATCAATGACCGTGTAATGATGAGGACTTCACCAATGACCGTGTGATGATGAGGACTTCACCAATGACTGTGTAATGATGAGGACTTCACCAATGACTGTGTAATGGTGAAGTTCCCTCACAGACTTCCTGGCACATCCAGCCCTCCACTGTGGTACACTCTGCTCTGCTCCAGGAGTTCCTCATCAATGACCGTGTAATGATGAGGACTTCACCAATGACTGTGTAAAGATGAAGTTCTGATAGCTCATCAATGACTGAAGTTCTGAGTTCCTCACCAATGACTGTCTAATGGTGAAGTTCCCTCACAGACTTCCTGGCACATCCAGCCCTCCACTGTGGTACACTCACCGACCCCACTCTGCCCCGAGTCCATGATGGAGAATTTAACCGGACCGTACGTTCTGACAGCTTCACCTGCCCCTCTGCTCCAGGAGTTCCTCATCAATGACTGTGTATAGGTGAAGTTCCCTCACAGACTTCCTGGCAAGTCTCCACATCCAGCCCTCCATCCAGCTTGTTACCAACTCTGCCCCGAGTCCATGATGGAGAACTTAACCGGACCATGCGTTCTGATAGCTTCACCTACCCCTCTGCTCCAGGAGTTCCTCATCAATGACCGTGTAATGATGAGGACTTCACCAATGACTGTGTAAAGGTGAAGTTCCCTCACAGACTTCCTGCCACATCTAGCCCTCCACTCTGGTACACTCACTGACCCTACTCTGCCCCAAGTCCATGATGGAGAATTTAACCGGACCGTACGTTCTGACAGCTTCACCTGCCCCTCTGCTCCAGGATTTCCTCATCAATGACTGTGTAAAGGTGAAGTTCCCTCACAGACTTCCTAGCACATCCAGCCCTCCACTGTGGTACACTCTGCTCTGCTCCAGGAGTTCCTCGTCAATGACCATGTAATGATGAGGACTTCACCAATGACTGTGTAAAGGTGAAGTTCTGATAGCTCATCAATGACTGAAGTTCTGAGTTCCTAATCAATGACCGTGTAAAGGTAAAGTTCCCTCACAGACTTCCTGGCATGTCTCCACATCCAGCCCTCCATCCAGCTTGTTACCCATCCTGCCCCAAGTCCATGATGGAGAACTTAACCGGACCGTACGGGAGGGAACTTTATCTTTACACAGTCATTGATGAGGAGTTCCTCATCAATGACTGTGTAAAGGTAAAGTTCCCTCACAGACTTCCTGGCACATCCAGCCCTCCACTCTGGTACACTCATCAACCCTACTCTGCCCCGAGTCCATCATGGAGAACTTAACAGGACTGTACGTTCTGACAGCTTCAACCGCCTCTCTGCTCCACTTCTCCCGGCCGACAACTCCTCCCAGTGACTTGTTACCTTAGCATATATGGAAGGCCTGCCCCCCCCACCAATTCCAGTTGGGGATTGGTCAGGGCTTCTCGCATGAGCTGCCCGACACTCCAGTTCTAGGCCCTGCCCCTCTTCCAGAACATTCTCCCTGGAAGCAAGGGAGGAGCCTCAGCACTGAAGCACATGTGGTCACACCCACTGCTACACTAACCACTCCCTGCACCCCCAAGTCAAAACAAACAGGCCTAGCTTGAAGCATAGGCTGCCTAAATTTACCTGTGCTGACAGTCTTCCCTATAAAAAGAAAATCCTATGCTAGCACCTACCTATGGTAGAGGGTGCTACATTTATTATTATTTTTTATTTATATTTGTGGATTTGATCATTTGCAATACTGTTGCTTTAACCACTTCAGCCCTGGAAGGCTTTACCCACTTCCTGGCCAGGCCATTTTTTTTTGCAATACGACACTGTGTCGCTTTAACTGACAATTCCTACAAATAGAGCTTTCTTTTGGTGGTATTTGATCACCTCTGCGTTTTTTTGGGGTTTTTTTGCCCTTTTTTTTTTAAAAAGACAGACAATTTTGAAAAAAATTAAATAAAAAAATATTTTTTTATATAAAAAAAAAAAACACAATACAATACATGCTATAAAACACACACAATACATTTAAAAAAATCAAATTTCTTCATCAGTTTAGGCCAATATGTATTCTTCTACATATTGTTGGTTAAAAAAAAAAAAAAAATCGCAATAAAGTTTGCGCAAAAGTTATATCATCTACAAAATAGGGGATACATTTATAGCATTTTTATTATTTCTTTCTTTTTTTTCCTAGTAATGTGTGATATTTTGCTGGACTACGACATTGCGACGGACAGATTGGACACCTAACTGACATTTTAGACACTTTTGTGGGCACCAGTGACATTATCACAGTGATCTGTGCTAAAAGATATGCACTGACATTGTACTAATGACACTGGCAGAGAAGGGGTTAACATCAGGGGCGATCAAAGGGATTAAATGTGTTCCCTCAGTGTGTGTTCTAACTGTATGGGGGATGGGCTGCCTGGGAAAACACACAGATCCCGTCTTCCTGCATAGCAGAAAGACAGGATCTGTGTGATCTCCCCTGTCAGAACGGAGATCTGCCTTGTTTACTATGGAAGATCCCCGTTCTGTCTCTGCGGGGGAATGATCGCGGGCTGCCGGCAGACATCGAGTCGATGTCTGCCGGATCTGCTGATTGGCTTCCCCCCCCCCTGCTGGCCAATAGGCGCGTGTGCGCCCACAAATCGATGTGTACGAGCCCGACGTACGCCTGCGGTGCATTTGCGCAGCTGAGCTAACCTGTCGCAGTATAATAAAATATTTTATTTTGTCTGTGTTTTCTTTCTGTAAAAAAAAAATTGAATAAAATCGTAGAATAATCAGGCTTACGAGGGGCATTTTTTTCCCACTATAACACTTGGAAGGCACAGCTATAATCCTCAATTTAAAGCTTATTGTACTTCTTAAAAACCGCCATCATTTCGCCTCCCCCGTTGACCTCAATTCAGTTTGTAAAAATGGTCAATTTCCAGTTTTTGTCTACGTTTTGGGGGAATGAAAACTCTAAAACTGCTCATTCATTTAATTTAATTTAATATTAATATAATTTAATATAATATAATATAATATAATATAATTTAATATAATATAATTTAATATAATAATATAATATTTAATCACAAAAAAAAACATTTGTATATTATATAAATATTTTTTCATTGTATCAATTTTTTTTTATCAGTTTGTAAATCTTCTTGTATCATAATGTTCATACCTTTAACAACTTCAGCCCCGGGAAAGGTTTTACCCCCTTCCTGACCAGGCGATGCGGCACTGCGTTATTTTTTTTACTTTCTGCTAAAAAAAAAACATATCCAATAACTTCTTTATCAGTTTAGGCCAATATGTATTCTCATAGACACACTCCTAAATCCCACACATATTTTTGGTAAAAAAAAAAAAAAATCGCAATAAGTGTATATTAATTGGTTTGGGTAAAAGTGATAGTGTCTACAATCTATGGGATAGATTTCTGGACTTTTTATTATTTTTTATTGTTTTTACTAGTAATGGCGGCAAGCAGCGATTTTTAGCAGGATTGCGACATTGCAGCGGACAGATCTGACACTTTTTGGAGACCAGTGACACCAACACAGTGATCGGTGCTTAACCGGTTCCCGACCGGCGCACGCCGATGTACGTCGGCAGAATGGCACGGCTGGGCAAATGGGCGTACCTGTACGTCCCTTTTAAATTTGTCGCCGTGCCATCTCGTGTGCGCCAGCCAGGACCTCCGCGAGTCGGGTCGTGGGTCCCGCGGACTCGATCGCCACGGGGATACCCGCGATCACCTCACGGAGAGGAAGAACGGGGAGATGCTAATGTAAACAAGCATCTCCCCATTCTGCCTAGTGACAGTGTCACTGATCTCTGCTCCCTGTGATCGGGAGAAGAGATCAGTGATGTGTCACACGTAGCCACGCCCCCCCCCCCCACAGTTAAAATCACTCCCCAGGACACACTTAACCCTTACCCTGCCCCCTAGTGGTTAACCCCTTCACTGCAAGTGTCATTTACACAGGAATCACTGCATTTGTATAACACTGATTGCTGTATAAATGACAATGGTCCCAATAAAAATCGCTGATCACCGCCATTACTAGCAAAAAAAAAAAATATTAATAAAAATGCCATAAATCTATCCCCTATTTTGTAGACGCTATAACTTTTGAACAAAACAATCAATAAACGCTTATTGTAGAATGTAGAAGAATACGTATCAGCCTAAACTGAGGAAAAAAAACATTTTTTTAATAGATTTTTGGGGGATATTTATTATAGCAAAATATAAAAAATAATGCGTTTTTTTCAAAATTGTCAGCCTTTTTTTGTTTATAGCGCAAAAATAAAAACCGCAGAGGTGATCAAATACCACCAAAAGAAAGCTCTATTTGTGGGGAAAAAAGGACGTCAATTTTGTTTGGGAGCCACGTCGCACGACCGCGCAATTGTCAGTTAAAGCCACGCAGTGCCGAATCACAAAAAGTGCTCTGGTCTTTGGCCAGCAAAATGGTCCGGGGCTTAAGTGGTTACAAAAAATGCACTCTCACTGTATAAATGACACTGCCAGGAAATGGGTTAATATCAGGGGCGATCAGAGGGTTCACTGTGTTCCCTATGAGTGCTTTCTTACTGTGTGGGGGATGGACTGACTGGAGGAGGAGACACATCTGTGTTCCTGATTAGCAGAATATCACAGATCTCTCTCTCTCTCCCTCACTGACAGAACAATGATCTGCTTTGTTTACATAGGCAGACTTCCTCTTCAGGGAATGATCGCAACGGGAGCGCGGCTCCGGCAGCGCGCACATGCGCCCCAGAGCGGATGGAGGAAATGACGTATGGGGACGTGATTTTGCACTAAAGGGCTGCCCTGCTACAGTATATGTACGTGGGGCGGTCCTTAAAGGAGGACCTTCAGTCATTTTTTCATCTTTCCATCTATTAAATCTTCTGCTCTTGTTGTTTTTTTAACTTTGGATAGTAAAACTTTTTTCGCTGCCAGTAAATCCCTTATACAGCCAAACTGGGTGAGGTCATCGAACAAGTATGTTCTTGGCCATATTTGGTAAATGACATCACCCAGGATCCCCTACTGGTTTGTAAACAAATCATCCATGGCTGTTGGGTAAGGTCGTTGGCCAAATATATTTATGGTCATATTTGGTCAATACCATCACCCAGGGTCTCCCACTAGTTTATACAGTAAACGAATTGTCCAAGACTGTTGAGTGAGGTCATTGGCCAAGTATGGTCTTGACCATATTTGGTAAATGGCAATCACCCAGGATCCCCAGCTGGTTTGTAAACAAACCATTCATGGTTGTTGGGTAAGGTCGTTGGCCAAATATATTTATGATCATATTTTGCCAATACAATCACCCAGTTTCTCCTGCTGGTTTATACAGTAAACAAATTGTCCAAGACTGTTGGGTGAGGTCATTGGCCAAGTATGGTCTTGACCATATTTGGTAAATGGCAATCACCCAGGATCCCCAGCTGGTTTGTAAACAAACCATTCATGGTTGTTGGGTAAGGTCGGTGGCCAAATATATTTATGATCATATTTTGCCAATACAATCACCCAGGGTCTCCTGCTGGTTTATACAGTAAACAAATTGTCCAAGACTGTTGGGTGAGGTCATTGGCCAAGTATGGCCTTGACCATATTTGGTAAATGATAATCACCCAAGATCCCCAGCTGGTTTGTAAACAAATCATCCATGACTGTTGGGTAAGGTCGTTGGCCAGATATATTTATGATCATATTTGTTCAATACCATCCCCCAGGGTCTACCGCTGGTTTATACAGTAAACAAATTGTCCAAGACTGTTGGGTGAGGTCATTGGCCAAGTATGGCCTTGACCATATTTGGTAAATGACATCACCGAGGATCCCTAGCTGGTTTGTAAACTTGTAAATTGTTCAGGGCTACCACCGCTAACTGACAGATCCTGGATACCTTTTATTTTTTATTTTTTTTACAAGCAGCAGCTGAGAATTTAAACTGGAGAACTGGGCCAATTTGGCCAGTTTGGTGCTTTGCCAGAATGCAAACAGGCTGTTTGATCTAAAGCCAAAACTCATCCCTTTTTTTTTTTGCTGGACTTTTTTTTTTTTTTTTAAGTTGAGTTTTTAATTTCAGAGCATTATTTTCCATGGGGACAGCAGGTCATCATGGCGGCAGATCTGGTGATTGATGCGTCATCGACGTCGCCGGACAACGTGATTGACGATGGATTCACATTACAGACATTTAGGCCTTTTTGAAATAGTACCGAGAACATCTCTGCTGTATTTCAGAATAAATATGACCTTCTAGGCCTAAATAATAAATAAGCCATCGGTCCAAGTTCACCGACGTGGCATTTCACCAATAACGACATCACAGAGACAAATTAGACTTCGGTTTCCTTTCCGACTGCCTAACTGAGTAATTAAAGGCCGATCATTGCACCCCGCCTAACCTTGTTATTAAATTCTGTACCGGCTGAATTATAAGTTATTAGAATGACCAACAAGAAGAAAAGAAATTAAATTAAAACCCGGGATTAAACCGTCATTCTGCGTATTAATGAATTCCGCATGCAGAACAGAGCGAACGTCGTTATATAATAAAAGCCGCACCATCGGCCAGGTCAGCACATCTCCCCCCCCCACCCCCCCCCCCCCCCCGTCCAAATTGAATTTTAACATTAAACGCGAATAATTTAACACATCGAAAATAAAAGAATCCTCGGGAGTAAAACGATACGAAGTATTAATTAAAGCCGGCCTCCTCCGTTCCTTGAAATTTTAATCGTATTTCTGGCTAATCAGCCGTGAGCAGAAGCCGGGAGCCTCTAAGCCCAGCTAATACAAGTACAGACTCACACTGGGCTGTGTTTGCTCTCACATTCTATTAAGTCCCTCCTAGTGTCTCTGCTCAGCTAGGAGAAAAAATAAAAAATTCAATTAATAGAAAAGTAATTTTTGCATTCAAAAGAACCCGAGGACGCGGCATGCGCGTTAAATTGTCTCGCCGCTTCGCCACGTTTCCTGCGGCCTCGCCGATAACATCCGAACGCCCGAGTTATCTGCATTTTCCCATTTATTGCCTTTTACGGCCTTTCAGCTCATTTTGTGTTGCTTTAAACAGATGCAAAGTAGCTTTTCAGTGGAATCTCTTGGTCTTGTCGTGGCCGCTGTTCAGCAATATCCATCACGGGGGCCTCTTAGTCTCCTCGCTCGTCTTTTTAAGTTCATTTGTATTCCTGGGCAGTGGCGTTCTCGATTTCCTGGCTGCCGTCTCGTATTGTGTTAATGGAGCTTTAGCTTCCATTTCCAGCTTTGAAACTTTACATCCTCTCAGGGCTATTTGCATATTTGCATTTCTCTGAGAGAAAACAGTAGGTTGCAACTTCAATCTCGCTCATGCAGCTTGTGAAAATTGACTGTTGAAGGTTGGTGGGATGTGGGGAAGGGAATGTGTGATCCTTCACATGGAATATGCATTTAATCAGTGAAAACAGGTGGGGACGAACGCCCAAGGCATGTAAGGGTTGGCCACTGGCAACAGGGTGGCTGCTGCAACGTTCTTCACCTCTAAAGACCATCTACGGATGGCCGCTGCAATGTTCTTCACCTCTAAAGACCATCTACGGATGGCCGCTGCAACGTTCTTCACATCTAAAGACCATCTACGGATGGCCGCTGCAATGTTCTTCACATCTAAAGACCATCTACGGATGGCCGCTGCAACGTTCTTCACCTCTAAAGACCATCTACGGATGGCCGCTGCAACGTTCTTCACCTCTAAAGACCATCTACGGATGGCCGCTGCAACGTTCTTCACATCTAAAGACCATCTACAGATGGCCGCTGCAACGTTCTCCACCTCTAAAGACCATCTACGGATGGCCGCTGCAACGTTCTTCACCTCTAAAGACCATCTACGGATGGCCGCTGCAACGTTCTTCAACTCTAAAGACCATCTACGGATGGCCGCTGCAACGTTCTCCACCTCTAAAGACCATCTACGGATGGCCGCTGCAACGTTCTTCACATCTAAAGACCATCTATGGATGGCCGCTGCAACGTTCTTCACATCTAAAGACCATCTACGGATGGCCGCTGCAACGTTCTCTACCTCTAAAGACCATCTACGGATGGCCGCTGCAACGTTCTTCACCTCTAAAGACCATCTACGAATGGCCGCTGCAACGTTCTTCACCTCTAAAGACCATCTACGGTTGGCCGCTGCAACGTTCTCCACCTCTAAAGACCATCTACGGATGGCCGCTGCAACGTTCTTCACCTCTAAAGACCATCTACGGATGGCCGCTGCAACGTTCTTCACCTCTAAAGACCATCTACGGATGGCCGCTGCAACGTTCTTCAACTCTAAAGACCATCTACGGATGGCCGCTGCAACGTTCTCCACCTCTAAAGACCATCTACGGATGGCCGCTGCAACGTTCTTCACATCTAAAGACCATCTATGGATGGCCGCTGCAACGTTCTTCACATCTAAAGACCATCTACGGATGGCTGCTGCAACGTTCTCTACCTCTAAAGACCATCTACGGATGGCCGCTGCAACGTTCTTCACCTCTAAAGACCATCTACGAATGGCCGCTGCAACGTTCTTCACCTCTAAAGACCATCTACGGTTGGCCGCTGCAACGTTCTCCACCTCTAAAGACCATCTACGGATGGCCGCTGCAACGTTCTTCACCTCTAAAGACCATCTACGGATGGCCGCTGCAACGTTCTTCACCTCTAAAGGCCATCTACGGATGGCTGCTGCAACGTTATTCACCTCTAAAGACCATCTATGGGTGGCCGCTGCAACGTTCTTCACCTCTAAAGACCATCTACGGATGGCCGCTGCAACGTTCTTCACATCTAAAGACCATCTACGGGTGGCCGCTGCAACGTTCTTCACATCTAAAGACCATCTACGGGTGGCCGCTGCAACGTTCTTCACATCTAAAGACCATCTACGGGTGGCTGCTGCAACGTTCTTCACCTCTAAAGACCATCTATGGGTGGCTGCTGCAACGTTCTTCACCTCTAAAGACCATCTACGGATGGCTGCTGCAACGTTCTCCACCTCTAAAGGCCATCTACGGATGGCTGCTGCAACGTTCTTCACATCTAAAGACCATCTACGGGTGGCTGCTGCAACGTTCTTCACCTCTAAAGACCATCTACGGATGGCTGCTGCAACGTTCTCCACCTCTAAAGGCCATCTACGGATGGCTGCTGCAACATTATTCACCTCTAAAGACCATCTATGGGGGGCCGCTGCAACGTTCTTCACCTCTAAAGACCATCTACGGATGGCCGCTGCAACGTTCTTCACATCTAAAGACCATCTACGGGTGGCCACTGCAACGTTCTTCACATCTAAAGACCATCTACGGGTGGCTGCTGCAACGTTCTTCACCTCTAAAGACCATCTATGGGTGGCTGCTGCAACGTTCTTCACCTCTAAAGACCATCTACGGATGGCTGCTGCAACGTTCTTCACCTCTAAAGACCATCTACGGGTGGCTGCTGCAACGTTCTTCACCTCTAAAGGTCATCTATAGGGAAAGCCCATTAGGTTTGTCCTGAACTGAAGTTCTGCCAGGTACTTTTACGCAAGGGTTAGAGCATGTTCAAAAACATGCATCTAAGTCGAGACAGTCCAGACAGACCAAGGTCAGTGCCTGAGAGATCAAACTATGGTAAAGAGTCAGACGAAGGATGGCTGATGCAGCGTTCTTCACTTCTAAAGACCATCCATGTCAAACACAAGGCCTGCCAGGCCATTTCATTTTGCCCTCACTCTCAGGGGGAGGAGGGGAGGTGAGATGTGGACCATCTGTGAAAGAGAGCTAAACCCTGCACTCTGTGCATAGCATACGCCTAAACCCTGCACTCTGTATATATCACTCTCCTCAACCCTGCACTCTGTACACAGTACACCCCTGTACCCAGTACATAGTGCACACTTGAATTCGTCACTCTGTACAAAGCATACCCCTGAACTCTGCACTTTGTACATAGCGCATCCCTGAACCCTGCACTCTGTACGTAGCGCACCCCTTAACCCTGCACTCTGTATGTAGCGCACCCCTGAACTCTCTATTCTGTATGCAGCACACCCCTGAACCCTGCACTCTGTATGTAGCACACCCCTGAACCCTGCACTCTGTAAATATTGCACCTCTGAACTCTGCATTCTGTACATACCGCACCCTTAAACACTGTACTCTGTATGCAGCGCTCCCTAAACTCTGCACTCTGTATGTAGCGCCCCTAAACTCTGCACTCTGTATGTAGCGCCCCTAAACTCTGCTCTTGGTGTGTAACGCAGCCCTGAACTCTGCACAAAGCTCAGCTCTGAACTATGTGCCCTATACATAGCGCACTCCCGAACTCTGTGTTCTGTACAAGGCTCAGCTCTGAACCCTGCACCCTGTACATAGCACACTCCCGAACTCTGCACTCTGTATGTAGCACACACCTGAACTCCAGGCTCTGTAAGTAGTAAACTACTCCCATAATGCACTTTTAGTATTTATTGCTCCTTTAGGATCCTCCCACTGTTGTGAAAATTGCAATTTGGCCTCACCCACCATTCAATGCGGTTTGGTAGGGGGGTGGTTGAGTTCCTGCACCTATTCTCTGAGAAAAAAAAAGCACTGCATAAATTTATATAGTCTTACAGATATGTCCCTTTGAGGACAACCATAATACTGATGCGGCCCTGAATTAAATATATTTTGACACCCCTGATCTATGGGGAAAGCCCATTAGGATTGTTCTAAACTTAAGTTCTGGCAGGTTCTTCTACGCAAAGATTAGCGCATGCTCCCAAACATCCATCTAGGATCTCTATGAGTAAACCTTTTTTTGAGTTTAAAGAAAGGCTTGGTCTGGGTAAACTCTTCTGTGATATAACCTTTGTGATGGCTGATTTCATTGAAGTGCAATTGACTTTTAGCCATTTACAAGTGAGGGAAAAAAAAGTATTTGACCCCCTGCTGATTTTGTACCTTTGCCCACTGACAAAAAAAATGGTCAGTCTATCATTTTAATGGTCGGTTTATTGTACCAGTGAGAGACAGAATAACAGCAAAAATATCCAAAAAAACTCATGTAAAAAAAATTATAAATTGATTTGCATTTTAATGGGTGAAATAAGTATTTGACCCCTTCGCAAAACATGACTTAGTACTTGGTGGCAAAACCCCAAATCACAGAGGTCAGACGTTTCTTGTAGTTGGCCACCAGGTTTGCACACATCTCAGGAGGGATTTTGTCCCACTCCTCTTTGCAGAGCTTTTCTACGTTTTTGAGGCTGCCATTTGGTAACCTTCAGCTCCCTCCACATATTTTCTATGGGACTAAGGTCTGAAGACTGGCTAGGCCACTCCAGGACCTTAATGTGCTTCTTCTTGAGCCACTCCTTTGTTGCCTTGGCCGTGTGTTTTGTGTCACTGTCATGCTGGAATACCCATCCACGACCCCTCGGTGAGGCAAGGAGGTTCTCATCCAAGATTTAGCGGTACATGACCCCGTCCATCATCCCTTTTAACCACTTGGGATCCGCGCTATTGCAAAATGACGGCAATAGCGCGGACCCACATTTTCGGGACTACGTCTATTGACGTAGTCCCGGTTACGAGCGGCCTGCGCGCCCCCTGAGGGGCGCGCGCGGCGCGCTCTGTGATCGGCGAGTCCGTGAGACTCGCCTGATCACCGATCCGTGTAAGGGGTCGATCCCGACCCCTTATCACGTGATCAGCTGTCAGCCAATGACAGCTGATCATGTGATAAAACGGAGCCGGTAATCGGCTAGTATTCCTCCTCGCGCTGACAGCGCGAGGAGAAAAAAAAAAAGCCGATCGCCGGCGGCCGTGTTCGGGACATCAGTCCCGATCACGGCCAGCAATTTAAACGGACACCTGCCCCCTGCCAGTGCCCACCTGCCACCCGCAGTGCCATCCTGAAATAAAGTAAGTGCCCCCCTGTCAGTGCCACCCAGCAGTGCCCATAGTGCCCACAGTGCCACCCAGCAGTGCCCACAGTGCCACCCAGCAGTGCCCACAGTGCCACCCACAGTGCCACCCAGCAGTGCCACCCACAGTGCCACCCAAAATCTGCCTCAAAGGTGCTGCACCCCAGTGCCGCCCATCAGTGCCCAGCAGTGCCGCCCATCAGTGCCCAGCAGTGCCGCCCATCAGTGCCCAGCAGTGCCACCTATCAGAGCCACCTATCAGTGCCACCTATCAGTGCCCATCAGTCCCATCTATCTGTGGTACCTATCAGTGCCCATCCGTGCCACCCATCCGTGCCACTTATCCGTGCCACCCATCCGTGCCATCTTATCTGTGCCCATCTTTGCCCATCAGTGCCGCCTTATCTGTGCCCATCGGTGCCGCCTTATCTGTGCCTATTAGTGCCGCCTTAACTATGCCTATCAGTGCCCACCAGTGCAGCCTATCAGTGCCCACCAATGCAGCCCATCAGTGCCCACCAATGCAGCCCATCAGTGCCCACCAATGCAGCCTATCAGTGCTGCCTAATCAGCGCACTTCAATGAAGGAGAAAAATGACCCGTTTGCAAAATTTTATAACAAACTATTAAAACATGATTTTTTTTTTTTTTTTTTTTGCATCTTTTTTTGTTTGTTTAGCAAAAAATAAAACTCCGAGCTGTAACTAAATACCACCAAAAGAAAGCTCTATTTGTGGGAAAAAAATGATAAAAATTTCATTTGGGTACAGTGTTGTATGACCGCGTAATTGTCACTCAAAGTGCATCAGCGCTGAAAGCTGAAAATTGGTCTGGGACTGAGGGGGGTTTAAGTGCCCAGTAAGCAAGTGGTTAATGTGGTGAAGTTGTTCTGTCCCCTTATCAGAAAAACACCCACAAAGCATAATGTTTCCACCTCCATGTATGACGCTGGGGATGGTGTTCTTGGGGTCATAGGTGAGTTGAGTTGATGCCAAAGAGCTTGATTTTGGTCTCATCTGACCACAACACTTTCACCCAGTTCTCCTCCGAATCATTCAGATGTTCATTAGCAAACTTCAGACGGGGCCTCTACATTTTTTTTGCGCAGGATTTCAGTCCTTCATGGCGTAGTGTGTTACCAATTGGAGGGATCTAGGATGGAAAAGGACCTGGGGGTCCTAGTAGATGATAGGCTCAGCAATGCCATGCAATGCCAAGCTACTGCTAACAAATCAAACAGAATATTGGCATTATAAATAGGATTAATTCCAGGGATAAAACGATAATTCTCCCGCTCTATAAGACTCTGGTTCAGCCGCACCTGGAGTATACTGTCCAGTTCTGGGCACCAGTCCTCAGGAAGGATGTACTGGAAATGGAGCGACTACAAAGAAGGGCAACAAAGCTGATAAAGGGTCTGGAGGATATTAGTGATGAGGAAAGGTTGTGAGCTCTGAACTTATTCTCTCTGGAGAAGAGACGCTTGAGAGGGGATATGATTTCATTATACAAATACCGGACTGGTGACCCCACAATAGGGAGAAAACTTTTTCGTGGGAGGGAGTTTAACAAGCTTACGCATGCATTTGCAAATGTGTGCAGACTAAACCCCTGTTTTTAACGCATACTGTTAGACAGGTTATTTGGTTGTCTGTGGGCTGGTGGTAAGTAAAGCTTGTTTTTTTTCCTCGGTTTATCCTTGGGTTTGTTTGTATTGGGAGTTTAACAAGACTTGTGGCCACTCATTAAAATTAGAGGAAAAGAGGCTTAACCTTTTTTGCATGTCCATCTGCAGGTGTTTTACCCCCCATCCTCCTCTCTGGGTCCCATAACGTGGCCCCCTGTAAGCTCAGTGGACTATGCACCCACCCAGAGAGCGCGAGGGGAACATGTGGCAGCGATGGGATCATTGGATGGCTATAATCCTGCAATGCCGGTTCATGCGACACGTCCTCATGTCCGCATACACCCATTGGTAACTATATCTCTATATGCATGGAGACATATTTTTGCTTAATTTGAAATATTATACCTATATATATTTCTATATTGTCCAAAGACTTTAACTAGATATTTTGACATTCCCCTAGAATATAAATCCCCCTGAAGAGACCGGAAATCGCAAGGGTCGAAATGCATCGGGGTTTTTCATGTGGATACATATGTTACGAATACAATTGGCAAACCATGCTTGTACATAGAGTTTTTTGCTATGAGTGATGTTCCATGTTTGTATTTGTCGCACTACCTATATGGATGATGTATTATTGTTCATTTGGAATTACTATTGTCTGTCAAATAAATTATTTTTTTACATCAACTATTTTCACACCAACTCTCTGCTGCTAAAAAAACCCCTGGGGAAATTTTCCTGTGTTTTTGTTGTATACTTATGGGTTATGCAGCTTTGGGGGCTCCCTTATTGTGTTATATTTTTCCTTTTACAAGAGGTTTAACCTTAAACTACGTAGAGGGTTCTTTACTGTAAGAGCGACAAGGATGTGGAATTCCCTTCGACAGGGGGTGGTCTCAGTGGGGGGCATCGATAGTTTCAAAAAACGATTAGATAAGCACCTGAACGACCACAACATACAGGGATATACAACGTAATACTGACATATAATCACACATATAGGTTGGACTTGATGGACTTGTGTCTTTTTTCAACCTCACCTACTATGTAACTAATTGTTTTCTAGGTGACTATGGTCCCGGCTACCTTGAGATCATTGACCAGATTCTCCGGTGTAGTTCTGGGCTGATCCCTCACCGTTCTCATCATCATTGGAACTCCACGAGGTGAGATCTTCCATGGAGCCCCAGACCGAGGGAGACTGACAGTTATTTTGTGTTTCTTCCATTTCCGAATAATCGAACCAACTGTTGTCACCTCTCACCAAGCTGCTTGGCGATGGTCTTGTAGCCCATCCCAGCCTTGTGTAGGTCCACAATCTTCTCCCCGACATCCTTGGACAGCTCTTTGGTCTTTGTCATGGTGGAGAGATTGGAATCTGATTGGTTCTGTGGACAGGTGTCTCTTATACAGGTAACAAGCTGAGATTAGGAGCTCGTTACCTAATCTCAGTTCGTTAACCTGTATAGAAGACTCCTGGGACTCAGAAATCTTACTGATTGATAGGGGAACAAATACTTATTTCACTCATTAAAATGAAAATCAATTTATAACTTTTTTGAAATGTGTTTTTCTGGATATTTTTATTGTTATTCTGTCTCTCACTGTTAAAATAAACCGACCATTAACCACTTCAGCTCCGGACCAATAAACACCTTAAGGACCAGAGGTCTTTTTGCAATTTCGCACTGCGCTGCTTTAACTGGTAATTGCGCGGTCATGCAATATTGCACCCAAACAAAATTTGCGTCCTTTTCTTCCCACAAATAGAGCTTTCTTTTGATGGTATTTGATTGCCTCTGCGATTTTTTTTTTTGCGATATAAATGGAAAAAGAGCGAAAATTTAGAAAAAAAAAGATATTTTCTTCTTTTTGTTATAACAAAAATCGAATAAACTAAATTTTAGTCATACATTGAGGGCAAAATGTATTCAGCCACATGTCTTTAGTAAAAAAAATGTCAATAAGCATATATTTTTTGGTTTGCGCAAAAGTTATAGCGTCTACAAACTAGAGTACATTTTCTGGAATTTACACAGCTTTTAATTTATGACTGCCGATCTCATTTCTTGAGGTGCTAAAATGGCAGGGCAGTACAAATCCCCCCCAAATGACCCCATTTTGGAAAGTAGACACCCCAAGGAAATTGCTGATGGGTATGTTGAGCCCATTGAATATTTATTTTTTTTGTCCTAAGGGATTGAATAATGACAAAAAAAAATAATTTTTTTTACAAAAAGTTGTCACTAAATGATATATTGCTCACACATGCCATGGTTATATGTGGAATTGCACCCCAAAATATATTCCGCTACTTCTCCCGAGTACGGGGATACCACATGTGTGGGACTTTTTGGGAGTCTAGTCGCGCACGGCACCCCGAAAACCAATCACCACCTTCAGGATTTCTAAGGGTGCAAATTTTTGATTTAACTCCTCACTACCTATCACAGTTTCGAAGGCCATAAAATGCCAAAATAGCACAAAACCCCCCAAAATGACCCCATTTTGGAAAGTAGACACCCCAAGCTATTTACTGAGAGGCATGTTGAGTCCATGGAATATTTTATATTTTGCCACAAGTTGCGGGAATATTACAAACTTTTTTTTTTTTGCACCAAGTTGTCACTAAATGATATATTGCTCACACATGCTATGGGCATATGTGAAATGACACCCCAAAATACATTCTGCTGCTTCTCCCGAGTACGGGGATACCACATGTGGGGGACTTTTTGGGAGCCTAGCCACGTACGGGACCCCGAAAACCAAGCACTGCCTTCCGGATTTGAATATAAAATGCTATAAAAAACAAACTAACCAGAGTCACCCGTAACACTTATACGGTGATCAGTGGTGAAAGGGTTAACTAGGGGCAATCAGGGGGTTCAAATTTTTATTAGGTAGTATATGGGGGTCCCTGGCGCTATATAAAAACCTGACGGGGAACCTAAATAACTAACTGGCTAACCAGCGTCACCAGTGACACTTATACTGTGATCGCTGGTGAAAGGGGGTGAAAGGGTTAACTAGCAGCAATCAGGGGGTTAAAACCATTATTGGGTAGTATATCGGGGTACCTAGCGCTATAAAAACCTGGCGGTGAACCTAAAAAAATAACTAGCTACCTAGCGACACTAGCGACACTGATGCAGCGTTCAGAAAAATTATCGCTTAGTGACACTGGCAAAAGGGGGTGAAAGGGTTAACTAGCGGAAATCAGGGGGTTAAAACCATTATTGGGTAGTATATCGGGGTACCTAGCGCTATAAAAACCTGGCGGTGAACCTAAAAAAATAACTAGCTACCTAGCGACTGTAGCGACACTAATGCAGCGATCAGAAAAACGATCGCTTAGTGACACTGGCAAAAGGGGGTGAAAGGGTTAACTAGCGGCAATCAGGGGGTTAAAACCATTATTGGGTAGTATATCGGGGTACCTAGCGATATAAAAACCTGGCGGTGAACCTAAAAAAATAACTAGCTACCTAGCGACACATGCAGCGATCAGAAAAATGATCGCTTAGTGACACTGGCAAAAGGGGGTGAAAGGGTTAACTCTAGGGGCAATCAGGGGGTTAAATCTTTATTGGGGGGTGATAGGGGGCTACCCTGGACCTAACACTAACTGTCCTGACAGTTTTTACTGTCACAACTGACACTGAATGCATTGATCAGTAAAGAAATGATCAATGCAATCAGTGACACTGTGACTGGGGGGGGGAGGGGGGGCGGGGGGGGATCGGGGGGGGGTTTGTGTGCCTGTGTGTACCTACATGTCAGTGTAGTGTTGGTGCACACTTACTATTAGTCTTCTCCTCGTAGTCCGGTCAAAAAGACCGCCCTGAGGAGAATGACATCACTTCCTCCTTCCTGTGTAAACAATACACAGGGGAGGAAGCTTCTCATTGGCCAGGAGCGATCCAGAGGGGGTGGCCGAAAACCAACGGCCATCCCCTCATCACGGAGCGCTCCTGGACCGAATCGGACGGCCGTAAACAGCGGGAGGGGGTCCGATCGGACCCCCCACCCGCTGGAAGGCAATCACGTAGATGTACGTGATTGTGCCTGCCTGTGCCATTGTGCTGACGTACAATGGCAATACGGCGGTCCTGAAGTGGTTAAAATGATAGACTGATCATTTCTTTATCAGTGGGCAAACGTACAAAATCAGCAGGGGGTCAAATACTTTTTTCCCCTCACTGTAGGTAGAGACAGTCTAGACCCACCAAGGTCAGTACTTGAGAACTAAAATGATGCTAAAAAGTCAGATGAAGGATAGCTGATAAAAAGCAGAGGCTCAAGTTAGTCAGTAATAAATATGGTGCCAGGAGGTTGGGCAGTAATTGGGATCAAGATGAACGATGGTGCCAAGAGGCCTTCATTGCTTAGCGTTGCGGGCGTCGGTTTGAGATTCAGCTTCTGACAAGGTCAGATATGGCTATCCCATAACTACCGACATTTTCACTTTTTTTCCTTTCATCTTTCCTTTACAGCACAACTGCGGGCAGAACACTGAGGGGGGCACCTAGATTTGGACCGAGGACTTCTCGATCTGCAGCAAAATGCTCTGCCACTGAGCTATACTCCCCTGTGATTTACAGATGTTTTTATAGCATTAACAAATCTGGGCCGAGGACCTATTAACCTGCAGTTGAATGCTCTGCTATACCCATTGCATTTTTCAGTCTTTGAGGTTTTGTTTTTTAACCTGTTTAATATCATTTAAAATATATTTTCTGGCTTCCAGCTTTCCTTTTTATCACAAACCTGTGCAAAATGTTAAGGGGGCACCCGGATTTGAACCAAGAACCTCTTGAGCTGCAGTCAAATGCTCTGCAGTTGAGCTATAAACCCACCCCCTACTTTGCGAAGACTTTTTTTATGTTTTTTTTTTGTCCTTTTAACCTGATGGTCCATGGGCAGTCTAGACGGTCAAGACCAGCAGGAGAATACAGGTTTGGGCCAGAGACTGGGGCAGTGGGCCACACCAGAAAGGTAACATGGATTTACTGGGTGATGCTCAGGGTTTCTGGGCCTTAGACGTCTCAGTTACCAGCTTCTTCTAGAGTGGTTTGATGGTAAGAACTTCGTCCGCCAGTGCAGCAGACCACTCGAAGGTGGCAGGGTTCCTTTCCTTCGCTCACTCTTATGCCTCTGCAAGGCATTTGGCATAAAGCTGTTCTTTCGGAAAGGTCTGAATAACTTGTTCATTGGTGAGGGCCTGCTTTACCTTCAGCCAGAGTCAGCAAGCCCGCAATATTTTGTGAGCGTGCATTTTGAAGTAAGGCTCATAAGTAACAGGGTAGAACCTGGAATTGAATCCTTTAGGTTTCCGAAATCACTGCGTAGTGTTTAGCAGAGTCTGTTTGACCCTACTGTAGTCCATTGGAGATCCAGTGTCCAGTTTGTGGCAGCCTGCACCCTCTTTCAGCAGGCCTACCAGGTGACACACCCAGTCTGGACTGGGGCACTGCCAGCAATTGACATAAGTGTTCAAAAACCTAGAGGAATCCCTGCACATCCCCTGCAGCTTTTCAAAAGTGCTTAAAGTCCCAATGTGACTCTTGGTGGGTCAGGCCCAAGGCTTTATAGACTGGGAAGGGAATCTCATCCTCTGGGGGCCCCAAGATTTCTCTCTCATAAGTTCTCCGAATAGCCTCCAGTTTGTCATGCAAAGTGGTTTCAGGGCTGAGGATACCATCTCCTCTCATACCAAGTGATCCAAGGTTCCTAAGGCTTGGCCTGTCAAACCCAGGACTTCCATTCTCAACCGGCAGAAAGTCCATGCTGCCTGTCCCTCAAAGTCTGGCTTCCTCTGTGATTGTGACCAGCTAATCTTTGGAAAGACCCTTGTGGGTAAGGCCTAGTTCCTGAGCCTTCTCTTGTAAACTTGCCACTTTCCAGATCCTATACTCACCCCCATGGTTAGGTCCAGAGCTAGGGGGTGCTGTTTTCAATCGCTTTGCCGCAAATTTCAGCAAACTGAAGACAGTTGCAGTAGAGGCCTGGCAGAGCATCAGCAGGGATGAAACCCAGTGTCTGGTGATGTCTACGCGTTTCAGACGTCAGGCTGTAATTGACTGCAAAGGATTTGCAAGCAAGTATTAAAAAGTGAAAGTTTGGATGATTGTTAATCCGTCCCCTAGCTTAGCATGGCTTCGTATTTTGATCCCACTGCTGCCACCAGTTTGTGACGGAGGTGTGGTTGGTACAGAACACTCAATGAGAGAGACAGGGTGGTTTAAGGACTCATGGTGCAAGCGTTTCTTTATTGAGGGGTTCAACAGAGAGTTGGGTAAGGGTTGACCCCCTAGGGATTACAATTACAGGGCAGTACGCATCCACCCAGAGGGGTGAGTACAGGTCCAATGGCAATGATCCTGGCATAGCAAGATTTGGGTCTGAGACCACCAGTCATTAATCAGTACACAGCAAGGGTTAAACCTAGAACTAAAAGGAAAAACACAATTGAATTTTTAATATTCATACCAAACTCCCCATCCATCCATGTCTCCATGCTTTATTTTGCTGAGAAATCTCTTTGAAAAACATCCCCTAGCTTAGCATGTCTAGCCACGGCCATCTTGACTAAGGGCCGGTGATTCATGTAGCATTTAATCCCTGGAATCCATCTGTTCTTAGCTCAGGCATGCAGGCTGAAGGGTTTGCTTAGCTGAGAAAGCCCCTCCTCCCCTCCTGAAGACTCCTGGGATATATGACATAATTTTGGCATAGGCAAGAAACCCAGGAAGCAACCTCGCAGAGGATGAAGGAAGCCAGAAACCTTGCGGGTATCATCATTTCCGGGTTTCAGCGCTGTGTTTGCCTGGCTGCACACGTATGAAAACGATGATCACACCACACATGTCAGGTATCACCACAATTGTCACAGTGAGAGCAAAAATTCCAACATCAGAGCTCACAATTAACACTAAACTGATAACCTGTAAAGGCTTTGGATACTTTTAGGTTCTAGTTTGTTGCCAATTCACAAGTGTGCAGAATTTTAAGACTTGACATGTTAATATTTACTCGACTCATCTTTTATCATTTACCATAAAACGCGGCACAATATTGTGTTAGTTTGCATCAAAATAAATTTTAGTGTTTATTTTAGGAATTACAACACTTTGTATATGTGCCTCCCACTTTTTAAAGGGACCAAAAGTAATGGGACGGATTAACAATCATCCATCAAACTTTCACTTTTTAATACTTGCTTGCAAATCCTTTGCAGTCAATTACAGCCTGACGTCTGAAACGCGTAGACATCACCAGACGCTGGGTTTCATCCCTGCTGATGCTCTGCCAGGCCTCTACTGCAACTGTCTTCAGTTTGCTGAAATTTGCGGCAAAGCGCAAACTCCCAGTTATCCTCGTCCCTATGCTCCGGCAGCCCGAGGAACCAATAGGTGTAATGTCAGCTCCATAAACTTGTTAGACACAATGTTCCCGATCAGACGGCATTTAATTAGAATAATAAAGTCATAAAAGATGATCAGCGCTCATTGGCTCGGCTCGCTCGGCGCGTACCTGGAAATTACACTCGATGCTTCGTACTTACTTCCACCGGCACACCGGCAATAAAGCCGACAACTAATTACCCGGTAAACTGGGAAGCATTATTATAGAAGTGTCTGTCTGCGCTGACAGCAATCTGAACCCCATTATGTAACATCGTTATCATTAGCTGCTGCTGGCTTTAATTAAGAAGGCACCTTTAATTAGGACGGAATTAAATATAACCTCAGGTTGCTGCACCAGCCTCAATGTTCCTCAGATGAGCAGTTTAGCGTGTCATTAGAATATTAACTAACTTGTCCTAGCGAGGGGCCCTGGCATTATATCATTAATGCTGAGCCTCAGCCTTCCCTTCAGACTCTCCCTCTCCTGGACTGAAATGGCTTGCTCCGGTTTCACTGCACACTGTGAGCATGACCATTAATATGGAGCTGCTCCCTATGACCATTAATATTGTGTTACCCCTCCCCATTTTTTTTTAAAGTCGCCCCCATGGTCATTAATATTGTGTTGCACCCCTATGACACAGGCACATTAAAATGGAGTTGCCTCCCTATGGCCCATGCCCATTAATATAGAGTTGCCGCCTATGACCCATGCCCATTATTATAGCGTTGCCCACTATGACCACTAATATTGAGCTACCCCCCCTCCCTTATGCATTATTTGTAATTGCACCCCATGGCCATTAATATAGGGTTGCCCCCCTATGACCATTAATATTAGGTTACTCCTCCTCCTCCCCATGCCCATTAATTTGAATTTGCCCACCGATGACCATTAATATGGAGTTGCCCCCTATGACCATTAATATTGTGTTACCCCTCCCCATGCCCATTTTTTTTAAGTTGCCCCCATGGCCATTAATATTGAGTTGCATCCCTATGACCCATGCCCATTAAAATGAAGTTGCCCCCTATGGCCCAAGCCCATTAATGTAGAGTTGCCGCCTATGACCCATGTCCATTAATATAGAGTTAACCCCTATGACCCATGCCCATTATTATAGCGTTGGCCACTATGACCATTAATATTGAGCTAACCCCATACCCATTATTTGGAGTTGCACCCCATGGCCATTAATATAGGGTTGCCCCCTTACGATCATTCATTTTAAGTTACTCCTCCTCCTCCCCATGCCCATTAATTTGAAGTTGCCCACTCATGACCATTAATATGGAGTTGCCCCCTATGACCATTAATATTGAGTTGCCCCCATGACCATTAATATTGAGTTGCATCCCTATGACCCATGCCTATTAAAATGAAGTTGCCCCCTATGACCCATGTACATTAATATAGAGTTGTGCTTATGACCCATGCCCATTATTATAGCATTGCCCGCTATGACCATTACTATTGAGCTACCCCCCTCCCATACGCATTATTTGGAGTTGCACCCCATGGCTATTAATATAGGGTTGCCCGCCTATGACCATTAATATTAGGTTACTCCTCCTCCTCCCCATGCCCATTAATTTGAATTTGCCCACCGATGACCATTAATATGGAGTTGCCCCCTATGACCATTAATATTGTGTTACCCCTCCCCATGCCCATTTTTTTTTAAGTTGCCCCCATGGCCATTAATATTGAGTTGCATCCCTATGACCCATGCCCATTAAAATGAAGTTGCCCCCTATGGCCCAAGCCCATTAATGTAGAGTTGCCGCCTATGACCCATGTCCATTAATATAGAGTTAACCCCTATGACCCATGAACATTATTATAGCGTTGCCCACTATGACCATTAATATTGAGCTAACCCCATACCCATTATTTGGAGTTGCACCCCATGGCCATTAATATAGGGTTGCCCCCTTATGATCATTCATTTTAAGTTACTCCTCCCCATTAATTTGAAGTTGCCCACTCATGACCATTAATATGGAGTTGCCCCCTATGACCATTAATATTGAGTTGCCCCCATGACCATTAATATTGAGTTGCATCCCTATGACCCATGCCTATTAAAATGAAGTTGCCCCCTATGACCCATGTACATTAATATAGAGTTGCGCTTATGACCCATGCCCATTACTATTGAGCTACCCCCCTCCCATACGCATTATTTGGAGTTGCACCCCATGGCTATTAATATAGGGTTGCCCGCCTATGACCATTAATATTAAGTTACTCCTCCTCCTTCCCATGCCCATTAATTTGAAGTTGCCCACCCATGACCATTAATATTGAGTTGCCCCCTATGACCATTAATATTGAGTTGCCCCCTATGACCGTTAATATTGAGTTACCCCTCCCCATGCCCATTTTTTTTAAGTTGCCCCCATGGCCACTAATATTGAGTTGCATCCCTATGACCCATGCCCATTAAAATGAAGTTGCCCCCTATGGCCCAAGCCCATTAATGTAGAGTTGCCCCCTATGACCCATGTCTATTAATATAGAGTTAACCCCTATGACCCATGCCCATTATTATAGCGTTGCCCACTATGACCATTAATATTGAGCTCCCCCCCCATACCCATTATTTGGAGTTGCACCCCATGGCCATTAATATAGGGTTGCCCCCTTATGATCATTCATTTTAAGTTACTCCTCCTCCTCCCCATGCCCATTAATTTGAAGTTGCCCACTCATGACCATTAATATGGAGTTACCCCTCCCTATACCCATTTTTTTTAGGTGCCCCCATGGTCATTAATATTGAGTTGCATCCCTATGACCCATGCCTATTAAAATGAAGTTGCCCCCTATGACCCATGTACATTAATATAGAGTTGCCCCCTATGACCCATGCCCATTATTATAGCGTTGCCCGCTATGACCATTACTATTGAGCTACCCCCCTCCCATACGCATTATTTGGAGTTTCACCCCATGACCACTAATATAGGGTTGCCCCCCTATGATCATTAATTTTAAGTTACTCCTCCTCCTCCCCATCCCCATTAATTTGAAGTTGCCCACCCATGACCATTAATATGGAGTTGTCCCCTATGACCATTAATATTGAGTTACCCCCCCCCCCCCCCCCCATGGCCATTAATATAGAGTTGAGTATATAGAATACCCCCATGACCCATGGTCATTAAAATAGCGTTGCCCCCTATGATCTATGCCCATTAATATATAGTTGCCCACTATGACCATTAATATTGAGATACCCTCCCATACCCAATATTTGGAGTTGCACCCCATGGCCATTAATATAGGGTTGCCCTCTATGACCATTAATATTAAGTTACTCCACCTCCCCATGCCCATTAATTTGAAGTTGCCCCCCCCCATGACCATTAATATGGAGTTGCCCCATGACCATTAATATTGAGTTTTCCCCCCATGCCCATTTTTTCAGGTTACCCCCATGGCTATTAATATAGATTTGCACCCCTATGTCCCACACCCATTAAAAAAGAGTTTCCTCCTATGACCCATGCCCATTACTATAAAGTTGTGCCCTATGACCCATGCCCATTAATATAGCTTTGCTCCCTACGCCCATTAATATGGAGTAACCCACCCATACCCATTCATTTGGAGTTGCCCCCATTAATAAAAGGTTGCTATTGCTAATAGGGTCTTTGTGGGAATGTGTTCCCATTTGTGAGGTCAGGTACTGATGCTGGATGAGAAGATCTGGTTGACAATCAAGGTTCCAATTCATCCCAAATATGGAGCTGGCTTTGTACACAGAGGCACAGTCATGGTGGAACAAAAAATAATCTTCACCAAAGTGTTACCATCAGGTTGGAGGAGCACAATTGTCTACAACAGTGTTCTCCAAACTGTGGTCAGTTTGCTAGTCTTTATCCGACCCTTGGTGCACTATTCCTCCCACTGACACCAATGATGAGGCACTATTCCTCCCACTGACA
The DNA here is from genome assembly GCF_037356315.1 of Lithobates pipiens. NCBI lineage: Eukaryota > Metazoa > Chordata > Amphibia > Anura > Ranidae > Lithobates > Lithobates pipiens. The sequence goes on along the minus strand of NW_027507764.1, from coordinate 583,928,606 downwards.
CCAATGATGGGGCACTATTCCTCCCACTGACACCAATGATGGGGCACTATTCCTCCCACTGACACCAATGATGGGGCACTATTCCTCCCACTGACACCAATGATGAGGCACTATTCCTTCCACTGACACCAATGATGAGGCACTATTCCTCCCACTGACACCAATGATGAGGCACTATTCCTCCCACTGACACCAATGATGGGGCACTATTCCTCCCACTGACACCAATGATGGGGCACTATTCCTCCCACTGACACCAATGATGGGGCACTATTCCTCTCACTGACACCAATGCTGGGGCACTATTCCTCCCAGCGACACCAATGTATTTGATTGCAGCACCATAGTGCAGCATTATAGGGTTAAATCAGGCACTGAGGAGGTGCTAGAATGCATATGAAAATCGACCCGAATGTGGATCGCTCTTCAGAGGGAGCTACACTCCCCATCGAGTGTTGAACGAACCCTAACTGTACCTGAACTTGTACTGATGGCCATGCCATGTCTGATCTCTCTTCCTGATAATGCTAACTTGCCTGGCTGCCAGGCAGACCCAAAGGCTTTACTAAGTCACTGATCTACAACAAGACCTAGAAAACCTCACCCTGACTTCACTGGCTGCATGCTTGTTTCCGGGTCACAGAGTGCAGAAAGCCAGGCAAGTAGCATTTTTCAGGATACGCAGGCCGTTTATTTCAGGACAGGTTTCCTTTAATCCCTTCCCCTGTCATAATGAAGCGTTCGATAAGCACTTTGTCCGTGTCTCTCCTCGCGCGTTAATCGCTCCAACTGCCATCCATCTTGTTCCGTGTCGGATAGATTTGCGGTGAGCCGGGCGGGGGAGGGGGGGAGCTGCGCGCGTCTGTTTGTATGAGATGGATTTGTTATTTTCATCAGGAAAATGAAATGGGATCGACATTGATTTGCAGTTAGCGCACCGCGCTCCTTTAATTTGTATCTGTAATGAGGACTCGCTGGTAGGATGAGAATGACTGACAAGTAATATTCGGAGACGACGCGGGGGCCGCTGCGTGTTCAGCATGGTGAGAGCGGCGAGGAGACGGCTACATGGCCGAGCGCCGTCATCTCATCCTCAAGTGAGAAGAGGAACCTGGGAGGTGACGACGTAGAGAATGACCCCCCCCCCAGATAAACCCACAGCCCTCCCCTGGGACCGCACAGGCGTGCCAAGCCTAACACGGGCGACTCCTGAGATCCACCTCTTTGTACCACATCACCTGCAACCCCCGGAAGCCATTAAAATCAACATTTTAGACCTGAAGGTTTCCGGCAAAAAAAACTCCCAGCAAACATCTGAAAGAAGGGACCCTGTAGAATAAAATGGTGGCAGCTGCAATTTCTTTTTTTCTTGTGCTACTGTTTATCAAACACAGATTTTCTGTGAAAAATACATTCACATTTTGGTGCACACAGACAGGAAATAATACCCAATTTTTTGGTAAATTATCCACTTAAAGCGGAGTTCCACCCACATTTTTCACTCCTCACCATGCAGCACTAATGTGCATCCTTAAAATTTTTGGCAATTTACTTTTTTCTGTTCACTTACCTGACCAGGAACATTTAACATTGGTGTCTATGGAAATTCTTATGCCCCGTACACACGAGCGGACTTTTCGACATCCAAACTCCGACGGACTGAGTCCGGCGGACTATCCGCTCGTGTGTGGGCTGCAACGGACTTTAGCTTCGCTAAAGTCTGACGGACTTTAGAAATGAAGCATGCTTTAAATTTTCCCGACGGAACTCCGCCGGACCCGGTCCCCTTTGAAAAATCCGCTCGTGTGTGTGCTACTCCGACGGACTAAAACCGACGCTAGGGCAGCTATTGGCTACTGTCTATGAACTTCCTACGTCGAATCCAGTCGTACGTCATCACGTTCGACTCCGTCGGAGTTTGGTGTGATGGTGTGTGGTCAAGTCCGTTCGGTCGAAAAGTCCGCCAGAACTCCGTCGGAACTCCGTCGGAACTCCTTTGGAGGTCTGTCAGACTTAATCCCTCTCGTGTGTACGGGGCATAAGTCAGCTTGGCATGGCACGGTTCCCATAACATTTAACATTGGCGTGTATGGAAATTCTTAGTCAGCTTGGCATGGCACGGCTCCCGTAACATTTAACATTGGCGTGTATGGAAATTCTTAGTCAGCTTGGCATGGCACGGCTCCCGTAACATTTAACATTGGCGTGTATGGAAATTCTTAGTCAGCTTGGCATGGCACGGCTCCCGTAACATTTAACATTGGCATCTATGGAAATTCTTGGTCAGCTTGGCATGGCATGGCTCGGATAACATTTAACATTGGCGTCTATGGAAAATCTTGGTCAGCTTGGCATGGCAAGCTGACCAAGATTGCACCGCACTTCAGCCCCGGAAAATTTTACCCCCTTCCTGACCAGAGCACTTTTTGCGATTCGGCACCACGTCGCTTTTACTCACAATTGTGCAGTTGTGCGACATTGCACCCAAACAAAATTGATGCCCCTTTTTCCCCACATATAGAGCTTTCTTTTGGTGGTATTTGATCCTCTCTGCGGTTTTTATTTTTTGCGCTATATACAAAAAAAGACAGACAATTTTGAAAAAAAAAAAAAAAAACGCAATATTTTTTACTTTTTGCTATAATAAATATCCCAATTTTTTATCTTTTTTAAAAAAAGCACATTTATTCCTCCATTTAGGCCATTTAGGCCGTATATGTATTCTTCTACATATTTTTGGTTAAAAAATAAAAAATAAAATAAATCGTAATAAGTGTATATTGATCGGTTTGCACAAAAATTCTAGCATCTACAAAATAGGGGATAGTTTTAAGGTATTTTTATTATAATTTTTTTTTTTTACTAGTAATGGCGGCGATCTGCAATTTTTTATCGGGACTACGAAATTATGGCGGACACGTCGAACAATTTTTACACATTTTTGGGACCAGTGACATTCATACAGCGATCATTGCTATAAAAATGCATTGATTAGTGTAAAAATGTCACTGACAGGGAATGGGTTAACACTAGGGGGTGATCAAGGGGTTAAATGTGTTCCCTGTGTGTGCGTTATAACTGAAGGGGCGGGCGGGGACTGTGTAGGGGAAGAGACAGATCGCTATTCATACTCTGTATGAACAGACACTCTGTCACTTCTCCCCTCAGAGAACCGGAAACTGTGTGTTTACACACACAGATCCTGGTTCTCCATGCGCCCTGAGCAACTTCGGGAGCCCAGCGGTGATCCCGACCGCCGGGCACTTGCATCAGCTCTGTGGGCAAGCAAGGGGCCCCTAGTGGCCACATGGCGAAGCGGCGTTACATAACGTTGTTTTGCCCAGCCATGCCATTCTGCTGCAGTACAACTGCAGCGGCTGGTCGGCAAGTGGTTAAGCGTATATCTAATTTCACTTCCTCTTTTAGCAGCCACGGCCATGGACATAATTTCTGGTTTTGCATTGGCTCCTGGGAGATCCTGTAACATTTACCATTGGCATCTATGGAGATTCTTGGTCAGCTTGGCATGGCACGGCCCCCGTAACACTTAACACTGGCATCTATGGAAATTCTTAGTCAGCTTGGCATGGCTCCAGTAACATTTAACATTGGTGTCTACGGAAATTCTTGGACAGCTTGGCATGGCACGGCTACAGTAACATTTAACATTGGTATTTATGGAAATTCTTGGTCAGCTTGGCATGGCTCCAGTAACATTTAACATTGGTGTCTATGAAAATTCTTAGTCGGCTTGGCATGGCAGGGCTCCCGTAACATTTAACATTGTTTGTCTATGGAAAATCTTGGTCAGCTTGGCATGGCATGGCTCCAATAACATCTAACATTGGCGTCTATGGAAAATCTTGGTCAGCTTGGCATGGCACGGCTCCAGTAACATTTAACATTGGTGTCTGTGGAAAATCTTGGTCAGCTTGCCATGGCAAGCTGACCAAGATTGCACCACACTGTAAATGCGCTAGATCGGCAGGTGCATGCTGGGTAGCCAGCATGCACGGAATTCAGTAAGAAGGACACTGTGGCTTCAGATGCCCACACTGGAGATGGCCACGCTGTACAGGAACTTTACAAAGTAAGAAAACGATGCTGCTCAAATAGAAAACTGGGCATAGTTTACAGCATACCTTTGTTACATTGCACGTGACATGAGTATTCTAGGGGTATTTTTCTCTTACAAGTCATATTTTGGCCGGAACTCCACTTTTAGAATTGTGTCGATGTCCCAATATTTATGGACCTGACTGTAAATTGTGCTCCATCAATGGTGTAAGTGGAAGGAATGGTGCCCACCGTTGATGTAAGTGGGAGGAATAGCTCCCCATCATTGGTGTCAGTGGAAGGAATAATGTCACCATTATTGGTGTCAGTGGGAAGAACATTGTCCCGGTGTTGCTGTCAATGAAAGGAATTGCACCCCATCAGTGTCTGTGGAAGGTATAGCACCCCTGCATTGGTGTCAGCGAGATAAATTGTGCTTTATCAATGGTGTCAGTGGAAGGAATAGTTACCCAACATTGGTGTCAGTGCGAGAAATAATGCCCCATCATTGGTGTCAGTGGGAGGAACATTGTACTATCAGTGTTGTCAGTGGAAGGAATAGTGCCTCATCAGTGTCAGTGGGAGGATTAGTGCTACCACATTGACATCAGCGGGAGGAATTGTGTATATAAACGGTGTCAGTGGGAGAAATGATGCCCTATTGTTGGTATCAGTGGAAGGAAAAGTGCCCCATCAGTGTTCTGTGGAATAGTGCCCCATGATTGGTGTAAGTGTGGGGAATAGTGCCCTATCAGTGTTATTATGAGCAATAGTGCCCCATCATTGGTGTCAGTGGGAGGAATAGTGCTCCATCATTGGTGTCAGTGGGAGGAATAGTGCCCCATCATTGGTATCAGTGGGAGGAATAGTGCCCCATCATTGGTGTCAGTAGGAGGAATAGTGCTCCATCATTGGTGTCAGTGGGGGAATAGTGCCCCATCATTGGTGTCAGTGGGAGGAATGGTGCCCCATCATTGGTGTCAGTGGGAGGAATGGTGCCCCATCATTGGTGTCAGTGGGAGGAATAGTGCCCCATCATTGGTGTCAGTGGGAGGAATGGTGGCCCAGCATTGGTGTCAGTTGGAGGAATAGTGGCCCATCATTGGTGTCAGTGGGAGGAATAGTGGCCCATCATTGGTGTCAGTGGGAGGAATAGTGGCCCATCATTGGTGTCAGTGAGAGGAATAGTGGCCCATCATTGGTGTCAGTGAGAGGAATAGTGGCCCATCATTGGTGTCAGTGGGAGGAATAGTGCCCCATCATTGGTGTCAGTGGGAGGAATAGTGGCCCATCATTGGTGTCAGTGAGAGGAATAGTGGCCCATCATTGGTGTCAGTGAGAGGAATAGTGGCCCATCATTGGTGTCAGTGGGAGGAATAGTGGCCCATCATTGGTGTCAGTGAGAGGAATAGTGGCCCATCATTGGTGTCAGTGGGAGGAATAGTGGCCCATCATTGGTGTCAGTGAGAGGAATAGTGGCCCATCATTGGTGTCAGTGAGAGGAATAGTGGCCCATCATTGGTGTCAGTGAGAGGAATAGTGCCCCATGATTGGTGTCAGTGGGAGGAATAGTGTCCCATCATTGGTGTCAGTGGGGGGAATAGTGCCCCATCATTGGTGTCAGTGGGGGAATAGTGCCACATCATTGGTGTCAGTGGGGGGGAATAGTGCCCCATCATTGGTGTCAGTGGGGGGAATAGTGCCCCATCATTGGTGTCAGTGGGAGGAATAGTGTCCCATCATTGGTGTCAGTGGGGGGAATAGTGCCCCATCATTGGTGTCAGTGGGGGGAATAGTGCCCCATCATTGGTGTCAGTGGGAGGAATAGTGCCCCATCATTGGTGTCAGTGGGGGGAATAGTGCCCCATCATTGGTGTCAGTGGGGGGAATAGTGCCCCATCATTGGTGTCAGTGGGAGGAATAGTGCCCCATCATTGGTGTCAGTGGGAGGAATAGTGTTCCATCATTGGTGTCAGTGGGAGGGGAAAAATAATCAGTAACATTGTATAATTCATTTAGAAGGAGCGTGTTTGGGGTTTGTTTAGAGTAGTTAGTTTGTTTCATTTAGTGTTTTTTGTACTTTTTTCCCCATTTTTTGTATATTTGACAACCTGCGTACTGCTGCTTTTATTTGACATTTTTGTGTTGTCTGATATTTAAAAAAAAAACCAAAAAAAAAACCAAATTGATTAATTTAACGAGGAACTAGAACAAAAATTGGTCCATGAAAGATGAAAGGAGCCTCTGAAACCCTCAGCAACCACTTAAATAAACATAAAAAAACATGGTTTTTACATCACATGGAAAACAGTTGGTGGGCGATCGTGTTTGCAGGTAGAAGAAAACCCGAACGATGAGAGCGGGCCTTGTTTGTAGACATATGAAAGAAAAGCCGGGGAATCTCCCAGAGGCACCAGAACAATTAGACCGCTGAAGGTTATATTCTGTAAATACCGTTCTTGTTTCTGGAAACTTACCCCGGGGTGGAATTACATGTTCGGTGAGGATCCTTCCAGTTCTGATTTCCTCTCTCTGATGTGAAAATCCTTCGGCGCCCCATTTAGAAGATAAATGCTTGCCGTCTGCACAGCCATTTTGGCCCGTGGTTCAGGAAGTAGATTATTTTTCTAGCAGAAGGCAATTACTTATAGCCGGCTGACAAGAAATCCGCACTTATTGGCAGGTGGAGTCATTACGGTGGGATGAAGGATAACAGACGCGTGTAATACACATGATGTGCACAGAACACGTCCAAATATGACATTGAGCTATGAGGTGACAGGGCCAGCAGGATAGACAGACACAGGGGACAGTTATAGTGCTAAATCGGTACATAAAGCCTCGTGATAGGGTCAGGTTCTGGGCAAATGCCAGATTAGAGGGGTGAAGGTCCCCAGGGGTCCCGATGGGTCAAGCCACAAAGGCAAAATAAAGACTCATAGGATGGCCCACAAAGACAAAATAAAGACTCATAGAATGGCCCACAAAAGACAAAATAAAGACCCATAGGGTGGCCCACAAAAGCAAAATATAGACCCATAGGATGGCCCACAAACGCAAAATAAAGGCCCATAGGATGGCCCACAAAGGTAAAATAAAAAAAAAAATAGGATAACCCACAAAGGCAAACTACAGTAAAGACCCACAGAATGACCCACAAAGGCAAAATAAAGACCCATAGGATGGCCCACAAAGTCAAAATATAGACCCATAGAATGGCCCACAAAAGCAAAATATAGACCCATAGAATGGCCCACAAAAGCAAAATATAGACCCATAGAATGGCCCACAAAAGCAAAATATAGACCCATAGAATGGCCCGCAAAAGCAAAATATAGACCCATAGGATGGCCCACAAAGACGAGATAAAGACTCATAGGATGGCCCACAAAGACAAGATAAAGACCCATAGGATGGCCCACAAAAGACAAAATAAAGACCCATAGGATGGTCCACAAAAGCAAAATAAAGGCCCATAGGATGGCCCACAAAGGCAAAATATAGACCCATAGAATAGCCTACAAAAGCAAAATAAAGACCAAAAGGATGGCCCACAAAGGCAAAATAAAAAAAAAACATAGGATTACCCACAAAGGCAAACTACAGTAAAAGCCGCGTACACACGTAGCCGTCTGTCCGACGTACTTAGTCTGGTGGACTTCCCGCCAGACTGTCCGTCGGACTTTCCGAACGGGCTACTTGCCCACACACAACACTTTTTCAGCGGACTAATACGGCGTACTAAGTCCGCTGTACTATCCGCCCCAACTTTTGAAATGAACGGACTCGCCCACACACGCGGAGGAAAGTCCGCTCATTTCGAGCGCGTCTCCAGGTAGGCGGGGCCCGCGAAGGAGACGTCGCTGGCCCTGCCGCCTGGTATGGACTTAAAGGGGAACCCCAACGCCCAAAAAAATCGGCGTGGGGGTCCCCCCAAAGTCCACAACAGACCTTTGTCCGAGCATGCTACCCGGCCGGCAAGGAAAGGAGGGGCGAGCGAGCGCCCCCCCCTCCTGAGCCGTACCAGGCCGCGTGCCCTCAACATGGGGGGTGCCTTGGGGAAGGGGGGGCCGCGTGGCCCCCGCACCATCTCCTTCGCGGGCCCTGCCTACCTGGAGACCCGCTCGAAATGAGCGGACTTTTCTCCGGGCGGGAAAAGTCAGTTCATTTCAAAAGTACGGCGGACTGGCATACACACGGCTGGATTGTCCGCCGAAATGCGAGTCCGGCGGGAAGATTGGAGTGTAAAACTACATTCTAAGTCCGCCGTACTTTCGGGTCAAAAAAGTATGCCAGAGGCTACACACGGGGGGATTGTTTGGCGGACTTCAGTTTGCCGGACTTTTCCACCCGCTTGTTTGATCATGTGTACGCGGCATTAGACCCACAGAATGATTCACAAAGGCAAAATAAAGACCCATAGAATGGCCCACAAAAGCAAAATATAGACCCATAGAATGGCCCACAAAAGCAAAATAAAGACCCATAGGATGGCCCATAGAGGCAAAATAAAGACCCACAAAATGGCCCACAAAGGCAAAAGAAAAAACATAGAATAAACCACAAAGGCAAAATACAGTAATGACCCACAGAATGACCCACAAAGGCAAAATAAAGATCCATAGGATGGTTCAGAGTGCCAGACGGAAAAATAAAGGCAGGAAAGCCTTAATAGTGCCGTATGTATTTGTAATTTACTGTATTTGTTGGCGTATTATACGCACTTTTTCACCCTGAAAATCGGGTGCAAATGGTGTGTGCGTGTTATATGCCAATACTGCAATTTGGGCTGCCTAGGAGGGAACGGGGAGGGGGGTGGGACGAGCGCCATCGGATTACATACAGCGAGAATCTCCTGTTTACTCAGCGGCCTCTGTAATAGGAAGTCCCATCTCCTGGGCCGGTATTGGACCACTGTTCTGTCTATCATAGAAGCCGGTCCAGGAGGCGGGACTTTGTATTAAAGAAGCCGCCAAGTAAACAGGAGATTCTCACTGCATGTAATCCGACGCACTCGTCCCACCTCCCACCCTGTCCCCTCCGAGGCAGCAGTAATCTGAGGTGAGGCTGCAGATGGACATTGATGAGGCTGCATTCATGGCAATGGTGAGGCTGCATATGGGCATTGATCAGGCTGCAGATGGGCATTGATCAGGCTGCAATGATGGGCAATTGTGAGGCTGTAGATGACATTGATCAGGCTGGAGATGGGCATTGATCAAGCTGCATTGATGGGCAATTGTGAGGCTGCAGTGGGCATTGATGGGCAATTGTGAAGTTGCAGATGGGCATTGATGGGCAATTGTGAGGCTGCAGATGGGCATTGATCAAGCCGCATTGATGGGCAATTGTGAGGCTGCAGATGGACATTGCTCAAGCTGCATTGATGGGCAGTTGTGAGGCTGCATATGACATTGATCAGGCTACAGATGGGCAATGGTGAGGCTGCAGATAGGCACTGACCCTTATTTTACTTCAAAGTTGTTTATTTAAAATTTAGTTTTTTTCCTGAAACTTCCCTCCTAAAATGACGGTGCGTGTTATATGCCGAAAAATTACCATTTTAGGTAGAAAGAGAAAACTGAAATAACTTACATCTGGTGAGGTTGCGGTCACCCTATAGGGTAAGACAAGCAACCATCTGCGCGTGCAGGTAATAGCACAGCGAGAAAGATGCGGCACAGCAGCCTGGACAGTTCCTAGAATGATCCTGCCTTGAACCTTGTTTCTCTTGAACTCTTTGTTCTTCCCATGTACTTCCTATTTTAACCTTTGCACTTCCCGTTTACCAAAATATTGTGCTTTCTCCAGCCCAATATCTCGCACTTGTCGGTTCTGCTCCCATTCATATCTTCGCTAACACCGGTTACTGACCTTTGGCTTGCTCTTCAACTATGCTTCTCTGTGATTCCAATCTGCAACCATTTGTTACCAACCTTTGACTCGTTTACTGACTATGCTTGTGATTCATCCCTACCTGCTATATCTGCTACTGGACCGTGGCTAGCTCTCCTTCTGGGGGGTGAGCCTGAGGGCCGCGATCTGTTACTAACATGCAGCAAAACTCATCTCCACCATCAGGAGCTCTGGTAAAAACTGGTTAGTGCTTAGACTCCACACCTAAGGTGAGCCTCTGTCATTGCAAATTTATTAAAAAAAAAAAAAAACCTCCCATGTACATAAGTATTCACAGCCTTTGTCATGACACTCAAAATTGAGCTCAGGTGCATCTTGTTTCCAATGATCACCATTGAGATGTTTCTACAACTTGATTGGAGGCCACCTGTGGTAAATTCAGTTGATTGGACATGATTTGGAAAGGCACACACCTGTCTATAGAAGGTCCCACAGGTAACAGTGCATGTCAGAGCACAACCCAAGCCAAGGAATTGTCTATAGTCCTCCGAGACAGGATTGTATGGAGGCACAGATCTGGGGAAGGGCACAGAAAAATGTCTGCAGCATTGAAGATTCCAATGAGGACAGTGGCCTCCATCATCCAGAAAAAGAAGAAGTTTGCAACCACCAGGACTCTTCCTAGAGCGGGCGCCCAGCCAAACTGAGCAATCGGGTTAGAAGGGCTTTAGTCAGGGAGGTGACCAAGAACCCGATGATCATTCTAACAGAGCTGCAGCGTTTCTCTGTGGAGAGAGGAGAACTTTCCACAAGAACATCCATCTCTGCAGCATTCCACCAATCAGGTCTGTGTATTAGAGTGACCAGACGGAAGCCACGCCTCAATAAAAGGCACCTGAAGGATTCTCAGACCACGAGAAAAAAAATTCTGAACTCTTTGGTCTGAATGGCAAGCGTCATGTCTGGAGGAAACCAGGCACCTCTCATCACCTGTACAATACTATCCCTTCAGTGAAACATGGTTTTTGGCAGCATCCTGCTGTGGGGATGTTTTTCAGTGGCAGGAACTGGGAGACTAGTCAGCATTGAGGGAAAGGTGAATGCAGCAATGTACAGAGACATCCTTAATGAAAACCTGCTCCAGAGTGCTCTAGACCTCAGACCTCAAAGGTTAATTTTCCAATAGGACAGCAACCCTAAGCACACAGCCAAGATAACAATGGAGTGTCTATGGGACAACTCTGTGAATGTCCCGACCAGAGCCCAGACTTGAACCCAATTGAATATGTCAAACTTCTTAGGGATAAGTAACTGTAGAATGGCTATATAGCCAGTGTAGCGCGGACATATTTTTGCCTATTAAAGTGATGTTAATGTTTTACAATGCTTAGTATTTGGCGCCATCTAGCGGTCAAATACAGGAAGTGGACTGGGATAACTTTGTTTTTTCAAGCATTGAATACAATACAGGAAGTGACTGATATTATTTACATTTGAAGGTTGACCTTTTTTACCCAGGATGCTTGGTGACCTACCCATGGACACCCTCTCTTGCACTGCATGCTGGGTGGGACATAAAAGGACCCCGAGCGACCATTTTAGGTCTCTTGGGATCGCATGGCCTGCCTGTGAGGATCTGTGGGAAGGTCCTCACAGAGAAAGCGGCCCACAGCTATTGCAGAGCGCAAATCCAGCAGTTTGTGTGAGTGCCCTGACGGCGGTACCAGAGACACAGTGACCGGATTGGAGAGATCCAGAGACACTCGTTTGGGCATCGGAGGACCGGGCTCACCCAGCAGAGTGGAACGGAACGACGGGCCCAGCTGACGGAGAAGCAAGCTGCAGTCACAATTTACAATTGTTTATGTTGCAATCCATTGTACTGTCGTTCTATGTTGGGGTGACAGCACAATTACTGTAATCACCTTTGAAACACATTCACAGTAAAATATATTTGGTTAAGTATGCAGTTGTGTGGAGTGTCGTTTTCTCCCAGCAGATGGAGCCAGTGGATCCTGAGGTTACAATAGAGGTATTTTGTATTACATTATATTGTACTATATTGTATTGCACCACAGCTGTGTCAAGGAGACTGAGCCAATTCAGGGGGGTTTATTAGCAGAGTGCAGGCCCGAATCAAATTTTAGCAGCTCCTTTGGGGGGTCCGTGTTACACCAGCAATAGTGTTATGTGTTTATGGTTTGCTGGACTGGAACAGTGCATGCGGCTAACTACAGTGAACAGCACACCTACAAGCTGTGGACATGAACTTTTTACTTGTGTGAAGTAGTACCGTAACTTCTAGGAAATGTTGGTGTTTAAATGTTTTATCTGGAGACTATTTTTTCCATCACAGTGCTCTTCCCCATTCTCTTTCTCGGTAAAAAGTGCTTAGCAGATTCCCCCCCCCCCCCCCCACACTCACACTCTGTAAGGTTCCTGTGATAAGTAGTGTCCAAAGTGGAGCTTGTGTGCTGAGGATTCAGGCGAAAACTTAGGCAGATCAGGACAGCAACAGATCAGGCAAAGCGGTACACGATCGAAATCCAGAGATCAGGCTGGAAAAAGACTTGAAATCCCATCTTTAATTGAAACAACGTGGGTCACATCAAAACAAATTCAAAAAATCCACAGCAAAAGGAATATCGGGGTACAGGAAAATGCTGACGTGTTTCGCACCGCAATCAGTGAGCACTGATTGCGGTGCGAAACGCGTCAGTTTTTTTCCTGTACCCTGTTATTCCTTTTGCTGTGGATTTTTTGATTTTGCTTTGATGTGACCCACGTTGTTTCAATTAAAAATGGGATTTCAAGTCTTTTTCCAGTGTGCAGCTATCCAGAGTTTTGTCCTGCTTGTTTGCTCAGTGTGTGTGTAATGGCCAGCACCTGGGGCTCATCAATAGGAGACAGAGCTTCCTCGAGGATTACCTTGGAACGGTGGTTCATCCTTTCTATTAGGTACATGACTCGCTCTTTTTTTGGAGCACAGTTTCCCTTCCGATCTGGAATGAATATAAAGACTTATTAAAGTGTAGCCAGATCTGTCCAACCTGGCCGCACAATATTCTTGGTGATTGTTGGGTCCAGGTATAGGGTAGGTCAGCACTGGAAGCAGCAGGTAGACCCAACATCTTAGCAGCTCACTGAGAAGTCAGTGCTACAAAAATCAATATTTGGCCCATCTGACATTATGGTGCAACTCATAAGGCCACATAACAAATCAGTAGAAGATTGGCTGATATAGAGTGGCCACAAGGGAGCAAAGGAGAAGAGGGACCTGCTTTCCATTTTGAACCAGTAAGGAGATCCAATAAACACCTTTCCTATTTTGATTAATGCCAGAAATCCACAGTGGACAACCTGCCCAGTATAGTGGACCTCAGATTAAATATCCCAGAACACTGTAGCACCCTCTAGTGTGTGCTACTAGAATTGAGAGTAGGTAAAAGCATATTTCTGTCCGGGACTATACTGAAATCACTGAATTGGGCCAGGGTTACTAAAGACCAGGGCTGGATGACTAATCCTGGTAGCTCTCTGGTGCCTCCCCCTGTTATCTGGAAAGAACATTCTAGCACTAGAGGGCAGAGGTTAAGAGAGGCTATGGTTATGAGTAAGCGCGAGTGAAATGCATCAATAAGCCCGGACTGGCCATAGGGCACGCCGAGCATTTTCCCGGTGAGCGGGGGCCAGCACTTCTTGTGTAAACTGTGACATGCAGGGCCAGCTGTGGGTGGATGGTCGGATCGTGGGGGCCATCGCGGGTGGATTGCAGGGATGGCTGCGGGTGGACGGGCGGATTGTGTGGCCAGCCGCAGGTGGACGGGCGGGTGGGTGGATGAGCGGGACTGCAGAGCCAGCCCCGGGTGATGTATGCAGGAGGAGTGGAAGGAGTCTCACCATTCCCCCACCCACCAAGCTGCTCCATAGCAACCTAGGCCACTGCTGAAGCGAAGGTCCTCCTCTTATGTGACTGCAGGCTTCTAATCAGCCATGGCTGGGCTTTTTTAATCAGTGTGTACCTGCTGTATGGGCAGTGGTGTAGCGTGTGGGGGGGTGGGGGGCAGACTGACTATAGCCCCAGGCGCAAAATTTAGAGGGGCGCTGTCCAGAGTGTGCTGCCCTTGATGTCATGTCAGGTTCCATGGCGGCGTGAGTGCGGCGGAGTTCTCCGGGTGCGAGATAAGAATTGGCAAGTCCACGGATTAAGGGGTGCAAATTACTTGCCTTGCCCTGGATGCCGACAACCTATGCTACGCCGCGGTTTCTGGGCACTCCTTTAATTTTAGCGGCGCATTACCGCTTTAATTTTATGCCTTTTCCGGCCACTAACGGGGTGCTTTTAACCCCCGCTAGCGGCCAAAGGGTTAAAAGCGCCGCTGCCGAATCGCTTTTCGGGCGCTTCGGCAGCAGTGCCCATTGATTTCAATGGGCAGGGGCAGTGGAGGAGTGGTGTATACACCGCTCCCGCATCGCCTGAAAAGATTCTGCTTGCAGGACTTCTTCTAACGTCCTGCAAGCACACCGCCCCAGTGTAAACGCACTCGGGCCCTCACATTGGGGCTGCAGGGGAGGCGTTTTTTTAGGAGCTTTACAGGCGCTATTTTTAGCCCAAAAGCGCATGAAAAACACCCCATAGTGAAAGGGGTCTGAAAGTAATACTCAAAAAGGCAGTTATAAAGCAATACGCCTTTATAACTGGCTCAGAGAGTAATGCTTTATAAATGGCATTGCAGTATTCACAAAGCCAGTTGTAATATATTACTCACAGAGCCAGTTCTAAAACATTACAGAGCCAGTTATAAAGAGCCCCCGGCTGCTCAGTTTAAAATCCCCTATTTTTTTGTCCCAGTCCGGGCCTGCGCGTCAACATATCTGTATATCTTGTGTAACTGGCTAGATTCCAATAAATATCTTCAAAGAACTTTGACTACGTCTGTGGTGTGCCACCATTTCCTGTTTTTCCTATATTGGGTTAAAGAGGAGGGCCGGTTTAAAAAAAAAAAAAAAAAAAATTAAAAGTCAGCAGCTGCAAACACTGTAGCTGCTGACTTTTAATAAGCACACTTACCTGTCCCAGGGCACCCGCGATGTCGGCCGCCTGAGGCTGACCCGTCCCTCGGTCTCGGTGCCGCCATTTTCGCTAAGGGAAACAGGTAGTGGAGCCTTGCGGCTTCACTGCCCGTTTCCTACTGCGCATGCGCGAGTCGCGCAGCGCTTTGTGAATGGGACGCGCTGTGTTCTGGGACACACAGTTCCCAGAACACAGCGCGACCCATTACCCAGAAGACGCCGGACAGAGGAGAGAAGAAAGAAGATCTCCGCGGAGGAGGAAGAGGCAGATTAGGATGATGTGCCTAGCAACAGGCATTTCTGGTAAGTTAAAAAAATAAATTTTTTTCATTTTATGATTTTTTTCAAATTTTTTATGTATTTTTTTTTTTTTTCCAGGGTGGCCCTCCACTTTAAGAAAGGCTGCCTTGAATATTTATGGGCTCTCAGCCAATCCCCAGTGGTGGGCTGGCAGGGAACTGGGATACCCATAAATTGACCTGAGCCATGCCAGCCAGCAGGGGGAGTCGGGTGGAAGATGGAGAAGCAGCGCTGAGGAGAGGCTGTCGGTGGCCCTGGAGGGATCCCCACCGGGGGGCTTTACCTCAGGCTGAAGCTTGGGAGGCTGGCCTGGAAGGATCCCATCACAGGAGGCAGTTTGAGGGATTCATGCTGGAGAGGCAGCAGGATAGAGCAAGCAGAGACAGTGAGTAGATCAGAGTGGTGCAGGGACAAGACAAGGGGCAAGACTGTCATCAGCAACAAGTGCTTTATTGCATTGTCAAGTCTTCATCTAACCTTGGCCTGGTAGGTCTCCATATGTGTGTGCCAGTTGGGCAGGACTGGGGCAGAAAGTCAGTCGGGAGGACTCAGAGGAAGATCAGCCAGGCATGGCTGGTAGCAGCCAAATGGGCTAGCATTTCTGCAAGCAAGTGGTGCTGGGATCAGTGGCCACAGGGAAGCAGAAGGGGAGAAGTCATGCTGTTCACTCTAATTATGCTATGTTTGTTAAGGGACTGAGAGTTCCTGCCTGTAAGGGGCCTTTGCTGAACTAGCAATATTCTTCTAGTTCCAACAGGAGTGAGCCGCAGGTGCTGTACATTGGAAACCAAGTTTGTGCAGGTGGAAGGGAGAAGAGGACACTTGTAAATAGGGAGGAAGTTGTCCCTGGTTCTGTGTTTGAACGTTTTCAAGTTGGGCATCCCATAATTCCCCAAACCGATCCATGTTACCATCCCCTAATAAAAACAACAAAACACAAGCCAAGGACTGTTTTTTGAGTTGGAGTGAATGAAGGAAAATGCTATGTGACTGGCTGTGCAGCAGTGGGGACCCAGACATCAGCGACTCCTGCGGAGGGGTAGTGCTACAGCACCAGTAGGATTTGCCCATCACAGATGGTCAATGAACTGGGTTGTCGGCTTGTGTGATGTTTTACCAGAGATATTGCCACCGTCCAGACTGAGGAGATTGGGAGGTGAAGACAATGGTCTCAACTCTTCTTGATGTCTCCAAGAAAAAAAAAGACAAATCAGTATAAGATTGGCGGATATTGGTGGCCACAAGGGACCATGGGTGGAGGGGGGCCTGCTTTACATTTTGTAGTAAGGGGATCCAAGGGAGCCTTTTCCAATTTTGAATAATACCAATTTTTTTGACAAACACTTGAAGTACTTGTCCCTCAATACGAAGAGATCCAGGACATCGGAGAAGAGAGGTGCCCATACAATGGTTACCTACAGATCACACTGTGCCATGCCCAGCCCGAGGAGGAGACAGGTGGGCACACAGATCTCACCTCTACATCTACAGAGAGTCTTACGTCACACATCCACCGGCACTTACTAGATTTCTTAAAAAGATGAGCGAATGTTTCCAAGAGAACAGACAATTAGACCTCCGAGCAGAACGGGAAGGAAGGAAGGAGTAACAATGATCACAATTACCATACACACCGAGCCATACAACACACACAATGGCCTCTAATTATCACAAGGCAAACATGCCGATTTCACCAGGAGCCTGCTATGTATTGGGATAACACCGCTGACATTCCTTTCTTTGCAAATCTTTAGCATTCTTTTCTTAATGGAAGTCCAAACAAAGCGCACATTTCAGTAATGAGAACGGTGTGAGAATCGTTCTTCACCCCTCGTTCTGTTCTTTGGATGCATCACATGGAAGGAGAAAATTCTACTGAACAAAGATGGGGGCCTGCATTAGAGGGAGAGGGGCAATGGGTGAGAAGGGGGGGAGAAGAGAGAGGGGGGAAGATGAGAGAGAAGGGAGAGAGGAGAGAGAGGGAGAGAGGAGGAGAGGGGGCGAAGAGAGAGGGAGGAGAGAGAGAGGATAGGGAGGGAGGAGGGGGAACAGAGAGAAAGAGGAAGTGAGGAGAGAAAAGGAGAGAGATGGGGAAGAGGAGGGGGTAGAGGGGAGGAGAGAAGAGGGAGAAAAGAGAGAGAGAAGGGGGATAGAGTGAAATAGAGAGAGGGGGGGAGAGAGAGAGATATAAGGGAGAGAGAAAAAAGGGGGGAGAGGAGGGAAAGAGAGAGGAGATAGAAAAAAAAGAAGGGGGAGAGAGAATGGAGAGAGGAGGGAGGCAGAGAGAAAGAGGAGGGAAAGAGAAAGAGGCGAGGAACAGAGATAGGGAGAGAGGAGATGGGGATAGACAGAGTGAGAGAGGGGGGGGGATAACAAGAAAGAGGAGGAAGAGAAAAAAAGGAGGCAGAGAGAGAGGAGGGGATGAAGGGGGAGGGTAAAAAAGGAGGAGAGAGGAGGCAGGGGGGATAGAGAAAGGGGAGGTAGAGAGGCAGAGAAATAAGAGGAGAAAAAGGGCAGAGAGGGAGAGATAGCAAGAATGGAGATAGGAAGGAGAAAAAAGTGGGAGAGAGACAGATGCGTGAGAAGAAATTAGGGGATAAGACAGAAGGAGAGAGGAGAGTGTGGCTTTGGGGGGAGAAAAGAGAGCGTGAAGACAGAGAGAGGAGAAAGGAGCAAGGAAAAAAGAGGAAATGAGCCAGTGGGAAAGAGAAGGGGTGAGAAATGAGAGAGAGAAGGGCGGGGGAGGAGAGAGTAAAGAGGGTGAATGAGTTGGGGATAGAGATAGAGAGGGAGGAGTGAAGTAGAGAGAATGAAGCATGGCAATAAAGGAGAGGGGGAGGGGATACGGGAAGAAAGGAGAAGGGGGGAGAGAGAGAGAGGGGAGATAGAGGAAGAGAGGAGAGAGAGGAAGAATGGGGGGAAGGGGGATGAGATAGAGGAAGAGGAGACAGAGAAAGGGAGAGAGAAGGGGGAGATAGAGGATAGAGACAAGGAGCAGGAGAAAAGGGGGGAAGATAGAGGAAGAGGAGAGAGAGAGAAGGAGATGGAGGAAGAGGAGAAAGAGAGAAGAGAGAGAGAGAAGGAGGGGGGAGATAGAGGAAGAGGAGAGAGAGAAGGAGAAGTAGATGGGGAGCAGAGAAAGAAGGCGATAGAGGAATAGGAGAAAGGAGATAGAGGAAGAGGAGAGAGAGGGGAGCAGAGAAAGAAGGAGATAGAGGAAGAGGAGAGAGAGGGGAGCAGAGAAAGAAGGAGATAGAGGAAGAGGAGAGAGAGGGGAGCAGAGAAAGAAGGAGATAGAGGAAGAGGAGAGAGAGAGGAGAGAGATGGGGAGAAGGAGATAGATGGGGAGCAGAGAAAGAAGGAGATAGAGGAAGAGGAGAGAGAGAGGAGAGAGATGGGGAGAAGGAGATAGATGGGGAGCAGAGAAAGAAGGAGATAGAGGAAGAGATAGAGGAAGGAGAGAGAGAAGGAGACAGAGACAGGGAAAGAGGCAGGAGAGAGAGAGAGGGAGGGAGGGAGGGAGTGGGCTGTGATGGGGGAAGGGAAGATGGAGAAATAGTGAAGAAAGGGGAATGCGAATAATAGGAAAAAAGCTATAAAAAAGATAGAGGGCGATATAGAGAGGGGGGTAGAAGTCTGTCTCAGCAATAAAGAGATAAATGACTATTTTGGCTCCCAGGTCAGCTTTGCCAATTACCCCTAATAAAGATAAAAAGTTCCATTGTTAATTGATGTATGGAGCCGCATTTAATGTGAGCGGAGAAGAGAAGGTGAAATCTCGCCTCCTCCTCATTTCTGAAGTGAAAATAACGGTTTTTAATGAGTTTCTGAGAGCACAAAATTCTGACAAGGCTCATCAAGAAGAAACACAAGCAACTTTACCAAATCTCATTAATATAATGGCTTTTGTTGAGAAACACAAATTGCACTCACAGGAGGACAGACAGACTGACTTTTTTCTTTTCATTATTTTAATTTTTACAATTTTTGCAATTCAGATGTCATAACAGAGAACATCACAGTGTGCAGCCTGAGAGAACGTCACAGGAATGTAATAACTTCTGTATGTAGAAGTGTCCAGACCACCGTACACACTTTGTACTGTGAGGGGGGCGTCTCCCGGTATTAGGTTGTAGTGACATTATTACAGCCTAAAACTGGCCATACTCTGAGAGATTGTTTTTTTTTTTGTACAGCCTGCAGGGTGAATGGAAAAAACTGATTCCTGAATCCACATTATACAAGGAAGAATGCCAGATATTCTACTGTGACAGGTGTTGGCAGCCGGCTATTCTTCCCACTGATCACCAATGTAAGGAACATTCTTCTCACTGATCACCAATGTAAGGGACATTCTTCTCACTGATCACCAATGTAAGGGGCATTCTTCTCACTGATCACCAATGTAAGGAACATTCTTCTCACTGATCACCAATGTAAGGAACATTCTTCCCACTGATCACCAATGTAAGGAACATTCTTCTCACTGATCACCAATGTAAGGGGCATTCTTCTCACTGATCACCAATGTAAGGGACATTCTTCTCACTGATCACCAATGTAAGGGACATTCTTCCCACTGATCACCAATGTAAGGAACATTCTTCCCACTGATCACCAATGTAAGGAACATTCTTCTCACTGATCACCAATGTAAGGAACATTCTTCTCACTGATCACCAATGTAAGGAACATTCTTCTCACTGATCACCAATGTAAGGAACATTCTTCTCACTGATCACCAATGTAAGGAACATTCTTCTCACTGATCACCAATGTAAGGAGCATTCTTTTCACTGATCACCAATGTAAGGAACATTCTTCCCACTGATCACCAATGTAAGGAACATTCTTCTCACTGATCACCAATGTAAGGAGCATTCTTCTCACTGATCACCAATGTAAGGAACATTCTTCTCACTGACCACCAATGTAAGGAACATTCTTCCCACTGATCACCAATGTAAGGAACATTCTTCCCACTGATCACCAATATAAGGAACATTCTTCCCACTGATCACCAATGTAAGGAGCATTCTTCCCACTGATCACCAATGTAAGGAACATTCTTCTCACTGATCACCAATGTAAGGAACATTCTTCTCACTGATCACCAATGTAAGGAACATTCTTCTCACTGATCACCAATGTAAGGAACATTCTTCTCACTGATCACCAATGTAAGGAACATTCTTCCCACTGATCACCAATGTAAGGAACATTCTTCCCACTGATCACCAATGTAAGGAACATTCTTCCCACTGATCACCAATGTAAGGGACATTCTTCTCACTGATCACCAATGTAAGGAACATTCTTCTCACTGATCACCAATGTAAGGAACATTCTTCTCACTGATCACCAATGTAAGGGACATTCTTCTCACTGATCACCAATGTAAGGAACATTTTTCTCACTGATCACCAATGTAAGGAACATTCTTCTCACTGATCACCAATGTAAGGAACATTCTTCTCACTGATCACCAATGTAAGGAACATTCTTCCCACTGATCACCAATGTAAGGAACATTCTTCCCACTGATCACCAATGTAAGGAACATTCTTCCCACTGATCACCAATGTAAGGGACATTCTTCTCACTGATCACCAATGTAAGGAACATTCTTCTCACTGATCACCAATGTAAGGAACATTCTTCTCACTGATCACCAATGTAAGGAACATTCTTCTCACTGATCACCAATGTAAGGAACATTCTTCCCAATTTTTCTTTATTAAAAGTCTTGCAATCATTAAGCGTAAAATCACAATATATAAATATACATAAATATATACATATTTACATAAATTAAAATGAATATAGCAAAACTGCTCTCAAACCAAAAAAAAAAAAAAATACTTTACAGCAATAACATAAATCCTATTACGACTCACACCATTACACCAGACATCAAACTTGTGAGGTTAAGAAACAAACCTGTACCCATTATGCATGCAGCCCTTCTTCAAAAAGAAGATACTAACCAAAAAAAGCTAAGGGAGTGAAAGAACCAGAAAAAGAAAAGAGCTCCTCACCCAGAGATGGGCAGTTCACCAAAGGCAGGTCTGATATTCCTCCACGCCCTTATCCAGACTGCCCGAGGCTCCCTGCCCTTCTCAAGACCCCGAATTTTCCCAACCTCACCCAGAATATCGTGCACCACCACCTCAACAGAGAGGACTTTCTTCCGCAGGGTAATCTGGCACCGTGCATTCCATGTGAAGTAACGGACAACTATACTAACTAAAAACAGTGTATCCAAATCAAAATCCCAGTGAGTCGGGAATGCCCCATACACCCACTCCGCATAACTCATGCGATAGAAAAAGGGGATGCCTAGAGCCCTCCCCACCCTTTTATACACCTCTATGTTAAAGGGACACTGGAGCAAAAAGTGGTCCATAGACTCCACTTTACCAACACACTCCGCTCTAGGACAATCCCGATCATCCACAGGGCGATGCTTCAAGTTCCCTCTCACATAGAGCCTTCCATGGAAGGCGAGCCAGGCTTGATCCCTAAACTTCAAGGGGATTCTTTCTAAATTGATTAAACGCAACCCCTCCCTCATTACAGAGCCTGGGCAATCCCTTAAGGCCAGTGACACACTGAAAGCAGAGCCCAAAATCCTCTTCTCCAGAAGCTTCCTGGGGAGGGACTTGATATCCTCCACTGTCACCTGCCACTGCCGAAGTATTTTCAGACACGGGGCAACATAAGCCGGGAGCTTGCCATGTCGGACTCTCAGACTTTTCACTGGTCCGCCATCTTCCCAGGATCGCAGAAAAGGCCTAAAACAAGATTGAAAAATACCCACCCATCCCGGCGGGTTCTCTGCTAGCATGTTACCAAGATTGTACTTTAAAAACAGCAGAGAAAAGAAAACTATTGGGTTGACCATTCCTAGGCCACCCTCCCGCCTAGACAGGTAAGTTACATTGCGTTTGATCAGGTTCAGCCTACTTCCCCATAACAGTTGGAAAAAGCAGCTGTACACCCTTGCATAGAGAGATACTGGCAAGATACAGACGAAGCTGACATATAAAAAAATTGGGACCAGGTACGTTTTGATCAAGTCAACCCTCTCCCTCAATGAAAGCTTCCATTTCTTCCAACTTGCTACTTTGGCATTGGCACACACCAACCTGCTTTCCCAATTTCGATGACCATAGTCACCAGGACCAAATTTGATGCCCAACACTTTAATTTCCTGCTGGGGCTCTGGGAAGGCATCCGGAAGTTCGAAGCTTTCACCTTCCTCACCCATCCAGAAAACTTCACTCTTTTCATGGTTGACTTTAGAACCAGAAGCCTCCGTGTACTGCTCTATCATAGAGACCACCTCCTGCGCCTCCTCCGTTCCAGAGACAATAACAGACACATCATCGGCATAGGCCACGACCTTCAAAGGTGGCACACCAGCAATGCCCAAAGGCACCCCGCACAAAGATCCACTCTCTAGCCTTCTTATGAAGGGGTCGATTGCGAATACATATAACAGGGGGCTCAGAGGACATCCCTGGCGCACACCAGAGCCAACCTCAAAAGGCCGTCCAACCCAACCATTAACCAGTGGGAAGCTCTCAGCCCCTTTATATAATGTCTTCAGCCAATCTATAAACCTCCCCTGCAGGCCGTATCTACCAAGTAGCAAATACAGGTACTCGTGATTGACTCTATCAAAAGCCTTCGCCTGATCCAATGCCAGCAAGTACTTTCTCCATCCAGCAGCCCTGCATCGTTCCAAAGCCTCCCGGACAGCTAAAACCGCTGAAAAGGTACTTCTACCTTGGACCGAGCAGTGCTGATGACTGGACAACAAATCGCCTGCCACTGACGACAAGCGCCAAAAAAGAATCTTCGCCAAGATCTTTCTATCAACATTGAGAAGACTGATGGGGCGCCAGTTCTCAATCATTGAGGGGTCTTTACCTTTTGACAGAAGAATCACAGCGGATTGCCTCATGGAGGGAGGGAGCGAACCCTCTTCTAGACAGCTGTTATAAACCTCCGCTAAAAAGGGAGCCAGAATGGACTTAAAACACTTGTAGAATTCAGCTGTCAACCCATCTGGCCCAGGCGATTTTTTGGTAGCCAGCTTCTCTATAGCATGAACTACCTCATCCACTGAAATTGGTTCTGTCAAATCCATCAAAGGCAATGTACCATTTCCCAATCCTGGAGTAGAATCCAGAAAGCTTTCCATCTTGTCCCGACAAAGGTCCTTTCTTCCCAGAAGGTCTGCATAATATGATCTGAAGATCTCCAGGATCCCTGATCTGGACTTCACCAGGGAACCCGTACTATCCCTCAGGCCTATGACCGTCTTAACTGCTATGCCTTGCTTACAGTTCTGGTAAGGATCAGGCGAGTGATATTTTCCATAATCCCTCTCCAGAACCAAGGAGGCATGCCGGTCGTATTGACACTTTCTAAGAAGAAACTTCACCTCAGAGATCTCCCCTGGATCTCCTCTATACGAGACAAGACGATCAAGCTTCCTCCGCAAATGCTGGTAGGCAATGTACATACCAAGCTGCTTCTTCTTACTTATGGCCTTGAAAAGTCCAATCGCCCTTTGTTTCACAAGCTCCCACCACTCTGACTTAGTGCTGCAAAAGTCCAGAATAGAAACCTGTGCCTGAAAAAAATCCTCAAAGGATTGTCTTACCTCTACGTCTTCCAGGAGAGCCGAATTCAGTTTCCAGGTACCCCTTCCCCTGGGTGGAGTGTCCGAGGCATTCAGAGTCACAGACAGCATACAGTGGTCAGAGAACTCCACCGCCCTCAACTCAGGAGCCGAGAAAGCAGAGTTCTCCTTTAAAAAAAACCTATCTATCCTACTCTGACTATTCCCTCTCTGAAATGTGAATCCCGTGCTGCCAGGGCAGTGCTTAATATGCACATCTACCAGGCCTGCTTGTCTCACCATATCTCTAAGAAAAACGCTATCGTACGCCAGCCTGTCTATGGAGCCTCTCCTGTCTTCAGGCCTAATTATGGTGTTAAAATCACCTCCAAAGACAACCTGCTGGGATGTAAAAAGGAAGGGCTTGATCTCTGTGAGGAGGCATTTCCTGCCCCATCTTGACTGCGGTCCATAGATATTAATCAGGCGCAAGTCCTGCCCCCTAACAGAGACGTCCAAGACCATGCATCTCCCAATCTCTACCTCAATTACCCGCCGGCACGTTACCATATCGGTTTTAAAAAGGACCGCAACTCCGCTGCAGGGCTCTGCCGCAAGAGACCAAAAGGAGGGACCGCATCTCCACTCCCTTTTTGCTAGATGGACATCGGCCAAAGTATTGAGCCAGGTCTCTTGCAAAAATAAAATCTCGGCATCAAACTCGCTGAGCAAAAATAAGGCAATATCACGAGCTCTTGCAGATTTCATGCTGGCGACATTAATGGTCGCCACCTTTATCGGAGTGGGAACTGCCATCAGGATGATTGGGGTAGTCGTTTCTTAACCTTTGCCACACTCTCATCACCAGAAACAGCTCTCTTCAGACTATGTGACTCCCCCTCATCCATGGATGATAAAGAAAAAGATACATCAGACATCCCATCACCTGACAAAACTGAAAAAGGGTTACCAGGAGGTACCCCTCCTGGGTCCGACTCTGAGGAAGAAATAACTACTTTATTTGTCTTCCTCTTCTTCTTTTTCTTCCTCCTAAACGTCTCCCACCCCTCATCATCTGAATCCCCCTCAACAGAGGGTGAGACATGGGATATGGACACCCTTCCATCCGCCCCACCCCCATCCAGCACCCCCACATTCCCCTGACCACGTTTGCGCTGCCGAGGGACAGGGACTGGAGGCTGAGAAGGAAGATCCGCTAAACCTGCCCCCCCAGCAGCCTCCGCTAGTCTGGAGGACCTACGTACAGCAGGAATAGGGACAACCACATGGGGGACAGACTTAGGGACCACATCACTAGAGGGAACAGAATCTGAAACAGAAGGAACTGACACAGGAGGGACAGACTCAGGGACCACATTACCAGGGGAAACAGAACCTGAAACAGATGGAACAGACACAGGAGGGACAGACTCAGGGACAACATTACCAGGGGAAACAGATGGAACTGACACAGGAGGGACAACAACAGTTACAGCGGCCTGATCCTCCTTATCCAGCCTCTGCAGCTCAGCCTCCAATCCTTGCAGGTTATGTAAAGCCTCTGGACACTTACTGTAAGGATGGCCAAGCTGTTGGCACAGATTGCACCGAATTTGGGTACAATCTTTCGCCAAGTGGTCCAGACCCTGGCATAGCGAACACTTTTTACGGGTGCAGGTAGAGGCAAAATGGCCCTTTTCACCACATTTATTGCAGACTTTGGGCTGTCCCTGGTAGAAAATAGTCAGCCGATCTCTTCCCAGAAAAGCTGAGCAGGGCAGATGTTGGACTACATTGCCCAGCACCCCCAGTTTTAGTGACACCGTCCAGGCCCCTGTCCATATCCCATGCTCATCCAGGACCTTCCGCAGTGGAGTGAGGACCTCACCATATCGGCGTAGCCATACTATCAAATCAGCCTCTGGTATGGATTCGTTACGCACCAGGATGGTCACCGATTTTATCAGAGGCTGCCTGGAAATCACCTTTGGCACCAAACCACTCCACTGCGAAAGGCCCTGGCACCTCCTATGTCGCTCCCAAAATAAATCCAACCCCTCAGGTTTTACAAAAGACAAATCAAATTCATAACTCCCCACTGGGCAAATCAAAGCAAAAATATCCACAGCTTTAAACCCCATTTCCAAAATCAACTCTGCCACCCTCCCCCTCACTGGTGGGGTCCCCTCCCCCTCCCACTTGAACTGAACCACATTCCTCCTCCTATACCCACCACCAAAACCCCCTATATTGTGACCACCAATATTTACAGTATTCCCCCCACCCTCCTTGGTGCGACTCCCCACAACAGATGCATAACTCCCCATATTCCTCCCAGCAGAAGAGATATTTGTGTGTTTTGAACTGTCTGAGACATCTTTAGCAGATATCGATTGTACAGATTTGGTCTGTACAATCGATGAGTCTTTCCTCTGAGCAGAGAGAGAAATGTCATTTTTGTTTTTCCCAGCAGTATTAACCCCTTCACCATCACCACCACCACCCACCACATTCATTGTTTTATCATGACTGTCATTGTTGATACTTGCTGGTATATTCACATGTCCTGCAGTCTTCCCAGCAGTGTCAGTTCCCACTGCTGTGCTGGTGGAATCTTCAGCTGGCCTGTTCTCTTCCATCAGGACAGGACTTTCTGCAGAGGACAGTGCAGGCTGGACTGACACATCCATGGCTTCCACTGCACATGGTGCAGTATTCTGACCCCCTCCCCCACCAGCATCAATCAGCTCTGCTGGAACACAGAGAGGCTCAGGTGAAGCAATCACATTGCAGGTGTCAGCCACAGTGTGTGAAACACATGCAGCAAACGTGGTAGTGGAACTACAGGTCTCAGCACATGCAGGTGCAGCAACATCCATGTTCAGGGGATTTGGTGCAGGTTCATCCTCATTCCCTGGCTGATTCTTCTGAACATCCTCCGGGACCTCTGATGGATTATCAGACATTACAAACTTGTCTCCTCTCAGGGGGGATTCCATCCTCTGGATGAAGGTCAGGGTGCCATTCTCACTCTCAACCCCCTGGCTGGTTGCCGCCGGCGACTCCAAGGCCTTACATGGGGGGAGAGGAGCAGAGGCAGATGGACCCGGGTCATCCATATGCTGAGGCTGATCCACAGAACATGCTGAGGACTGGCTGACAAACCTTCTCTCGTTTTCAAACTTTTCTTTAAATGCTCCACTTTTTTCTTTTAGTTTTCCCAACAATAAAGTTTGCTGCTTTACTTTTTCCTCTAATTCCTGTAGCTCAGGCTTCATGGCGGTGCGATTCTTACTCCAGGCCTGGAAGTATTTGGCTTTGAAGTTTTTAAGCTCCACTCTCAAAACTTTAAGTTTCTCCTCCGCTCTCCCAATCGCCCTAAAGCGATTAACAACCTTAAGGCTGAAAACGCTGGCATCCATACCAGGGCCCGGACCCACAGACAGATCCTCCACCTCCTCCTCACTGGGCCCCGTGTCATCAGGGGGATCCATCTCAGGGCCTCCCCCAGGATCAGGCATTATTCCTGGGCCAAGCTAGCAGGCAAGGCCCAGGCTTGAAAAATGGGTGGTTCTCACAGAGAGCTCTTTGGGTGTGTCCTCCTCCTCCTTCCCACTGATCACCAATGTAAGGAACATTCTTCCCACTGATCACCAATGTAAGGAACATTCTTCCCACTGATCACCAATGTAAGGAACATTCTTCCCACTGATCACCAATGTAAGGGACATTCTTCTCACTGATCACCAATGTAAGGAACATTCTTCTCACTGATCACCAATGTAAGGAGCATTCTTCTCAGTGATCACCAATGTAAGGAGCATTCTTCTCACTGATCACCAATGTAAGGGACATTCTTCTCACTGATCACCAATGTAAGGAACATTCTTCTCACTGACCACCAATGTAAGGAACATTCTTCTCACTGATCACCAATGTAAGGAACATTCTTCCCAATTTTTGTTTATTAAAAGTCTTGCAATCATTAAGCATAAAATCACAATATATAAATATACATAAATATATACATATTTACATAAATTAAAATAAATATAGCAAAACTGCTCTCAAACCAAAAAAAGAAAATACTTTACAGCAATAACATAAATCCTATTACGACTCACACCATTACACCAGACATCAAACTTGTGAGGTTAAGAAACAATCCCGCACCTATTATGCATGCAGCCCTTCTTCAAAAAGAAGATATTAACCAACAAAAGCTAAGGGAGTGAAAGAACCAGAAAAAGAAAAGAGCTCCTCACCCAGAGATGGGCAGTTCACCAAAGGCAGGTCTGATATTCCTCCACGCCCTTATCCAGACTGCCCGAGGCTCCCTGCCCTTCTCAAGACCCCGAATTTTCCCAACCTCACCCAGAATATCGTGCACCACCACCTCAACAGAGAGGACTTTCTTCCGCAGGGTAATCTGGCACCGTGCATTCCATGTGAAGTAACGGACAACTATACTAACTAAAAACAGTGTATCCAAATCAAAATCCCAGTGAGTCGGGAATGCCCCATACACCCACTCTGCATAACTCATGCGATAGAAAAAGGGGATGCCTAGAGCCCTCCCCACCTTTTTATACACCTCTATGTTAAAGGGACACTGGAGCAAAAAGTGGTCCATAGACTCCACTTTACCAACACACTCTGCTCTAGGACAATCCCGATCATCCACAGGGCGATGCTTCAAGTTCCCTCTCACATAGAGCCTTCCATGGAAGGCGAGCCAGGCTTGATCCCTAAACTTCAAGGGGATTCTTTCTAAATTGATTAAACGCAACCCTTCCCTCATTACAGAGCCTGGGCAATCCCTTAAGGCCAGTGACACACTGAAAGCAGAGCCCAAAATCCTCTTCTCCAGAAGCTTCCTGGGGAGGGACTTGATATCCTCCACTGTCACCTGCCACTGCCGAAGTATTTTCAGACACGGGGCAACATAAGCCGGGAGCTTGCCATGTCGGACTCTCAGACTTTTCACTGGCCCGCCATCTTCCCAGGATCGCAGAAAAGGCCTAAAACAAGATTGAAAAATACCCACCCATCCCGGCGGGTTCTCTGCTAGCATGTTACCAAGATTGTACTTTAAAAACAGCAGAGAAAAGAAAACTATTGGGTTGACCATTCCTAGGCCACCCTCCCGCCTAGACAGGTAAGTTACATTGCGTTTGATCAGGTTCAGCCTACTTCCCCATAACAGTTGGAAAAAGCAGCTGTACACCCTTGCATAGAGAGATACTGGCAAGATACAGACGAAGCTGACATATAAAAAAATTGGGACCAGGTACGTTTTGATCAAGTCAACCCTCTCCCTCAATGAAAGCTTCCATTTCTTCCAACTTGCTACTTTGGCATTGGCACACACCAACCTGCTTTCCCAATTTCGATGACCATAGTCACCAGGACCAAATTTGATGCCCAACACTTTAATTTCCTGCTGGGGCTCTGGGAAGGCATCCGGAAGTTCGAAGCTTTCACCTTCCTCACCCATCCAGAAAACTTCACTCTTTTCATGGTTGACTTTAGAACCAGAAGCCTCCGTGTACTGCTCTATCATAGAGACCACCTCCTGCGCCTCCTCCGTTCCAGAGACAATAACAGACACATCATCGGCATAGGCCACGACCTTCAAAGGTGGCACACCAGCAATGCCCAAAGGCACCCCGCACAAAGATCCACTCTCTAGCCTTCTTATGAAGGGGTCGATTGCGAATACATATAACAGGGGGCTCAGAGGACATCCCTGGCGCACACCAGAGCCAACCTCAAAAGGCCATCCAACCCAACCATTAACCAGTGGGAAGCTCTCAGCCCCTTTATATAATGTCTTCAGCCAATCTATAAACCTCCCCTGCAGGCCGTATCTACCAAGTAGCAAATACAGGTACTCGTGATTGACTCTATCAAAAGCCTTCGCCTGATCCAATGCCAGCAAGTACTTTCTCCATCCAGCAGCCCTGCATCGCTCCAAAGCCTCCCGGACAGCTAAAACCGCTGAAAAGGTACTTCTACCTTGGACCGAGCAGTGCTGATGACTGGACAACAAATCGCCTGCCACTGACGACAAGCGCCAAAAAAGAATCTTCGCCAAGATCTTTCTATCAACATTGAGAAGACTGATGGGGCGCCAGTTCTCAATCATTGAGGGGTCTTTACCTTTTGACAGAAGAATCACAGCGGATTGCCTCATGGAGGGAGGGAGCGAACCCTCTTCTAGACAGCTGTTATAAACCTCCGCTAAAAAGGGAGCCAGAATGGACTTAAAACACTTGTAGAATTCAGCTGTCAACCCATCTGGCCCAGGCGATTTTTTGGTAGCCAGCTTCTCTATAGCATGGACTACCTCATCCACTGAAATTGGTTCTGTCAAATCCATCAAAGGCAATGTACCATTTCCCAATCCTGGAGTAGAATCCAGAAAGCTTTCCATCTTGTCCCGACAAAGGTCCTTTCTTCCTAGAAGATCTGCATAATATGATCTGAAGATTTCCAGGATCCCTGATCTGGACTTCACCAGGGAACCTGTACTATCCCTCAGGCCTATGACCGTCTTAACTGCTATGCCTTGCTTACAGTTCTGGTAAGGATCAGGCGAGTGATATTTTCCATAATCCCTCTCCAGAACCAAGGAGGCATGCCGGTCGTATTGACACTTTCTAAGAAGAAACTTCACCTCAGAGATCTCCCCTGGATCTCCTCTATACGAGACAAGACGATCAAGCTTCCTCCGCAAATGCTGGTAGGCAATGTACATACCAAGCTGCTTCTTCTTACTTATGGCCTTGAAAAGTCCAATCGCCCTTTGTTTCACAAGTTCCCACCACTCTGACTTAGTGCTGCAAAAGTCCAGAATAGAAACCTGTGCCTGGAAAAAATCCTCAAAGGATTGTCTTACCTCTACGTCTTCCAGGAGAGCCGAATTCAGTTTCCAGGTACCCCTTCCCCTGGGTGGAGTGTCCGAGGCATTCAGAGTCACAGACAGCATACAGTGGTCAGAGAACTCCACCGCCCTCAACTCAGGAGCCGAGAAAGCAGAGTTCTCCTTTAAAAAAAACCTATCTATCCTACTCTGACTATTCCCTCTCTGAAATGTGAATCCCGTGCTGCCAGGGCAGTGCTTAATATGCACATCTACCAGGCCTGCTTGTCTCACCATATCTCTAAGAAAAACGCTATCGTACGCCAGCCTGTCTATGGAGCCTCTCCTGTCTTCAGGCCTAATTATGGTGTTAAAATCACCTCCAAAGACAACCTGCTGGGACGTAAAAAGGAAGGGCTTGATCTCTGTGAGGAGGCATTTCCTGCCCCATCTTGACTGCGGTCCATAGATATTAATCAAACGCAGATCCTGCCCCCTAACAGAGACGTCCAAGACCATGCATCTCCCAATCTCTACCTCAATTACCCGCCGGCACGTTACCATATCGGTTTTAAAAAGGACCGCAACTCCGCTGCAGGGCTCTGCCGCAAGAGACCAAAAGGAGGGACCGCATCTCCACTCCCTTTTTGCTAGATGGACATCGGCCAAAGTATTGAGCCAGGTCTCTTGCAAAAATAAAATCTCGGCATCAAACTTGCTGAGCAAAAATAAGGCAATATCACGAGCTCTTGCAGATTTCATGCTGGCGACATTAATGGTCGCCACCTTTATCGGAGTGGGAACTGCCATCAGGGTGATTGGGGTAGTCGTTTCTTAACCTTTGCCCCACTCTCATCACCAGAAACAGCTCTCTTCAAACTATGTGACTCCCCCTCATCCATGGATGATAAAGAAAAAGATAAATCAGACATCCCGTCACCTGACAAAACTGAAAAAGGGTTACCAGGAGGAACCCCTCCTGGGTCCGACTCTGAGGAAGAAATTACCACCTTATTTGTCTTCCTCTTCTTCTTTTTCTTCCTCCTAAACGTCTCCCACCCCTCATCATCCGAATCCCCCCCAACAGAGGGTGAGACATGGGATATGGACACCCTTCCATCAGCCCCACCCCCATCCAGCACCCCCACACTCCCCTGACCACGTTTGCGCTGCCGAGGGACAGGGACTGGAGGCTGAGAAGGAAGATCCGCTAAACCTGCCCCCCCAGCAGCTTCCGCTAGTCTGGAGGACCTACGTACAGCAGGAATAGGGACCACCACATGGGGGACAGACCTAGGGACCACATCACTAGGGGAAACAGAACCTGAAACAGATGGAACAGACACAGGGGGGACAGACTCAGGGACCACATTACTAAGGGAAACAGAACCTGAAACAGATGGAACAGACACAGGAGGGACAGACTCAGGGACAACATTACCAGGGGAAACAGAACCCAACACAACAGATGGAACAGACACAGGGGGGACAACAACAGTTACAGCGGCCTCATCCTCCTTATCCAGCCTCTGCAGCTCAGCCTCCAATCCTGGCAAGTTATGTAAAGCCTCTGGACACTTACTGTAAGGATGGCCAAGCTTTTGGCACAGATTGCACCGAATTTGGGTACAATCTTTTGCCAAATGGTCCAGACCCTGGCATAGCGAACATTTTTTACGGGTGCAGGTAGAGGCAAAATGGCCCTTTTCACCACATTTATTGCAGACTTTGGGCTGTCCCTGGTAGAATATAGTCAGCCGATCTCTTCCCAGGAAAGCTGAGCAGGGCAGATGTTGGACTACATTGCCCAGCACCCCCAATTTTAGTGACACCGTCCAGGCCCCTGTCCATATGCCATGTTCATCCAGGACCTTCCGCAGTGGAGTGAGGACCTCACCATATCGGCGTAGCCATACTATCAAATCAGCCTCTGGTATGGATTCGTTACGCACCAGGATGGTCACCGATCTTATCAGGGGCTGCCTGGAAATAACCTTTGGCACCAAACCACTCCACTGCGGAAGGCCCTGGCACCTCCTATGTCGCTCCCAAAATAAATCCAACCCCTCAGGTTTTACAAAAGATAAATCAAATTCATAACTTCCCACTGGGCAAATTAAAGCAAAAATATCCACAGCTTTAAAACCCATTTCCAAAATCAACTCAGCCACCCTCCCCCTCACTGGTGGGGTCCCCTCCCCCTCCCACTTGAACTGAACCACATTCCTCCTCCTATACCCACCACCAAACCCCCCTATATTGTGACCACCAATATTTACAGCATTCCCCCCACCCTCCTTGGTGCGACTCCCCACAACAGATGCATAACTCCCCATATTCCTCCCACCAGAAGAGACATTTGTTTGTTTTGAGCCTTCTGACACATTTCCAGCAGATATCGATTGTACAGATTTGGCCTGCACAATCGATGAGTCTTTCTTCTGCTGAGCAGAAAGAGAAATGTCATTTTTATCTTGGTCAGCAATATTAGCCCCTCCACCATCACCACCACCACCCACCACATTCACTGCCTTATCAATAATATTGCTGTCATTATTTCCTGGCACATTCATAGTTCCTGCCGTGTCCTCAGTCACTGCTGTCCCCATACACACTTCACCTCCAGGCTGACTCTTCTCCTCCATCAGGACAGGACTATCAGCTGAGCCAGGTGAATGTTGTCCTAATACAGCAACAGGTGAATCACTGCAGGAGACTTCCATGGCAGTCTCCACTTCACATGCTGCACTGTGCTGATCCCCTCCCCCACCTGCATCAATCAGCCCAGGTGAAGGAGAAACAGGCTCTCTGGAGCTGGCAGCCATCTTGCTTGTGGAACTACAAGTCTCAGCAAAATCCAGGCGTGGGGTGCATGATGGAGATCCATCCACATTGCTCTGGTGGGCTGATGACACCTCTGCCAGGGGCTCTCCCCCCATGTCTGCAGAGGGTTTCCCTGTAGCAGGCAGCTGTTTGCAGAGCTCCTTCCCTCTCTGTTCCTCAGCCGGGACACCATCCACTACAGCAGGTGGGGCAGACATGTTGGATGAAGGCTGTACAGCGCACTGGGATCCCTCCACCAGTGCTGGCTCTGCCGGTCTGCAATCCCTCCGCTCATCCTCAGGGACCTCCGATGGCTCACCAACAGACCTGTCTGCCCTCAGGGGTGACTCCATCTGCTGGATGAACTGCAGGGTGCCATGTTGACTCTCAACCCCCTGGCTGGTTGCCGCTGGCGATTCCCCAGCCTGACATGGGGGGAGAGGTGCAGAGACAGATGAAGCCGGGTTGTCTGTTACCTGCGGCTGCTGATCCACAGAACTCAGCGATGTCTGGCTGGAAAATCTTTTCTCATTTTTAAATTTTTCAGCAAAAGCTCCGCTTCTGTCCTTCAATTTATTCAAAAATAAAGATTGTTTCTTTACTTTCTCCTCCATTTGCTGTAACTCTGGCTTCATGGCCAAACGGTTTTTACTCCAGGCCTGGAAATACTTGGTCTTGAAGTTTTTATGTTCAGCTTTTAAACATTTAAGTTTCTCCTCAGCCCTTCCGATTGCCCGAAAACGGTCAACAATCTTCTGTCTGTAGGCATCCACGTTCTCAGCAGGGCCCGGACCCACAGACAGATCCTCCACCTCCTCCTCCTCACTAGGCCCCGTATCATCAGGGGAATCCATCCCAGGGCCTCCCCCAGGATCAGGCATTATTCCTGGGCTGAGCTAGTAGGCAAAGCCCAGGCTTGAAAAAAGGTGTGGTTCTCAGAGAGAGCTCCTTGGGTGTGTCCTCCTCCTCCTTCCCACTGATCACCAATGTAAGGAACATTCTTCCCACTGATCACCAATGTAAGGAACATTCTTCCCACTGATCACCAATGTAAGGAACATTCTTCCCACTGATCACCAATGTAAGGAACATTCTTCTCACTGATCACCAATGTAAGGGACATTCTTCTCACTGATCACCAATGTAAGGAACATTCTTCCCACTGATCACCAATGTAAGGAACATTCTTCCCACTGATCACCAATGTAAGGAACATTCTTCTCACTGATCACCAATGTAAGGAACATTCTTCCCACTGATCACCAATGTAAGGAACATTCTTCTCACTGATCACCAATGTAAGGGACATTCTTCTCACTGATCACCAATGTAAGGAACATTCTTCTCACTGATCACCAATGTAAGGAACATTCTTCCCACTGATCACCAATGTAAGGGACATTCTTCTCACTGATCACCAATGTAAGGAACATTCTTCTCACTGATCACCGATGTAAGGAACATTCTTCCCACTGATCACCAATGTAAGGAACATTCTTCCCACTGATCACCAATGTAAGGAACATTCTTCTCACTGATCACCAATGTAAGGAACATTCTTCTCACTGATCACCAATGTAAGGAACATTCTTCTCACTGATCACCGATGTAAGGAACATTCTTCTCACTGATCACCAATGTAAGGAACATTCTTCCCACTGATCACCAATGTAAGGAACATTCTTCTCACTGATCACCAATGTAAGGAACATTCTTCTCACTGATCACCAATGTAAGGAACATTCTTCTCACTGATCACCAATGTAAGGAACATTCTTCTCACTGATCACCAATGTAAGGAACATTCTTCTCACTGATCACCAATGTAAGGAACATTCTTCTCACTGATCACCAATGTAAGGAACATTCTTCTCACTGATCACCAATGTAAGGAACATTCTTCTCACTGATCACCAATGTAAGGAACATTCTTCTCACTGATCACCAATGTAAGGAACATTCTTCTCACTGATCACCAATGTAAGGAACATTCTTCTCACTGATCACCAATGTAAGGAACATTCTTCTCACTGATCACCAATGTAAGGAACATTCTTCTCACTGATCACCAATGTAAGGGACATTCTTCCCACTGATCACCAATGTAAGGAACATTCTTCTCACTGATCACCAATGTAAGGAGCATTCTTCTCACTGATCACCAATGTAAGGAACATTCTTCTCACTGATCACCAATGTAAGGAACATTCTTCTCACTGATCACCAATGTAAGGGACATTCTTCTCACTGATCACCAATGTAAGGGACATTCTTCTCACTGATCACCAATGTAAGGAACATTCTTCTCACTGATCACCAATGTAAGGAACATTCTTCCCACTGATCACCAATGTAAGGGACATTCTTCTCACTGATCACCAATGTAAGGAACATTCTTCTCACTGATCACCGATGTAAGGAACATTCTTCCCACTGATCACCAATGTAAGGAACATTCTTCCCACTGATCACCAATGTAAGGAACATTCTTCTCACTGATCACCAATGTAAGGAACATTCTTCTCACTGATCACCAATGTAAGGAACATTCTTCTCACTGATCACCAATGTAAGGAGCATTCTTCTCACTGATCACCAATGTAAGGAACATTCTTCTCACTGACCACCAATGTAAGGAACATTCTTCTCACTGATCACCAATGTAAGGAACATTCTTCCCACTGATCACCAATGTAAGGAACATTCTTCCCACTGATCACCAATGTAAGGAGCATTCTTCCCACTGATCACCAATGTAAGGAACATTCTTCTCACTGATCAATAATGTAAGGAACATTCTTCTCACTGATCACCAATGTAAGGGACATTCTTCTCACTGATCACCAATGTAAGGAACATTCTTCCCACTGATCACCAATGTAAGGAACATTCTTCCCACTGATCACCAATGTAAGGAGCATTCTTCTCACTGATCACCAATGTAAGGAACATTCTTCTCACTGATCACCAATGTAAGGAACATTCTTCTCACTGATCACCAATGTAAGGGACATTCTTCTCACTGATCACCAATGTAAGGAACATTCTTCTCACTGATCACCAATGTAAGGAACATTCTTCTCACTGATCACCAATGTAAGGAACATTCTTCTCACTGATCACCAATGTAAGGAACATTCTTCTCACTGATCACCAATGTAAGGAACATTCTTCCCACTGATCACCAATGTAAGGAACATTCTTCCCACTGATCACCAATGTAAGGAACATTCTTCTCACTGATCACCAATGTAAGGAACATTCTTCTCACTGATCACCAATGTAAGGAACATTCTTCCCACTGATCACCAATGTAAGGAACATTCTTCCCACTGATCACCAATGTAAGGAACATTCTTCTCACTGATCACCAATGTAAGGAACATTCTTCTCACTGATCACCAATGTAAGGGACATTCTTCTCACTGATCACCAATGTAAGGAACATTCTTCTCACTGACCACCAATGTAAGGAACATTCTTCTCACTGATCACCAATGTAAGGAACATTCTTCTCACTGATCACCAATGTAAGGAACATTCTTCTCACTGATCACCGATGTAAGGAACATTCTTCCCACTGATCATCAATGTAAGGAACATTCTTCCCAATTTTTCTTTATTAAAAGTCTTGCAATCATTAAGCGTAAAATCACAATATATAAATATACATAAATATATACATATTTACATAAATTAAAATGAATATAGCAAAACTGCTCTCAAACCAAAAAAAAAATAAAAATAAAAATACTTTACAGCAATAACATAAATCCTATTACGACTCACACCATTACACCAGACATCAAACTTGTGAGGTTAAGAAACAAACCTGTACCCATTATGCATGCAGCCCTTCTTCAAAAAGAAGATACTAACCAAAAAAAGCTAAGGGAGTGAAAGAACCAGAAAAAGAAAAGAGCTCCTCACCCAGAGATGGGCAGTTCACCAAAGGCAGGTCTGATATTCCTCCACGCCCTTATCCAGACTGCCCGAGGCTCCCTGCCCTTCTCAAGACCCCGAATTTTCCCAACCTCACCCAGAATATCGTGCACCACCACCTCAACAGAGAGGACTTTCTTCCGCAGGGTAATCTGGCACCGTGCATTCCATGTGAAGTAACGGACAACTATACTAACTAAAAACAGTGTATCCAAATCAAAATCCCAGTGAGTCGGGAATGCCCCATACACCCACTCCGCATAACTCATGCGATAGAAAAAGGGGATGCCTAGAGCCCTCCCCACCCTTTTATACACCTCTATGTTAAAGGGACACTGGAGCAAAAAGTGGTCCATAGACTCCACTTTACCAACACACTCCGCTCTAGGACAATCCCGATCATCCACAGGGCGATGCTTCAAGTTCCCTCTCACATAGAGCCTTCCATGGAAGGCGAGCCAGGCTTGATCCCTAAACTTCAAGGGGATTCTTTCTAAATTGATTAAACGCAACCCCTCCCTCATTACAGAGCCTGGGCAATCCCTTAAGGCCAGTGACACACTGAAAGCAGAGCCCAAAATCCTCTTCTCCAGAAGCTTCCTGGGGAGGGACTTGATATCCTCCACTGTCACCTGCCACTGCCGAAGTATTTTCAGACACGGGGCAACATAAGCCGGGAGCTTGCCATGTCGGACTCTCAGACTTTTCACTGGTCCGCCATCTTCCCAGGATCGCAGAAAAGGCCTAAAACAAGATTGAAAAATACCCACCCATCCCGGCGGGTTCTCTGCTAGCATGTTACCAAGATTGTACTTTAAAAACAGCAGAGAAAAGAAAACTATTGGGTTGACCATTCCTAGGCCACCCTCCCGCCTAGACAGGTAAGTTACACTGCGTTTGATCAGGTTCAGCCTACTTCCCCATAACAGTTGGAAAAAGCAGCTGTACACCCTTGCATAGAGAGATACTGGCAAGATACAGACGAAGCTGACATATAAAAAAATTGGGACCAGGTACGTTTTGATCAAGTCAACCCTCTCCCTCAATGAAAGCTTCCATTTCTTCCAACTTGCTACTTTGGCATTGGCACACACCAACCTGCTTTCCCAATTTCGATGACCATAGTCACCAGGACCAAATTTGATGCCCAACACTTTAATTTCCTGCTGGGGCTCTGGGAAGGCATCCGGAAGTTCGAAGCTTTCACCTTCCTCACCCATCCAGAAAACTTCACTCTTTTCATGGTTGACTTTAGAACCAGAAGTCTCCGTGTACTGCTCTATCATAGAGACCACCTCCTGCGCCTCCTCCGTTCCAGAGACAATAACAGACACATCATCGGCATAGGCCACGACCTTCAAAGGTGGCACACCAGCAATGCCCAAAGGCACCCCGCACAAAGATCCACTCTCTAGCCTTCTTATGAAGGGGTCGATTGCGAATACATATAACAGGGGGCTCAGAGGACATCCCTGGCGCACACCAGAGCCAACCTCAAAAGGCCGTCCAACCCAACCATTAACCAGTGGGAAGCTCTCAGCCCCTTTATATAATGTCTTCAGCCAATCTATAAACCTCCCCTGCAGGCCGTATCTACCAAGTAGCAAATACAGGTACTCGTGATTGACTCTATCAAAAGCCTTCGCCTGATCCAATGCCAGCAAGTACTTTCTCCATCCAGCAGCCCTGCATCGTTCCAAAGCCTCCCGGACAGCTAAAACCGCTGAAAAGGTACTTCTACCTTGGACCGAGCAGTGCTGATGACTGGACAACAAATCGCCTGCCACTGACGACAAGCGCCAAAAAAGAATCTTCGCCAAGATCTTTCTATCAACATTGAGAAGACTGATGGGGCGCCAGTTCTCAATCATTGAGGGGTCTTTACCTTTTGACAGAAGAATCACAGCGGATTGCCTCATGGAGGGAGGGAGCGAACCCTCTTCTAGACAGCTGTTATAAACCTCCGCTAAAAAGGGAGCCAGAATGGACTTAAAACACTTGTAGAATTCAGCTGTCAACCCATCTGGCCCAGGCGATTTTTTGGTAGCCAGCTTCTCTATAGCATGAACTACCTCATCCACTGAAATTGGTTCTGTCAAATCCATCAAAGGCAATGTACCATTTCCCAATCCTGGAGTAGAATCCAGAAAGCTTTCCATCTTGTCCCGACAAAGGTCCTTTCTTCCCAGAAGGTCTGCATAATATGATCTGAAGATCTCCAGGATCCCTGATCTGGACTTCACCAGGGAACCCGTACTATCCCTCAGGCCTATGACCGTCTTAACTGCTATGCCTTGCTTACAGTTCTGGTAAGGATCAGGCGAGTGATATTTTCCATAATCCCTCTCCAGAACCAAGGAGGCATGCCGGTCGTATTGACACTTTCTAAGAAGAAACTTGACCTCAGAGATCTCCCCTGGATCTCCTCTATACGAGACAAGACGATCAAGCTTCCTCCGCAAATGCTGGTAGGCAATGTACATACCAAGCTGCTTCTTCTTACTTATGGCCTTGAAAAGTCCAATCGCCCTTTGTTTCACAAGCTCCCACCACTCTGACTTAGTGCTGCAAAAGTCCAGAATAGAAACCTGTGCCTGAAAAAAATCCTCAAAGGATTGTCTTACCTCTACGTCTTCCAGGAGAGCCGAATTCAGTTTCCAGGTACCCCTTCCCCTGGGTGGAGTGTCCGAGGCATTCAGAGTCACAGACAGCATACAGTGGTCAGAGAACTCCACCGCCCTCAACTCAGGAGCCGAGAAAGCAGAGTTCTCCTTTAAAAAAAACCTATCTATCCTACTCTGACTATTCCCTCTCTGAAATGTGAATCCCGTGCTGCCAGGGCAGTGCTTAATATGCACATCTACCAGGCCTGCTTGTCTCACCATATCTCTAAGAAAAACGCTATCGTACGCCAGCCTGTCTATGGAGCCTCTCCTGTCTTCAGGCCTAATTATGGTGTTAAAATCACCTCCAAAGACAACCTGCTGGGATGTAAAAAGGAAGGGCTTGATCTCTGTGAGGAGGCATTTCCTGCCCCATCTTGACTGCGGTCCATAGATATTAATCAGGCGCAAGTCCTGCCCCCTAACAGAGACGTCCAAGACCATGCATCTCCCAATCTCTACCTCAATTTCCCGCCGGCACGTTACCATATCGGTTTTAAAAAGGACCGCAACTCCGCTGCAGGGCTCTGCCGCAAGAGACCAAAAGGAGGGACCGCATCTCCACTCCCTTTTTGCTAGATGGACATCGGCCAAAGTATTGAGCCAGGTCTCTTGCAAAAATAAAATCTCGGCATCAAACTCGCTGAGCAAAAATAAGGCAATATCACGAGCTCTTGCAGATTTCATGCTGGCGACATTAATGGTCGCCACCTTTATCGGAGTGGGAACTGCCATCAGGATGATTGGGGTAGTCGTTTCTTAACCTTTGCCACACTCTCATCACCAGAAACAGCTCTCTTCAGACTATGTGACTCCCCCTCATCCATGGATGATAAAGAAAAAGATACATCAGACATCCCATCACCTGACAAAACTGAAAAAGGGTTACCAGGAGGTACCCCTCCTGGGTCCGACTCTGAGGAAGAAATAACTACTTTATTTGTCTTCCTCTTCTTCTTTTTCTTCCTCCTAAACGTCTCCCACCCCTCATCATCTGAATCCCCCTCAACAGAGGGTGAGACATGGGATATGGACACCCTTCCATCCGCCCCACCCCCATCCAGCACCCCCACATTCCCCTGACCACGTTTGCGCTGCCGAGGGACAGGGACTGGAGGCTGAGAAGGAAGATCCGCTAAACCTGCCCCCCCAGCAGCCTCCGCTAGTCTGGAGGACCTACGTACAGCAGGAATAGGGACAACCACATGGGGGACAGACTTAGGGACCACATCACTAGAGGGAACAGAATCTGAAACAGAAGGAACTGACACAGGAGGGACAGACTCAGGGACAACATTACCAGGGGAAACAGAACCTGAAACAGATGGAACAGACACAGGAGGGACAGACTCAGGGACCACATTACCAGGGGAAACAGATGGAACTGACACAGGAGGGACAACAACAGTTACAGCGGCCTGATCCTCCTTATCCAGCCTCTGCAGCTCAGCCTCCAATCCTTGCAGGTTATGTAAAGCCTCTGGACACTTACTGTAAGGATGGCCAAGCTGTTGGCACAGATTGCACCGAATTTGGGTACAATCTTTCGCCAAGTGGTCCAGACCCTGGCATAGCGAACACTTTTTACGGGTGCAGGTAGAGGCAAAATGGCCCTTTTCACCACATTTATTGCAGACTTTGGGCTGTCCCTGGTAGAAAATAGTCAGCCGATCTCTTCCCAGAAAAGCTGAGCAGGGCAGATGTTGGACTACATTGCCCAGCACCCCCAGTTTTAGTGACACCGTCCAGGCCCCTGTCCATATCCCATGCTCATCCAGGACCTTCCGCAGTGGAGTGAGGACCTCACCATATCGGCGTAGCCATACTATCAAATCAGCCTCTGGTATGGATTCGTTACGCACCAGGATGGTCACCGATTTTATCAGAGGCTGCCTGGAAATCACCTTTGGCACCAAACCACTCCACTGCGAAAGGCCCTGGCACCTCCTATGTCGCTCCCAAAATAAATCCAACCCCTCAGGTTTTACAAAAGACAAATCAAATTCATAACTCCCCACTGGGCAAATCAAAGCAAAAATATCCACAGCTTTAAACCCCATTTCCAAAATCAACTCTGCCACCCTCCCCCTCACTGGTGGGGTCCCCTCCCCCTCCCACTTGAACTGAACCACATTCCTCCTCCTATACCCACCACCAAAACCCCCTATATTGTGACCACCAATATTTACAGTATTCCCCCCACCCTCCATGGTGCGACTCCCCACAACAGATGCATAACTCCCCATATTCCTCCCAGCAGAAGAGATATTTGTGTGTTTTGAACTGTCTGAGACATCTTTAGCAGATATCGATTGTACAGATTTGGTCTGTACAATCGATGAGTCTTTCCTCTGAGCAGAGAGAGAAATGTCATTTTTGTTTTTCCCAGCAGTATTAACCCCTTCACCATCACCACCACCCACCACATTCATTGTTTTATCATGACTGTCATTGTTGATACTTGCTGGTATATTCACATGTCCTGCAGTCTTCCCAGCAGTGTCAGTTCCCACTGCTGTGCTGGTGGAATCTTCAGCTGGCCTGTTCTCTTCCATCAGGACAGGACTTTCTGCAGAGGACAGTGCAGGCTGGACTGACACATCCATGGCTTCCACTGCACATGGTGCAGTATTCTGACCCCCTCCCCCATCAGCATCAATCAGCTCTGCTGGAACACAGAGAGGCTCAGGTGAAGCAATCACATTGCAGGTGTCAGCCACAGTGTGTGAAACACATGCAGCAAATGTGGTAGTGGAACTACAGGTCTCAGCACATGCGGGTGCAGCAACATCCATGTTCAGGGGATTTGGTGCAGGTTCATCCTCATTCCCTGGCTGATTCTTCTGAACATCCTCCGGGACCTCTGATGGATTATCAGACATTACAAACTTGTCTCCTCTCAGGGGGGATTCCATCCTCTGGATGAAGGTCAGGGTGCCATTCTCACTCTCAACCCCCTGGCTGGTTGCCGCCGGCGACTCCAAGGCCTTACATGGGGGGAGAGGAGCAGAGGCAGATGGACCCGGGTCATCCATATGCTGAGGCTGATCCACAGAACATGCTGAGGACTGGCTGACAAACCTTCTCTCGTTTTCAAACTTTTCTTTAAATGCTCCACTTTTTTCTTTTAGTTTTCCCAACAATAAAGTTTGCTGCTTTACTTTTTCCTCTAATTCCTGTAGCTCAGGCTTCATGGCGGTGCGATTCTTACTCCAGGCCTGGAAGTATTTGGCTTTGAAGTTTTTAAGCTCCACTCTCAAAACTTTAAGTTTCTCCTCCGCTCTCCCAATCGCCCTAAAGCGATTAACAACCTTAAGGCTGAAAACGCTGGCATCCATACCAGGGCCCGGACCCACAGACAGATCCTCCACCTCCTCCTCACTGGGCCCCGTGTCATCAGGGGGATCCATCTCAGGGCCTCCCCCAGGATCAGGCATTATTCCTGGGCCAAGCTAGCAGGCAAGGCCCAGGCTTGAAAAATGGGTGGTTCTCACAGAGAGCTCTTTGGGTGTGTCCTCCTCCTCCTTCCCACTGATCACCAATGTAAGGAACATTCTTCCCACTGATCACCAATGTAAGGAACATTCTTCCCACTGATCACCAATGTAAGGAACATTCTTCTCACTGATCACCAATGTAAGGAACATTCTTCTCACTGATCACCAATGTAAGGAACATTCTTCTCACTGATCACCAATGGAAGAAAGAAATTCTCTCACTGATCTAAGGGGGGCTCTTCTCAACCAACCACCAATCTAACACGTCACTCACCACCAACATAAACTGTAAATTTAATACTGAACTTCAATGTAGGGTTTCACTTTTCTATTGACCATGTGTCTATTTGTTATGACATTTGTTTTCTGGTCATTACAACAATTTGTTTTATTTAATCTTTATTACTTCAAATAAATTGGTTGTGTGGAGCAGTCCTGGGTGTCAAATACACTCAGAATGCTACATTTCTTATTCATTATTCAGTCTTATACCTACAGATTGACGTGTAAACTATAGACCAGTGAACCTGGAGATACGATAATAAGCCGGGGTTCCTGGAGATGTAAAAGTTATTTCAAGGGTTCTTGACTGATAAAAAAACATTGAGAAAGGCTGATGTGTCTGTAACACTTCCAGTTAATAGAAGGAGTTGGGTACAAGGCAGGGGGGCCATGCTGAACACACCATGGGAGTCGTCTACGTGATCCAGTCCATGTATTCTCAGGGCAGAGGGGCATCCATCGCAGTCTCCTGCTGCTGCTTCTCCATCAGGACCGGACCTCGGGAATTGTCAGCCGCATGGATACAAGTGCCTAATCTCTTCTGCAGATATTCCCCGTTGTCATCCATCGATTTCTCTTTTAATCATGTTTAATCCTGAGCAGGCAGATCCCTGGAGGAGGCATGGAGTGGATTCACATACACACCGTGCTAATAAGGGCCTCC
The DNA here is from genome assembly GCF_037356315.1 of Lithobates pipiens. Lineage (NCBI taxonomy): Eukaryota > Metazoa > Chordata > Amphibia > Anura > Ranidae > Lithobates > Lithobates pipiens. The sequence continues at coordinate 583,883,953 of NW_027507764.1, read as the reverse complement.
AAGAGGAGACGTGGCTTGTGGCTAGAAGCTATTTTTATATGTTAGGTCTGTAAGTGAAAGGCACATTGACGGGCGGCTTTGGTGACATGGATCATCCCAGATTTCATAATATTTCAGAACATTCATAAATCCATCACACACAATTAATTCTCGGAAATAAAATACGTCTCATTATGAGCTATGGGCCCATCTACTTGGGTTGAGAAGCAAAACTAAGGCTGCTTTTAGGAGAAAAAATGGATTGCTTTTAAAGAGAATGTACAGGTTTTCTTTCCTCAGTCGTAAAAAATTACACATTTAAAAAATATAACACGCACCTTTTTCCCCCTTAAAATCAGGGGAAAATCGCGGGTGCGTGTTATACGCCGATCCTCTACGATTTCTGGGCTCTAGGCGGCTTCCAGCCGCCTTCGGCCCTTCTCGCGGCTTTCGGCCTTTCGCCCCTTCTCGGCCGAAAGCCGCCGAGTACGGCTGAAGGTGGCCGAAAACCGCCGAAAGCCGCTGAGTACGGCCGAAAACCGCCGAGAAGCGACGAGAGCGGCCGAAAGCCGCGAGTATGGCCAAAGGCGGCCTAAAGCCGGTGAGTACGGCCCTTCTCGCGGCTTTCGGCCTTTCTCGGCGGCCGAAAACCGCAGAGAAGGGCCGAGAGCGGCCGAAAGCCGCCGAGTACGGTTGAAGGTGGCCGAAAACCGCCGAGAAGGGCCGAGAGTGGCCGAAAACCGCCGAGAGCGGCCGAAAGCCACCGAGTACGGCCGAAAACCGCGAGAAGGGCCGAGAGTGGCCGAAAGCCGTGAGTACGGCCAAAGGCGGCCTAAAGCCGGTGAGTATGGCCGAAAGCCGCCGAGTAAGGCCAAAGGCGGCTGAAAGCCGCCGAGGACGACCGAAGGCAGCTAAAAGCCGCTGAGGACGGCCGAAGGCGGCCGAGAACTACCGGGCGCCATTTTTAAAAATAAAAGCCAACACTGAGGGGACAACAATGCACAAGGCTGCAATGAGGACAGGCTGCATGACAAGGCTGCAATGAGGACAGGCTGCACGACAAGGCTGCAATGACACTGACAAGGCTTCAGGTGGACACTGATAAGGCTGCATTGATGGGCATTTAAATGTAAGTTTTTTTTTCCTTATATTTCCCTCCTAAAAGTTTTTTTTCCTTAAAATTCCCTCCTAAACTTTGGGTGCGTGTTATACGCCGATAAATACGGTATTCCTTTTTCAGACAAGTAAATATAAACTGCACCATATGAATTTTATGTTAGCTGTTATCTTGCCAGCAGGTGGTGCTCTAGTTTATCTTTTATATATTTCCCTCTGCCTTTTCACTACCTGTTGCATAAAGCTTTTTGTTTGCAGAGCTCAGTAGCTCAAGGTGAATATGTTCACACAATTGAACGAGTCAGGGAGGGTTTCTTGCCTTTTTGGATGGCTTTCTCTGAGATTTTAAAGTAGAATTTCAGCTAAGGCGGAAGTAAACCCATTCATAAAAGCACGTGCCGGAAATGTAACACTCCCATTGGTTGTGCTCTCGACAAAACTGTCAAACCATCCAATGGCGGTGTCGTAACTAATCACATGTGCAGCATCATGGCAGTTGTAGATTTACAACTTAAAGCGGTGTTCCGCCCCCCCCAAAAAAAAGAAGATTAAAAGCCAGCAGCTACACATGCAGCTGCTGGCTTTTAACAATAGGACACTTACGCCCTGGAGTCCAGCGATGTCGCCACCGCACTGTGCATTAAAAATTAAGCAACTAATCAGCAGATTGCACAGCTGAAGTCTGCAGCACATAGTGGCCAGAAAGGAGGAGCATGCACAACTAAATGGACTTCGAGGATGTGTTTTTTCATACAACACTCTTGAAAGAAGACCCGAGGCACCGTGATGTTTTTGGCAGCCTTCCAGTCCTTCTAACCAAACCTGGAGCAACAGACCCACTGATGACGTCATTGGTCTCAAAAGAAAACAAAAATATTTGAAAATTTGAAAGATTGAAAATGTTTAATTTCATGCTGCTTGGGGGGGGGTTATTATATGCATACATCACACTTCAGCTTTAAACAAGCAATAGTAACCAATGGCTGTGCCCTGCTGTAGGTGGGTTTACGCCGCTACCCGTGTACATTCATGCACGTGTAAAGTCGTATGCCCCTGGACATGGTTGTATGCCCATGCGCATGCACAGGTCTGAACAGCTAAAATAAATAAGAAAAAAAATAAAATAATTGTGAATGTGCCCCGTCCCGCCGAGCTCGCGTGCAGAAGTGAACGCAGCATACGTAAGCAGCACCCGCATATGAAAACCGTAGTCAAACCATACATGTGAGGTATCACCGCGATCGATAGAGTGAGAGCAATAATTCTAGCCCTAGACCTCCTCTGTAACTCAAAACATGTAACCAGTAGAATTTTTTTTAAATGTCACCTATGGAGATTTTTAAGGGTAAAAGTTTGTCGCCATTCCATGAGCGGGTGCAATTTTGAAGCGTGATATGTTGGGCATCAATTTACTCGGCGCAACATTATCTTTAACAATATAAAAAAAAAAATTAGGCTAACTTTATTGCTGTCTTTATTTCATTCAAATTTATTATTTAATTTAATTAAATTAAATTTATTTAATCCAAAAAAGTGTATTTTTTCCAAAAAAAGTGCGCTTATAAAACCGCTGCTCAAATACGGTGTGACAGAAAGTATTGCAACGACCGCCATTTTATTCTCTAGGATGTTAGAAAAAAATATATATAGAATGTTTGGGGTTAATTTTCTAGCAAAAAAAATGTTTTTAAACACCAAATCTCAGAAAGAGGCTCGGTCCTTCAGTGGTTAAAGCAGAGTAATACACATGGATGGCAGCGCAGGGTCATTTGATCAGCCAGCGCCGGCTGCAATAGAGAGGAGAGCAACAAGGGTTCCTATGGGTGATGTTACCACTCCTAGGCATTAGCAGCTGTTCCTGGTGCTCTCTCCTTTCCCCTGCAGCCAGCAGTGGCTGATACAGGGGATCACAATCCCATGATTCCCTGTATCAGCTGCCGCTGGCCGCAGGGGAGAGGAGGGAGCACCAACAACATCTTTCTTACACAGGTTAGTCAGCATAGGTGTTAGGAGTGGGGGAAGGGACATATTAAGAATAGTTAGGTTGAGCCTGGTATTCTACTTTAAGATTCATACATGAGCTCAATTATGACTGGTTCTCTTTAAAGCAGAATACTATATATGGATGACGGGTCACGTGGCACACACCTCTCCACCCGCAGGCGGTACAGCAGACATCACACTCACACATCACCCATATTGAGAAAGAAGTACACACAGTCTGTATGTGGGTTAAAGTGGAACTCTGGAAGCAACAAAAAAAAAAAAAGTCTATAATGACCGCGGTCCACATGTTTTCTGTACTGGTCTCCATCTGAGTTCCTGAAGACAACCATTTTCTTAGACTACAATTCTGCACTTTCAAATTTGCCTCCTGAGTCTACACCATCTAAGCCTCTCTTCCAGGTGCCCCCAGTGTCTGAAATATGGATGTTTTAGTAGCAGGCTGTGTCACTCACTCCCTTCCTGTACGTCACCTGGAGTTACACTTCAAAATATCAGCAATCAGCATCCTCAGCTGAACGGCCTCAGACGAAGGGCCTCAGACGAAGGGACTCAGATGAAGGGACTCAGACGAAGGGACTCAGATAACCTCAGATGAACGTTCTCAGATGAAGGGCGTCAGACGAAGGGACTCAGACGAAGGGACTCAGATAACCTCAGATGAACGTTCTCAGATGAAGGGCGTCAGATGAAGGGTCTCAGATGAATGGACTCAGATGAAGGGCCTCAGATGAAGGGCCTCAGATAACCTCAGATGAACATTCTCAGATGAAGGGCCTCAGATGAAGGGCCTCAGATGAAGGGTCTCAGATGAATGGACTCAGATGAAGGGCCTCAGTTAAATGACCTCAGATGAAGGGCCTCAGATAACCTCAGATGAACGTTCTCAGATGAAGGGCCTCATAAAACGGCCTCAGATGAACATTCTCAGATGAAGGGCCTCAGATGAATGGACTCAGATGAAGGGCCTAAGTTAAATGATCTCAGATGAAGGGCCTCAGATAACCTCAGATGAACATTCTCAGATGAAGGGCCTCCTAAAACGGTCTCAGATGAAGGGCCTCAGATGAAGGGCCTCAGATGAAGGGCCTCAGATGAAGGGCCTCAGATGAAGGGACTCAGATGAAGGGACTCAGATGAAGGGCCTCAGATAACCTCAGATGAACATTCTCAGATGAAGGGCCTCAGATGAATGGACTCAGATGAAGGGCCTCAGTTAAACGACCTCAGATGAAGGGCCTCAGATAACCTCAGATGAACGTTCTCAGATGAAGGGCCTCATAAAACGCCCTCATAAAACGGTCTCAGATGAAGGGCCACAGATGAAGGGCCTCAGATGAAGGGCCTCAGATAACCTCAGATGAACGTTCTCAGATGAAGGGCCTCATAGGAACATTCTCAGATGAAGGGCCTCATAGGAACATTCTCAGATGAAGGGCCTCATAAAACGCCCTCATAAAACGGTCTCAGATGAACGTTCTCAGATGAAGGGCCACAGATGAAGGGCCTCAGATGAAGGGCCTCAGATGAAGGGCCTCAGATGAACGTTTTCAGATGAAGGGCCTCAGATGAGTGGTCTCAGCTCATTGGTGAGGATATACCGCTTGCCGTCCCAATGAAAATGGCTGGGGGTCCCAGAAGTAGACCCACCGGGGAACTCAAAACAAGAGCTGAGCTCGAACGCCAGCGAGGACTTCACAAGGCCCACTCCGCCGCTCTTCTCCGGCGCAGGGTGATACACCCGCCCGTTTTCTGGAAGCATCACGAGTTTCTCTGGTTCAAAGACCACCGCCAGCTTGTCCCCTCCACCGCAGTACGACAACTTCTGGAGTCCCGAGCTCTCCTCCCGCAGGAGGTGTGTGAAGACGATGGGGCGGTCATCGCAGCGGATGTAGTTGTGTTCCCTGCCGCACGGCGAGATGTACGGGAACTCCTCCTCATAGCGGCCGCTCCGGTTCCTCCGCACTTGTTTGAAGAAGAAAACCAGGAACTGTTTATCTGAAAAACAGAGGAATGTGTCAGAGATATGTACATGTCTAATAATAATGGTGTACAACACTGCGGTATATGTCAGAGCTATATAATGTATAATAATAGTAATAGTGTGTGACTGTGGAGGGGACATTAGAGTGTAAGCTCCTCCGGTACAGAGACTGATGTGACTGGCTCTGTGTTCTCTGTGTCAGAGATATATACATGTCTAATAAAAATGGTGTACAACACTACGGTATATGTCAGAGCTATATAATGTATAATAATAATGGTGTACAACACTACGGTATATGTCAGAGTTATATACATGTCCAATAATAATGGTGTACAACCAGGGGCAGACTGACCATTCGGGCACTTGGGCACTGCCCGAGGGCCCCATGCCACTAAGGGGCCCCATCAGGGTTGCCAGCCTCAATAAAACCAGGGACAGTATGCAAAAAAAAAAATTTTTAAATCCTGTTTACAGCTGCCCCGCCTCTCCAGTACCTTTTCAGTGTGTGTGTGTGTATATATATTGTGTGTGTGTATATATTGTGTGTGTGTGTGTGTGTGTGTGTATATTGTGTGTGTGTGTACTGTGTGGCCCCATAATCTATTGCCTGGGGGCCCCATAATCTCCTATTTCCCAGGGGCCCCATAATCTTCTCCTATTGCCCGGGGGCCCCATAATCTCTTATTGCCCGGGTGTCCCATGAGTTGTCAGTCTGCCCCTGTGTACAACACTACGGTATATTTCAAGAGCTATACAATGTATAATAATAGTGTATGACTGTGGGGGGGACATTAGAGTGTAAGCTCCTCTGGTACAAGGACTGATGTGACTGGCTCAGTGTTCTCAGTACAGCACTGCGGTATATGTCAGAGCTATAGAAATGTATAATATCAGTGCGTGGCTGTAGGGGGACATTAGAGTGTAAGCTCCTGTGGTACAGAGACTGATATGACTATCTCAGTGTTATCTGTACAGCGCTGCGGTATATGTCAGAGCTATAGAAATGTATAATAATAGTGTGTGACTGTGGGGGGGACATTAGAGTGTAAGCTCCTGTGGTACAGAGACTGATATGACTGGCTCAGTGTTCTCTGTACAGCGCTGCGGTATATGTCAGAGCTATAGAAATGTATACAATAAATGATTTATGACAGCGCGGTATACATAGAGGGAATCGGTGGAATCTTGCATTGCATTATGGGAAGGTTTTCTCTCTATGCAGCCTCTTCCACCTGACTGATGGTGATAAGAGACTTGGGGGAACCATCAAAGCGTTGCTCCTCGGAAAGGAGTGCAGTTTTCTTTCCTTGAATGATAATAGGATTTGTTCTGTGTACAGTGTGGGAAGGAGATCATTCTTAGCGGAGTTCTCCTTTAATAGAAATTTGCCATTTCTCTCACATTTTGATCGAGCTTCCAGACAATCCGTCCCCCAGAATTCTGCATACAGTACGGACAATGGGGGACGTGACCTGGAAGGAGGACAATGTCCTGATTTTGTCCGATGCTAATCCATAAGCTCACAACTGCATCGTCCACGGGTGCCGGAGCTCGCTGCGATCCCAGCGCTGACTCACCGCTGCCCCCTACTGAGCGTTGATGGCACTGCTATAGGCAGATATACAAAGGGATTGATTTACTACGGGCAAACAGACTGTGCGCTATGTAAGTGAAACTGCACTCATTTAGCTCAGAGCTTAGGAAAGGTGGTGAAACTATAAAGAATACCCAATCAGGTGCAAGGAAGAAAAAAAATGCATTTTTGCTTGCACAGGATTGGATGATGCGAGTCAGCAGAGCTTCCCCTCATGTACTAAGCTCTGGAGCAACTGTACTTGCAAAGTACAAGCAAAGTACACAGTCTATTTGCCTTCAGTAAATCAACCCATTTGTGTTTGCTTATGGAAGTTCCAGTAACAACCAGAAGGGGGCAGTGGTGAGTGCTGCATATTTTATAATTGTAGAGTTTATTCTCATCTTGTATCTATAGAAAACAAGAAGGAATCGTATATTGTACCCATCAGGAATGTCACTCCTTTGTCATTTATAGTGGTAGAAAAGTGCAAAATAATAAAAATTGGGCCCCTGCAGGATAATGTTATGTTTGTTAATCATTTGACCCCCAGGGTCACATATACAGTGCCTGGAAAAAGTATTCATACCCCTTGAACTTCCCCACATTTTGTCAGGTTACATCCAAAAAAACGTAAATGTATTTTATTGGGATTTTATGTAATAGACCAACACAAAGTGGCTCATAATTGTGAAGTGGAAGGAAAATGATAAATGGTTTTCAAAATTGTTTACAAATAAATATGTGAAAATTGTGGGGGGGGGGGGGGGGCATTTGTATGGCGCCCCCCGGAGTCAATACTTTGTAGAACCGCCTTTCTCTGCAATTACAGCTACAAGTCTTTTTGGGGATGTCTCTACCAGCTTTGCACATCTAGAGAGGACATTTCTGCCCATTCTTCTTCTTTGTAAAATATCTCAAGCTCTGTCAGATTGGATGGAGAGCGTCTGTGATCAGCAATTTTCAAGTCTTACCACAGATTCTCAATGGGATTTAGGTCTGGACTGTGACTGGGCCATTCTAACACATGAATATGCTTTGATGTAAGCCATTCCATTGTAGCTCTGGCTGGATGTTTCGGGTCGTTGTCCTGCTGGAAGGTGAACGTCCGCCCCGGTCTCATGTCTTTTGAACAGGTTTGCTTCTATGGACACATGCATTATGGTTCAGCCCCCCCCCCCCCCTGCTTTCTTATCATAATATTTGATTGACAGCAGCAGGAACCAATGCTGCTGCTCTCACTGAATCCAGTGAGGGAGGAGAGAGAGAGGGAGAGAGAGCAGTGCATTTGCTCTCTTGCACATCGCGGGATCGCAATCTGGCTCAAGTAAATATCTGGGGAGCCAACAAAAGTTTTTTTTTTTTTTTTACCATAAATGCAGAGAATGCATGAAGGTAAAAAAAAAAAAAAATCCTTCATCTACATTAAGAAGGCTGTATTTGGATTGTAACTCCCACATGTGGTGCTGAGCCTCTGCAATTGAAAGAACTGAAATGCGGTGAAGTGAAAGGGGGTGGGGCCAGGGACACAGCTGGGGAGGAAAGAGCTAGATGATGGTGGATGTCCTCCAGCCAAGAAATGAGGCGGGGCTCTGTCTGACATGCTGCAGCTTCTAATGCACATTGTGAGAGGCTCACAGTATGCAGTGAAATCAGACGGCAGACATTTCAGCCCAGGATGTACAAGACCCTCTCCATCCATCATATGTACACACAGGACACCCCGGGCCACACGGCACAGCGCAGGCAGCAGAGACGCGCGTACAGCTGACGGAAATCAATGTATTATATGATGAGATCTGTTATCGCAGGCAGATGGGGAGCTGCAATCAGCGGTCTAATGAGACAGAAAATTCCAACTAAAACCAAATTATAACAAATTAAAATCCGCTAAACTTTCCTGAGAATGGAGAGAGTGCCATCCAACACAGCGGGGTAATCAGAGAGACAGCTAGGGGGTGGGGGGCAGACAGAGAGACGTGGGGAGGGGGCACTGGGGTAAGAGAGAGATGCCGGGGATGGGGGGGGGAGAAGAGGGCAAGAAGAGAGATATTGGGGGGCACTGGGGTGGGAGAGATAGACCAGAAGGGGTAAAGAGAAATATTGGGATGGCAGAGACAGAACAGAAAGCATAAGGAGATATTGGGGGGCAGGGTGGTGGGAGAGATAGACCAGAAAGCATTAAGAGAGATATTGGGAGGGGGGGCATAGGGGAGGAGGGAGAGACAGAGCAGAAGGCATAAAAAGAGATAATGGGGGGTCACCGGGGTGGGGGAGACAAACCAGTAGGCGTAAAGAGAGATAATGGGGGGGGGGCACTGGGGTGGGGGAGACAGACCAAAGGTGTAAAGAGAAATATTGGGGTGAGAGAGACAGAACAGAAAGCATAAAGAGATATTGGGGGGCAGGGTGGTGTGAGAGAGACCAGAAGGCATAAAGAGAGATATTGGAGGAAGAAATAGATTTTGGGGGGCACCGGAGTGGGAGAGACAGGCCAGAAGGTGTAAAGAGAGATAATGGGGGGGGGGGGGAGTAGGGGTGGAGAGAGAGACAGACCAGAAGGCGTAAAGGGAGATATTGGAGGAAAAAAGAGATATTGGGGGGCACTGGGGTGGGAGAGACAGAACAAAAGGCGTAAAGATCGATATGGGGGAGGGGCAGTGGAGGAGAGAAATAGACCAGAAGGGGTAAAGAGAGATATTGAGTGCAAGTGGGGTAGCAAAGATGCTGGGGGGTGGGGAGAGACAGGAGGTCAGAAAGAGAGACATGGGGGGGGGCACATCTTTGCAATGCGGGAACATGAGCATTACTGCAACAGACATAAATACGCATGTTGCGAATTGTGGTGTCATTCAATCCTAATGACCCCCAGCGCACCTTGCCAACCCATGGTAACAAACAATCACGCATTGAGGAGCACTGCATTTGATAAAAAAAAGATCCATGCACTTTTTTTTTTTTTTGGTGCATGTAAGGATGAGCAGTACAGCTCAGCATTCTCCCCCCACCCAGCATTAGCTTAGCTAAGTCTGCTCCCCCTCCCAGCAGGGACACAGTAGCTCTGCTCCCCCTCTCAGCAGATCAGCACCCCCTCACAACAGTGACACTGCTTACGTTTAACTTTTATTTTTATTTTTTTTTAAGACTGAAGATCCTCTTTAAGCACAAACCAGTTGCTCAGGAGAGGAGAGAATATTGTGCTGAATAAAATCCCTGCTTCTACAGTTTACTTTGAAGTTGAATTACTCCACAGGGCCTGCGGGTACAGAGGTCAGTCAGGGCTTGTTGTAAAGTTTCAGTTTGTCACTCCACATGGAATTACAATGAAAAAGACATAAAGCTTCAACGTGCAGAAGGATGGCACCTCAACCACAATGTGAAGAAGAGGGGTGGCACCTCAACACAATGTGCAGAAGAGGGATGGCACCTCAGCACAACACTAAGAAGAGGGATGGCACCTCAACTACAATGTGAAGAGGTATGGCACCTCAACACAAAGTGCAGAAGAGGGGTGGCACCTCCACACAATATGCAGAAGAGGGGTGGCACCTCAGCACAACATGCAGAAGAGGGGTGGCACCTCAGCACAACATGCAAAAGAGGTATGGCACCTCAACACAAAGTGCAGAAGAGGGGTGGCACCTCAGCACAACATGCAGAAGAGGGGTGGCACCTCAGCACAACATGCAGAAGAGGGGTGGCACCTCAGCACAACATGCAGAAGAGGGGTGGCACCTCAGCACAACGTGCAGAAGAGGGGTGGCACCTCAGCACAACATGCAGAAGAGGGATGGCACCTCAGCACAACGTGCAGAAGAGGGGTGGCACCTCAGCACAACATGCAGAAGAGGGGTGGCACCTCAGCACAACATGCAGAAGAGGTATAGCACCTCAGCACAACATGCAGAAGAGGGGTGGCACCTCAGCACAACATGCAGAAGAGGGGTGGCACCTCAACACAACATGCAGAAGAGGGGTGGCACCTCAGCACAACATGCAGAAGAGGGGTGGCACCTCAGCACAACATGCAGAAGAGGGGTGGCACCTCAGCACAACGTGCAGAAGAGGGGTGGCACCTCAGCACAACATGCAGAAGAGGGATGGCACCTCAGCACAACATGCAGAAGAGGGGTAGCACCTCAGCACAACATGCAGAAGAGGGGTGGCACCTCAGTACAACATGCAGAAGAGGAGTAGCACCTCAGCACAACATGCAGTAGAGGAGTAGCACCTCAGCACAACATGCAGAAGAGGAGTAGCACCTCAGCACAACATGCAGAAGAGGAGTAGCACCTCAGCACAACATGCAGTAGAGGGGTGGCACCTCAGCACAACATGCAGAAGAGGGGTGGCACCTCAGCACAACATGCAGAAGAGGGGTGGCACCTCAGCACAACATGCAGAAGAGGGGTGGCACCTCAGCACAACATGCAGTAGAGGGGTGGCACCTCAGCACAACATGCAGTAGAGGGGTGGCACCTCAGCACAACATGCAGTAGAGGGGTGGCACCTCAGCACAACATGCAGAAGAGGGGTGGCACCTCAGCACAACATGCAGAAGAGGGGTGGCACCTCAACACAACATGCAGAAGAGGGGTGGCACCTCAGCACAACATGCAGAAGAGGGGTGGCACCTCAGCACAACATGCAGAAGAGGGGTGGCACCTCAGCACAACGTGCAGAAGAGGGGTGGCACCTCAGCACAACATGCAGAAGAGGGATGGCACCTCAGCACAACATGCAGAAGAGGGGTAGCACCTCAGCACAACATGCAGAAGAGGAGTAGCACCTCAGCACAACATGCAGTAGAGGAGTAGCACCTCAGCACAACATGCAGAAGAGGAGTAGCACCTCAGCACAACATGCAGTAGAGGAGTAGCACCTCAGCACAACATGCAGAAGAGGAGTAGCACCTCAGCACAACATGCAGTAGAGGGGTGGCACCTCAGCACAACATGCAGAAGAGGGGTGGCACCTCAGCACAACATGCAGAAGAGGGGTGGCACCTCAGCACAACATGCAGAAGAGGGGTGGCACCTCAGCACAACATGCAGTAGAGGGGTGGCACCTCAGCACAACATGCAGTAGAGGGGTGGCACCTCAGCACAACATGCAGTAGAGGGGTGGCACCTCAGCACAACATGCAGAAGAGGGGTGGCACCTCAGCACAACATGCAGTAGAGGGGTGGCACCTCAGCACAACATGCAGAAGAGGGGTGGCACCTCAGCACAACATGCAGAAGAGGGGTGGCACCTCAGCACAACATGCAGAAGAGGGGTGGCACCTCAGCACAACGTGCAGAAGAGGGGTGGCACCTTGACACAATGTGCAGAAGAAGGGTAACACCTCAACACAATGTGTAGGAGAGGGATGGTACCTCAATACAACGTGCAGAAGAGGGATGGCACAACATAATTCTGGGCAAATATTTTTTAAACTGGGGGCTCGACCCTTGAATGGAAGTCGCCTCATCTATTGGCAGGATTCTGTTGATCTACCAGATTGAAATCAGCCTGTGTGTGACCAGAATAACGCACCACATAGATTCCGTCTTCCTCTTACAGTCAGCTGACATAACGGCGCAGCAGAACAGACTGCGGCCCCCCGGCCCCCGGCAGGCGGAGTGGTAATTATATTTCCGCACATTAGGAAATGTGTTATATTAATATGTTGCTGATTGAACACATTAGTGGATAATACAGGAGATGGTTGGGGGGAGCTGCGAAGACAATCAGGGAGTACACCTCTGCACTCATTACATGATGGGGGATCAGCAGTTTCAAGCATCAGTAAACCTAAAATAGGCGATTATTTAACCCTTTGCGCCCACAATTTGAAAATTCCAATCTAGTCTGACATTAACCAATGAACTGTTTTAAAGTTTTTTTTTTTTGTAGAAGGGTTAAAACCCCTGCCAGTGCCTCACCTGGGAGATTTCCCTTCACTTCCTGTCTTGGAGACACAACAGGAAGTAAAAGTTAAATCCTCTTGTAGACAACTTTCACCAGATTCTTTCTGTTCTGGTGGATTTCCAATCTCCAGGACAAATATGGAGGGTGACCCTCCCCAGCAGGACACAGACAGTGACTTTCCGTACTCCATCCAAAAAAGTCCAGAGTCTTCGGCTTGACATGGACTCTTCCCATTTGCTGTCCAGCAGCATAATTTTCTCAGGATACAGAAGAGAGGTCTGCAGTGGTGACATTAATGTGAGGGGACTGTTGAGGACTGGCCACCATGGGCACTTCTTCAGCTCTGGATTAACAGTGACCGCACCTGAAAATGGCACGGCAAGGGACCTGGACAAAAGGACTTAGGTGAGCAGTGCCAAGACAAGGGCACTAGTAAGCAGCACAATCCTTAGACCTGCTGGCTCTAGATGCACTTCCTGGCTGTGAGCACCAACCCGGCAAGTGTAGCGAAGTCTCCTTCACAGCCCCCCCTTTGCGTTTTGTCCCTTGACGTCCTCAAGGTGCCGAATGAACACCGCCACTGGGAACAGGGAACTAGATAGGAAACAAAGTTCGCACTTATGCAGAGTTCTGGGCTCTAGAATATCGATTCTGAATAGAGAAAGATGGTTCTTTCACCAGGTTTTGGTATTCCTAGATTGGGTCCTGAAGTTTGGAGATCTCAAAGCGTTTTGGGAGGGAAGGAATCTCCAACCCAGTGTCTGGGTCTTACAGATGAGCCAGCCAAGTTATAATGAAGGACTTGGTTCAGAGCTCCTGGTGGGATGGGAGAGCCCCGAGCAAGTCACGGAAAGTCGACAGGGGATGGGGGAGTCCCCACTCGCTGCTTATAATAGCAATCAAGCGGCTAGTTAGCCCCTCCGATTGCTATTACGAGCTGACCCATGGCTCTAAAAAATAGTGACCGGGTGATACCTGCAGCTTCATCTATCATCCTGGTATAACGATGACCTACAAGGTACGTGACTGCTCAGCAAGAGGCTCGGGGAGATCAGCAAATTGTTGGGGGTCCCAGGGCTCGCAGTTGGAGCAGTAGTCACATTACTGGGTGTCCCTGGAAGCAATCGGTTCCACCAGACAGCCGCCAGTTGGCTTGTTAGATTTATACACACTCTTTGTCCCCTCTCCACCTCGTCCAATCAGAGAACACTTTTCATTAATTGAGAAAATTCAACGTGCTCCCTGAATGGTGCCCGTGCTGAGCGAGCGACCTCCTGCATTCACGATCCAGCAGGACAAACCAATGTAACTATGTAAAATAATATCTAAACATCAGATTTAATGTCTTATGTATGTCAGAGTGCTATGTGCGCGCCCCCGTCCTCTTCTTAGCTGAGACTTTGGCTGCAGTAGAGTCTCCGACTGTCAACCGCCTTGAGAAATAAAGCTGATCTGAGGATTCCAACCCTCCGGCCTGCGTCCCCCGTACTGATCCCCGCCGCACTGACCGCTAATCCCATGGAGGGAATACACCAGCTGTCACCCCCACTCACATCTCTGTTTCTGGGAGTCTTTCACATACGGAGTTTCCAGCATTTCAGGAAACGTCTTCTATTAGTAAACCTTTTAGGTTTCATGAAGCCAGAATATTCTAGCAGCAGTAACACCTCACTAGGGAGGAGTCATTTTAAAACTAGGACAGATCTACGTACACTCCGCAATGCAGTTCATGGCAATCATCACTGGCGGGATGGAGAATGTAGACATGTGCAAGAAAAGTCTTCATATGAGGGAGGAAGAAATTCTGACCTGGTGGAGGCGCTGCAGAGTTATGGTTCTAAAAAAAAAAAAGTTGAGGTTTGGAACATGTTAGGACCTTTCTGGAGACTTCTTCAGGGTAAAGGCTTTCCAATAGGAATGCCCCGACGACGTTCCTATTGGACGAAGCGCAGCGTAGGGTGGAGCTCTGACGTCCCGACACTGTAACGGCCCCTTACGACGTTCTTATTGGACGAAAAGCCGCATAGGGTGGAGCTCTGATGTCCCAACACTGTAACGGCCCCTGAAGATGGACGAAAAGTCACGTAGGGTGGAGCTCTGACATTACGACACTTTAACGTACCGACTGCGGCCATCTTTGTGGTCGGAAACATCTGCTATCCATGACGAATTGCAAATTTTGATATGTCTGTTTTTATTTATCAAAATGTGAGTACCCTGGCTTTTTATAAGGAATAAATTGACCTTGCTTTTAAATACTACACCATGAGGAGTTTCTTTCTTGTATCCTATGCATGTACCTATGAATTACCATTGAGTGGGACGACAAGATCCAGCCTTCTATGATCCAATAGAAGTGGTTCCGTGGTGCTGTGGATATATCATGCTTGTTTGACCACCTGTAATTCAGTGGTCCATTTCCTTTGGTAAGAGGCCCCGGTGTGTTGATGTTCGGTGGAGGATAATCTCATGTTCACTTAATGCCCCGTACACACCATCAGAATTTTGGTCGGAAAAAGCTCTGATGGTTTTTCGGACAGAATTGCGACAGAATTTTGCTCAAGCTGTCTTGCATACACACGGTCACACCAAATTCCGACCGTCGAGAACGCGGTGACGCACAATACATACGACAGGACTAGAACAAGGAAGTACAATAGCCAGTAGCCAATAGCTTCCATCTTGTAGTTGAATCTGAGAATGCGTGAGTTTTTGCACATCGGAATTGCATTAACACGATCGGAATTTCCGTCGGAAAAATTGAGAACCTGCTATCAATCTTTCGCAGGCCGAATTGTGCAGACAGAGATACAATAATGCGGCGTACACACAGTCAGAATTTTGGCCAGCAAAATTCAGATGGAGCGTACACATGGTCGCATTTTGTGATGAAAAGCTGTCATCGGTCTTTTGCTGGCCGAAATTCCAACAGTGTGTACGCAGCATTATTGTTTCTCTGTCTGCACCGTGGGTGGTTCCAGTATTTACCCTGAACAATGGGGATGCTTCTAGCACTGCATATATTTAACCTTTGTTCTTCAGGATTAGTGTTCAAAAACTTCTGATAAAAAAATACAGATAAGGTCCTGAACAGTGGGGGGCCGGCCATACACATGTCCATGTGGCGGTGTGATGTCAGCATCCTAAACTCCACTCAATGCGTTTCGCGCTCTAACAAATCATCAGGGGGTCAAAGAGTGCTGATTGCAACAATTCCCATATATATATATATATATATATATATATATATATATATATATATACACACATATATATATATACATATACACATATCCACACACACACAGTATATACACATCTCAATTAGACTGAATTGAATGGAGCTGTTAAAACGGTAGCTAATTTCTTTAGTGGTGCATTAAAATTAAAATTCCGGTGCCGAAACCGAAAATTCAGGATGCACTTAGACGAAAACGAAATTGATCGTTTTATAAAAAAAATATATATATATTTAAAAAAATAACTATATTATATAACTGGACTTTTTAACCACTAAAGGACCGGAAGGATTTTCCCCCTTAATGATCGGTGCACTTTTTGCAATACGGCACTGCATCACTTTAACTGACAATTCCGCGGTCATGCAGCGCTGTACCCAAACAAAATGTATGTCCTTTTTCCCCCCACAAATAGAGCTTTCTTTTGGGGGTATTTGATCACCTCTGCGGTTGTTATTTTTTGTGCTATAAACAAAAAAAAAAAAGTGTCAATTTTGAAAAAAAAAAAAAAACGTTAAAAAAAATAATTTCTTCATCAGTTTAGGCCGATACGTATTCTTCTACATATTTTTGGCAAAAAATAAATCGCAATAAGCGTATATTGATTGGTTTGCGCAGAAGTTATAGCATCTACAAAATAGGGGACAGATTTATGGCAATTTTATTATTTTTTTTTACTAGTAATGGTGGTGATCAGCGATTTTTAGCGGGACTGCGACATTGCAGCGGACAGTTTGGACACTTTTTTGGGACCATTGACATTTACACAGCGATCAGAGCTAAAAACAGGCACTGATTACTGTATAAATGTCACTGACAGGGAAGGGGTTAATACTAGGAGGCGATCAAGGGGTTAAATGTGTTCCCTAGGAGGTGTTTCTAACTGTGGGGGGAGGGGACTGACTGGAGGAGAGAGATCGCTGTCCCTGATCACTAAAAAAAAGCAGATTTCGCTCTCTCCTCCTCTTTTTTTTTTTTTAAGTCATCATCTACAAATACTGCGGCCGCTGTCTTTTAAAATATGGACACTTACCTGTCCAGGGCGCCCGCGATGATGGCACCCGAAGCCGTACTGTCTCTCGGCTCCCGGGTGGAGGCGCTGCCATCTTCGGTAAGGAATCAGGAAGTGAAACCTTGCGACTTCACAGCCTGGTTCCCTAACGCACATGTGCGAGTTGTGCTGTGCGTCCTCACTGGTCCCTGCTGTCTTATAGACCCCACATCTCTCCATAAGGAGGACCTGTCACGCAGTATTCCTATTACAAGGGATGTTTACATTCTTCGTAACAGGAAAAAAATGTTATCTAAAATATTTTTTTTAAAGAGAAAGTGTAAAAAAATAAAATAAAAAGTAAAATAAAGAATGAACAACAAAAAAAAAATTTAGAGCGCACCCGTGTGCTCACGCACAGAAGCGAACCCACATATGTAAAGGGCGTTCAAATCACACATGTGAGGTATCACAGCATGCATTAGAGCGAGAGCAATAATTCTAGCCCTGGACCTTCTCTGTAACTCTAAAGAGGTAACCTGTAAAAAAAATTTAAGCGTCACCTATGGAGATTTTTAAGTACCAAAGTTTGGCGCCATTCCATGAGTGTTTTGAAGCGTGACATGTCGGGTATCTATTTACTCAGCGTAACATCAATTGGTATAACTTTTCTGTTTTTTTTTTTTTATGCATGAAACAGTTTTTCCTTAACCACTTCCCAACCGGCGCAAGCCGATGTACGTCGGCAGAATGGCACGGGCAGGCATTGTGGCGTACAGGTACGTCCAATCTTGAATGCCGCCCTGCCATTGCGAGCACACTGTCGGCGGCATTTTTGCATGCTGGTCGGGACCCCCGTGAGTTCCGGTTGCGGGTCCCGCGGACTCGATCGCCGCGGGCATACCCGCGATCGTCTCACGGGGCGGCTGAAATGGGATATGCCGTTGTAAACAGCATCTCCCCGTTCTGCCTAGCAACAAGTGACGCTGATCTCTGCTCCATGTGATTGGAGCAGAGATCAGTGTTCACTAAAAGAAAGCCCAGCCCCCAACAGTTAGTAACACACCCCTAGGAACACTTAACCCCTACACTGCCACCCACTGGTTAACCCCTTCACTGCCAATGTCATTTACACAGGAATCACTGCATTTGTATAGCAGTGATTGCTGTATAAATGACAATGGTCCCAAAAATGTGTCAAAAATGTCCGATGTGTCCGCCATAATGTCCCAGTCACAATAAAAATCGCTGATCGCCGCCATTACTAGTAAAAAAAAAATTATTAATAAAAATGCCTAAAACTATCCCCTATTTTGTAAACGCTATAACTTTTGCGCAAATCAATCAATAATCGCTTATTGCGATTTTTTTTACCAAAAATATGTAGAAGAATACGTATCGGCCTAAACTGAGGGAAAAAAATGTTTTTTTTATATATTCTTGGGAATATTTATTATAACAAAAAGTAAAAAATGCGTTTTTTTCCAAAATTGTCGCTCTATTTTTGTTCATAACACAAAAAATAAAAACCGCAGGGGTGATCCAATACCACCAAAAGAAAGCTCTATTTGTGGGAAAAAAGGACGTCAATTTTGTTTGAGAGTCACGTCGCATGACCGCGCAACTGTCAGTTAAAGCGACGCAGTGCCGAATCGTGGTCTGGTCTTTGGCAAGCAAAATGGGGGCTGAAGTGGTTGAAAAAAAAAGTCTTTGAAAAAAAATTGCTGAGCAAATACTGTGCGGCATAAGTTGCAACGACCGCCATTTTATTCCCTAGGGCAGTGATGGCGAACCTTGGCACCCCAGATATTTTAGAACTACATATCCCAAGATGCTCAACTACATTGCAGAATGCCTGAGCATTATGGGGAAACGTAGTTCCAAAACATTTGGGGTGCCAAGGTTCTCCATCACTGCCCCTAGGGTCTCTGCTGAATAAACACATATATTATTTGGGTTCTGAGTAATTTTCTAGAAAAAAATATTTTTTTTTAATGATTTCTACATGTAGGCAGGAAGTGCCAGAAATGGCCCGGATGGGAAGTGGTTAAATAAAAAATAAAAAAAATCAGATTAAAATTTTAAAAAATCAGATTTTTTTTTTTAACCACTTGGCGCCCAAGGTACGTCATATGACGTTGTGGGCTTTGTGGTGGTATATCTGAATGATGCCTGAGGCCATAGACATCATTCAGATATCAGCATTTTCAACCGGTGATCCCCTGCACCATAAGAACGATCATAGCGGCTGTTTCACCGCTTGATCGTTCTTACGGGCGGCGGGAGTTGACGTCCTCTCCCCTCCCGCCGCCCTCCGGTGCTTCTACCGACTCACCGCTTCCATTGGCGATCACAGGATCCGCCGGCCCCCCGGATGGTATCAGAGATTTCCGGTGGACCAGATGGTCCCCGGAGTCTCTATGATCTTTTCGGAGGCCGGGCACGATGTTATGACGTCCCGCCCGGCCTCTGCATTAAAAATAACGGCGCCACATTGGCTGGGAAGCCGTGATCTTTTTTTAGTTTTTTTTTATTGATTTTAGGCTTCCCAGCCTAGAGGTGAGATGTGGGTCTTATTGACCCCCCATATCTCACTGTAAATCGGTCCGATCGTGCCATATTTCTATTACAAGGGATGTTTACATTCCTTGTAATAGGAATAAAAGTAATCAAATTTTTTTTTTTAAAGTGTCAAACTAAAAAAATAAAAGTAAAATTAACAATTAAAAAAAAAAAAAAAAAAAAAAAATGTAAAGCGCCCCTGTCCCCGTGAGCTTGTATGCAGAAGTGAACGCATACGTAAGCCCCGCCCACATATGAAAACGGTTTTTAAAGCACACATGTGAAGAGCGTTAGAGCGAGAGCAATAATTCTAGACCTAGACCTCCTCTGTAACTCAAAACATGTAACCAATAAAAAAAAATTGAAAGTGTCACCTATGGGGATTTTTAAATACCAAAGTTTGGCGCCATTCCACGAGTGCGTGCAATTTTGAAGCGTGACATGTTGGGTATCTATTTACTCAGCGTAACATCAATTGGTATAACTTTTCTGTTTTTTTTTTTTTTATGCATGAAACAGTTTTTCCTTAACCACTTCCCAACCGGCGCACGCCGATGTACGTCGGCAGAATGGCACGGGCAGGCATTGTGGCGTACAGGTACGTCCAATCTTGAATGCCGCCCTGCCATTGCAAGCACACTGTCGGCGGCATGCTTGCATGCTGGTCGGGACCCCCGTGAGTTCCGGTCGCGGGTCCCGTGGACTCGATCGCCGCGGGCATACCCGCGATCGTCTCACGGGGCGGCTGAAATGGGATATGCCGTTGTAAACAGCATCTCCCCGTTCTGCCTAGCAACAAGTGACGCTGATCTCTGCTCCATGTGATTGGAGCAGAGATCAGTGTTCACTAAAAGAAAGCCCAGACCCCAACAGTTAGTAACACACCCCTAGGAACACTTAACCCCTACACTGCCACCCACTGGTTAACCCCTTCACTGCCAGTGTCATTTACACAGGAATCACTGCATTTATATAGCACTGATTGCTGTATAAATGACAATGGTCCCAAAAATGTGTCAAAAATGTCCGATGTGTCCGCCATAATGTCGCAGTCACAAAAAAAAAATCGCTGATCGCCGCCATTACTAGTAAAATAAAAAAATTATTAATAATAATGCCATAAAACTATCCCCTATTTTGTAAACGCTATAACTTTTGCGCAAATCAATCAATAATCTCTTATTGTGATTTTTTTACCAAAAATATGTAGAAGAATACGTATCGGCCTAAACTGAGGGAAAAAAATGTTTTTTTTATATATTCTTGGGAATATTTATTATAACAAAAAGTAAAAAATGCGTTTTTTTCCAAAATTGTCGCTCTATTTTTGTTCATAACACAAAGAATAAAAACCACAGGGGTGATCAAATACCACCAAAAGAAAGCTCTATTTGTGGGAAAAAAAGGACGTCAATTTTGTTTGAGAGTCACGTCGCCACGACCGCGCAATTGTCAGTTAAAGCGACGCAGTGCCGAATCGTGGTCTGGTCTTTGGCAAGCAAAATGGGGGCTGAAGTGGTTGAAAAAAAAAGTCTTTGAAAAAAAATTGCTGAGCAAATACTGTGCGGCATAAGTTGCAACGACCGCCATTTTATTCCCTAGGGCAGTGATGGCGAACCTTGGCACCCCAGATATTTTAGAACTACATATCCCAAGATGCTCAACTACATTGCAGAATGCCTGAGCATTATGGGGAAACGTAGTTCCAAAACATTTGGGGTGCCAAGGTTCTCCATCACTGCCCCTAGGGTCTCTGCTGAATAAACACATATATTATTTGGGTTCTGAGTAATTTTCTAGAAAAAAATATTTTTTTTTAATGATTTCTACATGTAGGCAGGAAGTGCCAGAAATGGCCCGGATGGGAAGTGGTTAAATAAAATAAAAAAAAAAATCAGATTAAAATTTTAAAAAATCAGATTTTTTTTTTTTTAACCACTTGGCGCCCAAGGTACGTCATATGACGTCATGGGCTTTGTGGTGTTATATCTGAATGATGCCTGAGGCCATAGACATCATTCAGATATCAGAATTTTCAGCTGGTGATTCCCTGCACCATAAGAACGATCATAGCGGCTTTTCCACCGCTTGATCGTTCTTACGGGCGGCGGGAGTTGACGTCTTCTCCCCTCCCGCCGCCCTCCGGTGCTTCTACCGACTCACCGCTTCCATTGGCGATCACAGGATCCGCCGGCCCCCGGATGGTATCAGAGATTTCCGGTGGACCAGATGGTCCCCGGAGTCTCTATGATCTTTTCGGAGGCCGGGCACGATGTTATGACGTCACGCCCGGCCTCTGCATTCAAAATAACGGCGCCACCTTGGCTGGGAAGCCGTGATCTTTTTTTAGTTTTTTTTTATTGATTTTAGGCTTCCCAGCCTAGAGGTGAGATGTGGGTCTTATTGACCCCCCATATCTCACTGTAAATCGGTCCGATCGTGCCATATTTCTATTACAAGGGATGTTTACATTCCTTGTAATAGGAATAAAAGTAATCAAATTTTTTTTTTTAAAGTGTCAAACTAAAAAAATAAAAGTAAAATTAACAATTAAAAAAAAAAAAAAAAAAAAAATGTAAAGCGCCCCTGTCCCCGTGAGCTTGTATGCAGAAGTGAACGCATACGTAAGCCCCGCCCACATATGAAAACGGTTTTTAAAGCACACATGTGAAGAGCGTTAGAGCGAGAGCAATAATTCTAGACCTAGACCTCCTCTGTAACTCAAAACATGTAACCAGTAAAAAAAATTGAAAGTGTCACCTATGCGGATTTTTAAATACCAAAGTTTGGCGCCATTCCACGAGTGCGTGCAATTTTGAAGCGTGACATGTTGGGTATCTATTTACTCGGCGTATCTTCATCTTTCACATTATGCAAAAAAATTGGCCTAACTTTACTGTTTTTTATTTTAAAGCATGAAAAAAACTTGTTCGAAAAATTGCTGCGCAAATACCGTGCGAGATACAAAGTTGTAACAACCGCCATTGTATTCTCTAGGGTCTTTGCTAAAAAAAAAAACAACATATATAATGTTTGGGGGTTCTATGTAATTTTCTAGCATAAAAATGATGAATTTTACATGTAGGAGAGAAATGTCAGAATTGGCCTGGGCGCGAAGTGGTTAAATCATTGATTTTTATCCACCCTGGTCAGCTACGAAGAACGTGTTCCATCACCCGCCTCTTATTCCTCTCGCTCTTATTTATCTCTTATGGCTTTTAGGATTATACAAGTAAACCGCTTTTACAAAAAATGGAAAAGCAGATATCGCAAAAAGGTTTTTTATTTTTTTTTGCAAAGTACAAATTGAGTTTCTATTTTATGAATGCAGTGAAAACATTTGAAATGGGTTTAGTATATCTCGTAAAATCCATTTCTCCTACAAGACTCTCCTGCATGTGCCACCAGCCGTGATCTGGATGATGGTGCAGATCCTTGTACTCCCCCAGTAAATGTCAGGCCCCCCCATCCTCTGCCGTATTCAGCCAAATCTATGATAACATTATATCGTCAGTGTACCTGGCAGGCCAACAGATTTCGCCGTGTTGGCGCTCATTAGAAGGCCGCTATAATGGGGAGAGTTGTGGGGAAGCATGACTTGTGTGATTACCATTTACCACCTTAGTAAACACAATTTAGAGCGTTTCCTCCCAGCAGTCATGAAACCGCTCTGTTAATGTGTCCTCATAAACCGTTCCTGCCTAATACTCACCGCTAATGTCTTCCTAATGGAGAGCAGCTGTTTTTTCCGCTCCGGCTTGGAGCTTGCAGGTTGTAGATTATACGCCGGGAGTTTTGGTGGCGACATTTCCAAAGGTTGCTTAATGTTCTAGGTCAAGGTAATGTGTGGAGTGTGATGACGTGATACCAGCCTGTACTGTCAATGTCAGGTACAACATGCATGCCAGTAGTCTGTTACAGGTTAGAGTGGGCCCTGTAATAGGCGACACCCCTGGTAGATAATGTGGGCTCACCCATTGCAGGAAGTCCAAGTGTCACCCTGGTCAAGCAGTGATGGGATGTCTGGAGGATTGAATTGAATATTCTCCAATCCGATGGGCAGTAGTATATATGTATGGAAGTGACGTGTCCGGTCATGTGACTCCTGATGACGTCAGATGTGCGGACAAAGCGTGTTGGCTGTGGTCCAGCGTGATACGTTACTTTTCCCAAGTGGAGTGCAGCAAGCATCCCTGCTTCCACTTTTACCCTTGAACTTAATCTTCTTCAATCCGATGGGCAGTAGTATATATGTATGGAAGTGACGTGTCCGGTCATGTGACTCCTGATGATGTCATACGTGCTGACGAAACGCGTTGGGTGTGGTCCAGCATGACACGCCACATCCGCCCAGTGGAACGCAGCCAGCGACCCTGCTTCCACTTTTACCATTGTACTCTAAGTGCTATTGTAGTGCTATTTTTTAAATAAACCCTACGTATTTCACTATGGGAGGCGGTTCTCTTCCTTTCAATGCCTTGCTGATGACCGGACATCTGGTGGTTTAAGGCAATCTGCTTTGGAAGCTTTCTTTGCCGAATCGTTGCAGTGACCATGGGGGAGAGACTCTGCGGTATGTGACTCCAGTAATGGGAGTCACAGAGTTCCGGTGAGCAGGCTGTGTGACAGGTGTTGGTGGAGGAAAACCCATGGGCAACTTTATGCACCATTGGAAGCCATTGATGGAAGTTTATGGACACTACACTTTCATACGATTGATTTTTTTGGACACCGCACATTCTACTTGAATGTCCACTGGAGAAATCTGGGGGCAGTCACAAGTATTTATTTGTCTGCACGCTTGCACTTTAGAGTACTTTTAGGAATATTGTTATAGATTTTGCACGTTGATTATGGTCATTTATCTTTGTTTATCCACTGGAGATATCTAGTGGTCATTTATGTTATTGCTCTTAATTTTGCACTTCAAGTTGGTATCAGTTTAACCACTTCAGCTCCGGACCAATAAACACCTTAAGGACCAGAGGTCTTTTTCCAATTTCGCACTGCGCTGCTTTAACTGGTAATTGCGCGGTCATGCAATATTGCACCCAAACGAAATTTGCGTCCTTTTCTTCCCACAAATAGAGCTTTCTTTTGATGGTATTTGATTGCCTCTGCGATTTTTTTTTTTTGCGATATAAATGGAAAAAGAGCGAAAATTTTGAAAAAAAAAGATATTTTCTTCTTTTTGTTATAAGAAAAATCGAATAAACTAAATTTTAGTCATACATTGAGGGCAAAATTTATTCAGCCACATGTCTTTAGTAAAAAAAATGTCAATAAGCGTATATTTTTTGGTTTGCGCAAAAGTTATAGCGTCTACAAACTAGAGTACATTTTCTGGAATTTACACAGCTTTTAATTTATGACTGCCTATCTCATTTCTTGAGGTGCTAAAATGGCAGGGCAGTACAAATCCCCCCCAAATGACCCCATTTTGGAAAGTAGACACCCCAAGGAAATTGCTGATGGGTATGTTGAGCCCATTGAATATTTATTTTTTTTGTCCTAAGGGATTGAATAATGACAAAAAAAAAATTTTTTTTACAAAAAGTTGTCACTAAATGATATATTGCTCACACATGCCATGGTTATATGTGGAATTGCACCCCAAAATATATTCCGCTACTTCTCCCGAGTATGGGGATACCACATGTGTGGGACTTTTTGGGAGTCTAGTCGCGCACGGCACCCCGAAAACCAATCACCACCTTCAGGATTTCTAAGGGTGCAAATTTTTGATTTAACTCCTCACTACCTATCACAGTTTCGAAGGCCATAAAATGCCAAAATAGCACAAAACCCCCCAAAATGACCCCATTTTGGAAAGTAGACACCCCAAGCTATTTACTGAGAGGCATGTTGAGTCCATGGAATATTTTATATTTTGCCACAAGTTGCGGGAATATTACAAACTTTTTTTTTTTGCACAAAGTTGTCACTATGATATATTGCTCACACATGCTATGGGCAGAAGTCAAATTACACCCCAAAATAAATTCTGCTGCTTCTCCCGAGTACGGGGATACCACATGTGGGGGACTTTTTGGGAGCCTAGCCACGTACGGGACCCCGAAAACCAAGCACTGCCTTCCGGATTTAAATATAAAATGCTACCAAAAAACCTGTTAGCGATGGCAGGGATCAGGCCTGACTCTGCGATCGCTGCAGTTATGTGTTTAGTGTTTTGTAAGTGACAGTGATCGATCGATACTGCACTTGGGTGGGCTGGGCAGAGGGGCAAAACGCAGGTGCTAGCAGGTATCTGGGCTGATCCCGCTAACAATGCGTTTTTTTGGAACCCTAAACTGCTGGGGACGCTAGTATAGATCTGATCAGATCAGATATTGATCTGTTCAGATTCTATAGCACTACGGGAGGTGTATGCTTTGCGTGTGGGTGTTAGCGGTACTGGCACTAACCTAGCGCTGCCTGGGGTGACGCAGACCCTTACCCTAAAACCTAATTGATATCACCCGCCGGGTGATCAGGGGGTTAAACCTTTATTGGGTAATAAATGGTGGGTGCCCTGATGCTATAAAAAACAAACTAACCAGAGTCACCCGTAACACTTATACGGTGATCAGTGGTGAAAGGGTTAACTAGGGGCAATCAGGGGGTTCAAATTTTTATTAGGTAGTATATGGGGGTCCCTGGCGCTATATAAAAACCTGACGGGGAACCTAAATAACTAACTGGCTAACCAGCGTCACCAGTGACACTTATACTGTGATCGCTGGTGAAAGGGGGTGAAAGGGTTAACTAGCAGCAATCAGGGGGTTAAAACCATTATTGGGTAGTATATCGGGGTACCTAGCGCTATAAAAACCTGGCGGTGAACCTAAAAAAATAACTAGCTACCTAGCGACACATGCAGCGATCAGAAAAATGATCGCTTAGTGACAATGGCAAAAGGGGGTGAAAGGGTTAACTAGCGGCAATCAGGGGGTTAAAACCATTATTGGGTAGTATATCGGGGTACCTAGCGCTATAAAAACCTGGCGGTGAACCTAAAAAAATAACTAGCTACCTAGCGACACTGATGCAGCGATCAGAAAAATGATCGCTTAGTGACACTGGCAAAAGGGGGTGAAAGGGTTAACTAGCGGCAATCAGGGGGTTAAAAACATTATTGGGTAGTATATCGGGGTACCTAGCGCTATAAAAACCTGGTGGTGAACCTAAAAAAATAACTAGCTACCTAGCGACACATGCAGCGATCAGAAAAATGATCGCTTAGTGACACTGGCAAAAGGGGGTGAAAGGGTTAACTCTAGGGGCAATCAGGGGGTTAAATCTTTATTGGGGGGTGATAGGGGGCTACCCTGGACCTAACACTAACTGTCCTGACAGTTTTTACTGTCACAACTGACACTGAATGCATTGATCAGTAAAGAAATGATCAATGCAATCAGTGACACTGTGACTGGGGGGGGGGGGGGGGTTGTGTGCCTGTGTGTACCTACATGTCAGTGTAGTGTTGGTGCACACTTACTTTTAGTCTTCTCCTCGTAGTCCGGTCAAAAAGACCGCCCCGAGGAGAATGACATCACTTCCTCCTTCCTGTGTAAACAATACACAGTGGGAGGAAGCTTCTCATTGGCCAGGAGCGATCCAGAGGGGGTGGCCGAAAACGAACGGCCATCCCCTCATCACGGAGCGCTCCTGGAGGGAACCGGACCGTCGTATCCAACGGGAGGGGGTCCGATTGGACCCCCCACCAGCTGGAAGGCAATCACGTACATCTAGGTGGTTGTGCCTGCCTGTGCCATTGTGCTGACGTACATTGGCAATACGGCGGTCCTGAAGTGGTTAAGGTGCGCGGTTAGAATTTCTCACTGATGGGATGTCACCAGATCAAGGCCCTCAGGTTTTTTTTTTAATTCATAACTTTCTATTTATGTATTTTTTTTTTTTTGGGGTGTACATGTACATAAAAGACATGTAAAGAGGTTACATCACATTCACTGCAAGGAGAACTCCCATATTTAACCACTTTAAGACCAGACCTATTCTGACTGTTCTCTCATATCGTATATACTCGAGTATAGGCCGACCCGAATATAAGCCGAGGCACCTAATTTTACCACAAAAAACTGGGAAAATGTATTGACTCGAGTATAAGCCTAGGGTGGGAAATGCGGCAGCTACTGGGTAAACAATGTCCATCTGTAGCCTCACTGTGCCCATCAGCAGCCTCACTGTGCCCATCAGCAGCCTCACTGTGCCCATCTGTAGCCTCACTGTGCCCATCTGTAGCCTCACTGTACCCATCAGCAGCCTCACTGTACCCATCAGCAGCCTCACTGTGCCCATTTGCAGCCTCACTGTGCCCATCTGTAGCCTCACTGTGCCCATCAGCAGCCTCACTGTGCCCATCTGTAGCCTCACTGTACCCATCAGCAGCCTCACTGTGCCCATTCGCAGCCTCACTGTGCCCATCTGCAGCTGTACCTGTGATAACTAAAACAGCGGGTGTCTCCCGCTGTGATATGCAGTCTGTTCGGGGGCCGTCCTTTGTAAAAAAAAGTCCTGCCTCCTCCTCGTCTTTGATAGAGGGAAAACTAATACAGTTTCCCAGCATTGTATCAGTGTTCTGTCTATCATGGACGAGAAGGAGGCGGGGCTTTGTTACAATGGACGGCCACCGAACAGACTGCATGACAAAGCGGGGGACACCCACTGTTTTAGTTATCACAGGTACAACTGCAGATGGGCACAGTGAGGCTGCAGATGGGCACAGTGAGGAGACACCCACTGTTTAGTTATCACAGGTATAGCTGTAGATGGGCACCCTGACTTGAGTATAAGCCAGGGGGTGGGGGGATGCCAGCCTAAAAAATGTGCTGAAAAACTCGACTTATATATGGTATATGTAAAAACTCAGCATTTTTTTTTGCTAGAAAATGAATTAGAACCCCCAAAAATTATATATATTATATATATATAATTTTTTTTTTTTTTTTTGGCAGAGGCCCTAGAGAATATGCAATCATTCACGTCATGCGGTACTTGCTCAATGGTTTTTCAAATACAAATTTTTGGTAAAAAATACACTTTGATGAAGGTTAGTGCACACAAACACAATATACACTCACCGGCCATTTTATTAGGTACCCCTGTTTAATTGCTTGGTAACACAAATTGCTAGTCAGCCAATCACATGGCAGTAACCCAATGCATTTAGGCATCTAGACATGGTGAAGACGACTTGCTGAAGTTCAAACCGAGCATCAGAATGGGGAAGAAAGGGGATTTAAGTGACTTTGGATGTGGCATGGTTGTTGGTGCCAGACGGGCCGGTCTGAGTACTTCAAAAACAGCTGATCTACTGGGATTTTCACACACAACCATCTCTCGGGTTTACAGAGAATAGTGGGAAAAAGAGAAAATATCCAGTGAGCGGCGGTTGTGTGGAGGAAAATGCTTTCTTGATATCAGAGGTGAGAGGAGAATGAGCAGTTCCAGTTGAAAGAAAGGTAACAGTAACTCAAATAACCACCCAAGGTATGTAGAATACCATCTCTGAATGCACAAAACCTCCAACCTTGAAGCAGATGGGCTACACCAGCAGAAGACCACACTGCCACTCCTGTCAGCTAAGAACAGGAAACTGAGGGTACAATTGGCACAGGCTCATGAAAATTGGACAATAGAAGATTGGAAACACATTGCCTGGTCTGATGAGTCTCGATTTCTGCTGCGACATTCAGATGGTCGGGTCAGAATTTGTTGTAAACAACATGAAAGCATGGATCCATCCTGTCTTGTATCACCAGGTCAGGCTGGCGGTGGTGGTGAAATGGTGTGGGAGGATATTTTCTTGTCACACTTTAGTCCCCTTAGTACCATATGAGTATAGTTTAAATGCCACGGCCTACCTGAGTCTTGTTGGTGACCATGTCCATCCCTTTATGACTACAGTGTCCCCATCTTCTGATGGCTCCTCCCAGCAGGATAATGCCCCATGTCACAAAGTTCCAATCATCTCACCACTGGATAATGAGGTCCCTGTCCTCCAATGGCTCCACACTCACCACATCTCATCCAATAGAGCAGTGGTTCTCAACCCTGTTCTTAAGTACCTCCCACAGGCCATGTTTGCCGGTTTTCCTTCATCTTGCACGGGTGCTTTAAATCAGAGTCAATGGCTTGGTATATTGGGCAGCTATTTTATTTAAGAGAAATTCCCAAAACATGGCCTGTTGGGGGTACTTAAAGAGGAGCTGCACCTAAAAAAAAAATATTAAAAGCCAGCAGCTACTAATATTGCAGCTGCTGACTTTTAATAATATCACACTTACCTGTCCCAGGTTCCAGCGATGTCGGCGGCAGATGACGAGCGATCGCTCGTCTCGCTGCAGCCACCGCCCCCATCCTCTGTCAGGGAATCGGGAAGTGAAGCATGAGGGCTTCACTGCCCGGTTCCCTACTGCGCATGCGCGAGTCGCGCTGCGCTTCTCTTATGGTCCCCCGCTGTGTCTCTGGGAACTGTGTGTTTCCCAGAACACAACGGGGGGGGGGGCGGAGCGATGCGGGGGTCTGCGGCGGTCTGGCTGGAAGTGGGTGCAGTTACCTGGATTATTCAGGTAACTGCACCCCCCTCCCCCCTGAAAGGTGCCGATTGTGGCACCGGAGGGGGGGAGGGATAATACTAGCGGAACTTCCCCTTTAGGGTGAAGAACCGCTTTAAGGACATGGTTGAGAGCCACTGCTTTAAACATTTTTTTTTATTGTTAGTCAATTTTTTTATTTACGGTCTCTTTAATTTTTTTTTTTTATCAACTTTATTGTTATCACAAGGAGTGAACAACATCCCTTGTGATAGCATGGGCAGTCACAGATCCTCTTTACTGAAAGATCTGGGGTCTATTATCCAGATCTCTCCTCTGCCCATAAAAGCATCTGATCACACCAAAATCTGTTTGATCCGATGCTTTCCCGAGACAGTAATGGCTTGTTTACATCCTGGCGAAACAGGAAGGAATACTCGCTGCTTCTGGTTTCCTAGACCATAGAGATGATTGGAGACATTGCGGTCCTAGGTCATCTCTATGGTCAGCCAGCAGGACTGTTGGCTTCAGTCCTGTGTTTCCCGTTGAGGCCGGAAGGAGGCCAGGAGGGGGGGCACTTCCGCAACCTGTAAAAGCGATTCAGCGGCTTAGCCGCTAAGATAGCCTTTAAAAAAAAAAGAGCATCTTTGCCTGAAAAACAACAGATCCTGGGATGATGCCCGTAGCTGCAGGCATCATCACGGTATAACCACTTGAAAAACCATGACGTACTGGTACATTGCTGGGGCTAAAGTGTTTGAATGGAGTATAAATGTTGCCAGGACCCTCAGGTTTGCCCCACCAAAAGATCGCAGGAGCAGGATGGATATGTTTAGGAGACAGGACGGGACGGAATGAGGCAGCAGGTCAGTGTCCAGGTAGAATAGTCAGGGTCCAAGCAGAGGTCAGGGTTCGCATATATTGCAAATTTGTGTTCAAGCTGGCCAACGATCCCTCCTTTTCCAGTCTCTACTCTATTTTGCAAAACGGTAAATGTTAGCTGTTCGCGTTCAGCTATTTGGACATCAAGACACCATGTTGTTGTTGCTCTAAATTTACAGCAGCATCAACTGAAAGTTGATGGACGAGTTTGATGCCACACTGAGCAGATTGGAGAAAATACAGCAACATAAATAAATAAAAATATCAGCAGTTACGATTCATGCAGGTTTAAAAAGAACATGTCCCAAATCTTAGAAACCATATTCCATGATTCAGCAGATCCAGAGATAAAGACAGCTGATGCCATTTGCAAAGCACAACCTTGGAAAACTGAAGTTGGTCTCCTCCTGCCCCATCTTCAATGTTCTTCAATGGTCTGTGTCACCTTCCTAATTCCCACCCTGCCAGGCTCCCCCTCTCCAGCAGCCAGTGGCATTTTCGGGTTTCCCTTGTCATAGGCACAGGTCAATAAAATTGACCCCACCAATTTAAAGGGTTAGCCTCCACGTCTAGTGCCCGTGCAATGCTTGCCCTTCCTTCCAAACTCCTCCCGTCCATTTTTTTTCTTGTCCATTTCTTTACTGGATGCACTGAGATTGGCTGTCTCTTAGCCCTTGTACACACGGTCGGAGATTCCGACAACCAAATCCGTCAGATTTTGTCCGACGGATTTTGTCCGAAACTGTTGTATACACACGGTCAGACAAAGTTGTCGGAAAATCCGACGTGATGACGTTATTTCGTTACGATGGGAAAACGTTCACGCTAGTAGCCAATAGCTTTGGTGTAGGAATTTGATCTGAGCATGCGTGGTACTTTGTCCGATCGGAATTTTCTACACATGATCGGAGTATGTCCGATCGGAGCATTT
The DNA here is from genome assembly GCF_037356315.1 of Lithobates pipiens. Classification (NCBI taxonomy): domain Eukaryota; kingdom Metazoa; phylum Chordata; class Amphibia; order Anura; family Ranidae; genus Lithobates; species Lithobates pipiens. The sequence goes on along the minus strand of NW_027507764.1, from coordinate 583,852,220 downwards.
TGTCAGAAAATTTTACCAACAAGTTGGAAAACTTGGTCCGTCGGATACTCCGACGGAAACAGTCCAATGGAGACCACACACAGTCGGAATATCCGACAAAACGGTCCGATCGCACACATTCCGTCGGAATCTCCGACCGTGTGTACAAGGGCTTAGATGTGCTTTTCCGCCACCTGCCGCCTAGCAGGATCTTCTACTCATCCAATATGCTCTTGTGCTGGGGTCTGCGGTCTTGCTGCCTGGTCTGATCCACTCTTTCCCCCTGTACGCTACTATTCTATGAACCAGCCTGCTTTGGTGTGCAGCTTAGGAGTCGTGACCTGAAGCCAGCATGCAGCTAAGCCCAAACCGCCATCAAGGGGTCCCCGGTTGTGACCTGGGGCCAGCATGCAGCTAGGTCTAAACCTCCATCAGGGGGTCCCCGAGTTGTGACCCAGGGCTAGCATGCAGCTAAGTCCAAAACTCCAAACTCCGTTAGGGGGTCTCTGGTTGTGACCTGGGGCCAGCATGCAGTTAAGTCCAAACCTCCGTCTGGGGGTTCCTGGTTGTGACCCAGGGTCAGCATTCAGCTAAGTCTAGATCTCCATTTAGGGGGCCCCCGGACGTGACCTGGGGCCAGCATGCAGCTAAGTCTAAACCTCCATCAGGGGGTCCCCGAGTTGTGACCCAGGGCCAGCATGCAGCTAAGTCCAAAACTCCAAACTCCATTAGGAGGTCTCTGGTCGTTAACTGGGACTAGCGTGCAGCTATGTCCAAACCTTCATCAGGGTAACCCTGGTTGTGACCTGGGGCCAGCATGCAGCACAAAATCCGACGTGATGACGTTATTTCGTTACGACGGGACTACGTTCAGGCTAGTAGCCAATAGCTTTGGTGTAGGAATTTGATCTGAGCATGCGTGGCACTTTGTCCTATCAGAATTCTCTACATATGATTGGACAAAGTCCGATCGGATCATGTTGTCGGAAAATTTTATAGCCAAGCTGGAAAACGTGGTCCGTCGGATATTCCGATGGAAACAGTCCGATGGAGAACATGCGGTTGGATTATCCAACAACACGGTCCGATCGGACATTTTCCGTCAGAATGTCCGACCGTGTGTACAATGGCTTAGACCCCACACCCTGGGGGACGCCATGTTACCCGCCTCACATGAGTTCACTTCATTCACCTTCATGAGAGTCTACAATCACAAACATTCTTTCACAGAAAAAGTCAAAACTTGCATATGGCTTTGGCAGTTTGAATGGCCCAGATTTGTGAAAGCTTTAACACAAATGTTCTACATCATGAAAGGACAATTGCCATCTAAACCGCTGGGACCTAAGACAACTGATTTACTGGGGAAAAAAAATGAACCAGTTACGTAGAATTAGAACATCAGTATATTGGAAACTCAGCAGTGTCCATTACATGGCCGGCTCCCGAGTGCGATTTGATCCATGCCGGGTATCCAGGACAAGCTATATTTCTCTGGTGGGATTTTATAGACCCGCGTATTGCTTCGTTGCTGTCTGGTGGAGCAGAAAGTAACAAGCGGTGATTATACTTGTACTACCGACTGTCCCCTGATCCAGAATATGGACAATATACGACCGGCCTAAGGACGTTCAGGTTTAAAACAAACCAATTTCAAAAAGCTAAAATATGAACAAATGATCACATACAGCACTAAGGTGTTAGTTCCCGAAAATGATGAATGATGACATGAATGGTGCCACCCCCATCAAATCATTCTCTGCAGCCATTACCTTTTGTACCACCACTCCCTTTAGAATGTAAGCTGTACGGGCCGGGCTCTCCTGTACCTTGTGTATTGTACTGTAATTGTGTTGTCCCCCCTTATACATTGTAAAGCACTGCGTAAACTGTTGGCGCTATATAAATCGTGAATAATAATAATAATTATTATTTTCACTATGGATCTGCAATTCCTGTACAAATTGAAAAAGGCTGCAATACTCAGAGGAGGAGCGGGAGATGAAGGGCGCAATGGAACTTAGTAGGTTCTTCATCCAACACCGGATTTGCCAGGGCTGGACAATATAGAGAATAATTCTTGGGTTGCCCGGATCTTCAATCTCCATCTCATAGAGACACATGTAATTCTATAATATCGATCGCACAAATGTTTCGCTATATCCAGCCGAGAAGCCAAAACCCTCGTGCCTGCAGAGTCCTACAATCACCAACCTTGGTGTAGAATAGTGGTGCTCAACTTACAAGGTAAAGAGGTCCTCAGAGATCAACATGGGGCTGCACATAACATTTACTATATGTAATGCCGCGTACACACGGGCGGACTTTTCAACATCCAAAGTCTGACGGAATGATTCCGGCAGACTATTCGATCGTGTGTGGGCTGCAGCGGACTTTTGATTTGCAAAAGTCTGACAGACTTTAGAAATGGAACATGTTTCAAATTTTTCCGCCAGAACTCCGCCGGACCCAGTTCCTACCGAGAAATCCGCTCGTGTGTATGCTAGTCCGATGGACAAAAACTGACGCGAGGGCAGCTATTGGCTACTGGCTATGAACTTCCTTATTCTAGTCCAGTCGTACGTCATCACGTTCGAATCCGTCTGACTTTGGTGTGATTGTGTGTGGCCAAGTCCTTTCATTCGGAAAGTCCATCAGAACTCTGTCAGAACTCCGTCGAAAGTCTGTCGGACCTAAGTCCGGTCGTGTGTACGCAGCATAAGGCTACAGGAGGCTAACTCTATTGGTGACTTGCTTATCCCCTTAAGCCCCTGTACATACGGTCGGAGATTCTGCCAACCAAATCCGTCCGATTTTGTCAGTCGGATTTAGTCCGACGGATTGTGTCCGAAACTGTTATGCATGCACCACGTTGTGGTGCATACACACGGTCGGACTAAGTTGTCGAAAAATCCGATCTTTCAGAACGTGATGACGTAATTTCGTTACAGTGGGACTACATTCAGGCTAGTAGCCAATAGCTTTGATGTAGGAATTTGATCTGAGCATGCGTGGCACTTGGTCCGATCAAAATTCTCTACACATGATCGGAGTATGTCCGATCAAACCAGTTGGTCGGGAAATATTTCCAACATGTTGGAAAATTGGGTCCTACGGATATTCCGACGGAATCAGTCCGATGCAGACCACACACAGTCGGATTATCCGAAGACACGGTCCGATAGGACACATTCCGACGGATTCTCTGACCGTGTGTACAAGGGCTAACTCAGCTACCCTACAGGATTTGACAGAAAACATGCAGTGCTTACGGAAAGTATTCACAGCGCTTCACTTTTTCCACATTTTGTTATGTTACAGCCTTATTTCAAAATAGATTAAATTCATGATTTTCCTCAAAATTGCACTTACAATTCCCCCATAATGACAGCGTGAAAGAAGTTGCTTTGAAATCTTTGCAGTCTTCACAGCCTTTATCATGACACTCAAAATTGAGTTCAGGTGCATCATATTTCCACTGGTCATCATTTCTAGAATCTGATTGCAGTCAGACTGTGGTAAATTCAGTTGATTGGACATGATTTGGAAAGGCACACGCCTGCCTATAGAAGGTCCCACAGGTAACAGTGCATGTCGGAGCACAAACCAAGCCATGAAGTCCAAGGAAATGTCTGTAGACCCCCAAGACAGGATTGTATGGAGGCACAGATCGGGGGAAGGGTACAGAAAAATGTCTGCAGCATTGAAGGTCCCAATGAGCACAGTGGCCTCCATCATCTGTAAATGGAAGAAGTTTGGAACCACCAGGACTCTTCCTAGAGCGGGTCGTCCAGCCAAATTGAATGATTGGAGGAGAAGGGCCTTCATCAGAGAGGTGTCCCGATGGTCACGCTAACAGAGCTCCAACGTTTCTCTGTGAAGAGAGGAGAACATTCCAGAAGAACAACCATCTCTGCAGTATTCCATCAATCAGGCCTGTATGGTAGAGTGGCCAGACGGAAGCCACTTCTCAGTAAAACGCACATCACAGCCCGCCTGGAGTTTGCCAAGATGCACATGAAGGACTCAGACCATGAGGAGCAAAATTCTCTGGTCTGATGAAACAAAGATTGAACTTTTTGGCCTGAATGGAAAGCGTCATGTCTGAAGGAAACCAGGCACCGCTCATCACCTGGCCAATACAATCCCTACAGTGAAGCATGGTGGTGGCAGCATCATTCTGTGGGGATGTTTTTTAATGGCAGGAACTGAGAGACTAGTCTGGGTTGAGCGAAAGATGAATGCATAAGTGATACTTATGTACATGGGAGGAGCCTGTGATACTTATGTACGTGGGAGGAGCCTGTGATACTTATGTACATGGGAGGAGCCTGTGATACTTATGTACGTGGGAGGAGCCTGTGATACTTATGTACGTGGGAGGAGCCTGTGATACTTATATACATGGGAGGAGTCTGTGATACTTATGTACGCGGGAGGAGCCTGTGATACTTATGTACGTGGGAGGAGCATGTGATACTTATGTACATGGGAGGAGCATGTGATACTTATGTACGTGAGAGGAGCATGTGATACTTATGTACGTGAGAGGAGCATGTGATACTTATGTACGTGGGAGGAGCCTGTGATACTTTTGTACGTGGGAGGAGCCTGTGATACTTATGTACATGGGAGGAGCCTGTGATACTTATGTACGTGGGAGGAGCCTGTGATACTTATGTACATGGGAGGAGCCTGAGATACTTATGTACGTGGGAGGAGCATGTGATACTTATGTACGTGGGAGGAGCCTGTGATACTTATGTACGTGGGAGGAGTTTGTGATACTTATGTACGTGGGAGGAGCCTGTGATACTTATGTACGTGGGAGGAGCCTGTGATACTTATGTACGTGGGGGGAGCATGTAATACTTATGTACGTGGGAGGAGCATGTGATACTTATGTACGTGGGAGAAGCCTGTGATAATTATGTACATGGGAGGAGCCTGTGATACTTATGTACGTGGGAGGAGTCTGTGATACTTATGTACATGGGAGGAGCCCTGTGATACTGTGGTTTCCTCCCACCCTCCAAAGACATGCTGGTAGGATAACTGGCTCCTGTCCAAGTTGACCCTAATATGTATGCATGTGTAATAGGAACCTTAGATTGTAAGCTCCTTGGAGGCAGGAACTGATGCAAATGTGCAATATTACTGTATACATTGTCAGTGTCCTATAAATACATGTAATAAATAAAAAAAGAAGTCCTCTTGCAGTTTCTAATAGCATGAAACACCCACAATGCTCCTGGTACCCAGATACCAGGTAAGGATTTACATTCACGAAAATCACATTTAACTAAAAACACACAGCATTCAGGTATATGGAGAGTACATTCAGCCACAAATTAAAGGGTAACTCCACTCTCATGGGGAAAAAAACTGCAAATAAAAAAACGAATTAATATATCATATATGATTGTGACACCAGTAATATTGTCATTTCCTTTTCAATCTGCAGCCGCTGCAATTTTCTGTAAAATGCAATATGGCCACCTGGGGGCACTCTGTACACAGATGGTGCTCTTTAAGGGATATTAGATTGCTCTGAGCACGGTGCGATGGCTTTGCAATGGACATGAGACTAATGCACTTTGGTAACTATGGTAACGTAGGTAAGTACTTCGGTGAATGTGCTGGAGGAGAACTCAGTGCTCCTTTGTATATGATTTTTATAACATACTAATGGATTTATCTGTCCAATTTCAGACACAGACGTCTACCATCTCCTGAAGACGGGGAAACGCCTTGAGTAATTCTCTGGGGACATCACTTGGATATCAGCCTTTGAAGTATTATGTGACTCTGATATCTGACAATCATCATATTTTTCCTTAGAGCCCTAACAAGGGTCTATTTAAAAAAAAAAAATGTGCAAAAAAAATAAAAATAAAAAGGACTGTTCTCAGGCTATTTTCTTTTCTTGTTGAATGTTCTCCGAATATTTTAGGCAGTAGCAAAGATAGGTTCATGCAATACTAAACATAAAGCAAATCAGGAAAATACCTTAATATGGCCACTAGATGGCACTGAGGATTCTGGAGAATTCCTCTAACATTCTCCTGAATCCTTGCATTAGGCCTGTTCCTCCTAAACTGTATTTATTTCCTATGATTTTCATCTCAAACTAGTGGCCTGAAAGCGGGAGCTCCACCCAAAAGGGGAAGCTCTGCTTATCTGCTCCCCCCCCCCCCCACCACCACCGGTGCCATATTTGGAGGGGGGGTTACTGGTTTTGACAGGTACCCGCTCCCACTTCAAGGGAAGTTCGGCCCCCCTCCTCCCTTCCTCCGCCGCCGCCAGGCCATTCACAAAGCGCCGCAAGCTTCGCGTAGCTGGGAATCGGTTGTGAAGTCGCAAGGCTTTCTGTCTCTCTTGTATATTTCCTTATAGCCCTTCTAGATCCGATCCGCAGTATAGTGCTCATAGTCGCAGTTGATCGTCAAAAAAAATCGCACCACCATAAATCATCTTCAAAGTCTAGTCATCATAGATCTTCCAGATCTGAACAGCGCAGTAGAGATTATTCGCCCCCCCCCCCTCTTCTCACTCTAGTAAGAGACCAGAAAAATCATGTTGGGGTTGCAGGATGCCTGTTCCATCAGACAAGTCGCTCTGCGATCATTGCTTTTCTAAAGCTGCAGATGAGAGAGACGGTGCAGATCAACGTCTGGAGTCAATGGTGAAAAGGAGTCCTTGCAGCAAAGGGAAGTTCAAAAATGTATTGAGTCCCCTTTAGACCCATTACGTCCCTCAGTGGGCTATTGCAAGAGACATGGGAATCCTCCCAACCAAGCCGCCACTCTGTTCCTGTTTCAGACAGCGATTCGGAACTGGAAGATCCAGGTTTGGAATTTGACTATGCATTAGTGCCTGCATTAAGGCGGTGAGAGAGGCCCTGAAGTGGGAAGACCCTGTTACTCCCCTTCCCCCCCCCCCCCCCCCCCAAGCAGAGAAAGTTTTTCAAACAACTCAAAAAGGAGCGGCAATATTTTTCTTTTTTTATCAGAATTGGGAGAGATAATTTCATCATTTCCTTATACACACAATGCTCCGGGTCTCTGTCTCCCTCCCCCTGGATCACACTGCTGCCTTATACACACAATGCTCCGGCTCTGTCTCCCTCCCCCTGGATCACATTGCTGCCTTATACACACAATGCTCAGGGTCTCTGTCTCCCTCCCCCTGGATCACATTGCTGCCTTATACACACAATGCTCTGGCTCTGTCTCCCTCCCCCTGGATCACACTGCTGCCTTATACACACAATGCTCCGGGTCTCTGTCTCCCTCCCCTGGATCACACTGCTGCCTTATACAGACAATTTTTCGGCTCTCTGTCCCTCTCCTCCTCCACACTCTGCATCACACTGCTGCCTTAGCCCTTGTACACACGGTCGGAGATTCCGACTACCAAATCCGTCGGAGTAATTCCGACGGATTAATTCTGGAAGAGGTCCGGAAGTGATGTTGCATACACACGGTCGGACTAAGTTTGTCGGAAAATCCGATTGTACATAACGTGATGACGTTATTTCGTTAGGACGGGACTACGTTCAGGCTAGTAGCCAATAGCTTTGGTCTAGGAATTTGATCTGAGCATGCGTGGCACTTTGTCCGTCGGAGTAGGCTACACATGATCGGAGTATGTCCGATCGGAGCATTTTGTCGGAAAATTTTACCAACAAGTTGGAAAACTTGGTCCATCGGATACCCTGACGGAAACAGTCCGATGGAGACCACACACAGTCGGAATATCCGTCAAAACGGTCCGATAGGAAACATTCCGTCGGAATCTCTGACCGTGTGTACAAGGGCTAACACAGGCTCATCATTGGTTCTCACCTCCTTATCCAGCCGTGTGCTCAAGTTCCGTGCTCCTTCACACAATCTGTGATTAGCACTGCCATTGGAAGTCCCCTCCTCCTTCACCTCCCACTCTCTGCGCTACACACAGAGCCTCCCTCTGAGTTCACAGGAGACTGAACTACAGAGGAGGCATTAGTATTGACTGTCAGCACACACTGAGAACAACATTGGCCAGTATGCATCTGCTACAATGTTGATTTGTGGCAGAACCCCATGGGGACCGCCACAATTTTCTCATTGTTGGCGACCACTGTTCTAGGGCATCAGCACAGAAAATTAAGGCAGTATTTGTAAATGTTCTCCCAGAGTTCGGTCCTGAAAGACAGAATGCTGTTGAGCATTCAATGACCTAGTCCAATTATCTGCAGTCTGACAAACAGAAGTTGCAGCAATAGCTGGTTGCAGGGCTGGACCTGAAAGGGTAAATAAAGCCTTTATAAGCATCTTAAAAGGGGTTGTAAAGTCTCAAGGTTTTTCACCTTAATACATTCTATGCATTAAGGTGTAAAAACCTTCTGTGCTGCAGCCCCCCTACCCCCCCCCCCCCCCCACAGTATTGGCGGTTAGCTGCGTTTTTTAGCGGGACTGCAACATGCAGTGGACAGATTGGACACCTGACATTTTTGACACTTTTTTTTGGGGAACCAGTGACATTATTATAGTAATCAGTGCTAAAAATATGCACTGTTACTGTACTAATAACACATGGAGGGAAGGAGTTAACATCAGGGGCGATCAAGGGGTTAAATGTGTTCCCTATGTGTGTTTTCTAACTATATGGGGGACACTGTGACTGGGAAAACACAGGATCTGTGTCATCTCCTCTGTCAGAACGGAGATCTGCTGTGTTTACACAGGCAGACCCCCGTTCTGTCACTGCGGGGGATCGATCGCGGGTGGCTGGCGGACATAGAGTCCACCGCACCCACTCTTGGCTCCCCCGCTGGCCAATGGGAGCACGAGCCAGCCCATAAAAGGGAGTTCCGGAGCCAACGTAACAGTACAGCGCTTTGCGGGAACGAGCCACCTTGCCGCAGTATAATGACGGCGGTTGGTCGGCACGTGGTGGAAGTACACTTTGCAGTGTGAACGGCCCCTAAAAAGATAAAAAAATTACAAAAACAAGTGAAAAGCTTGTATGAGATTTAGTATTATGTTTAAAATAAACCGTCTGCAGCTCCTATTTTCTGTGTGTTGAGTTTTTTCCTCTTCCCCTCCTTCCCCTGACAATTCTTTTCCTCTTTCATTCCTCATCCATCTCCGCATCAAAACAGATGCTTGCCAATAAAAAAAAATTTTGTTTTTTCATCTGCCGCTGTTCGTTGAGCATACTTATGATTTCCATGAAGGAGACCGTCAGCTGCTCCACGTATCCCGGAATGAAAAATGGAAGTCAATAAAAATGATTGAGGTGCCCAGCGGGAGCATGTTCTGGTGCCCAGCGGGAGCGTGTTCTGGTGCCCAGTGGGAGCGTGTCCTGGTGTCCAGCGGGAGTGTGTTCTCGTGCCCAGTGGGAGCGTGTCCTGGTGTCCAGCGGGAGCGTGTTCTCGTGCCCAGTGGGAGCGTGTCCTGGTGTCCAGCGGGAGCGTGTTCTCGTGCCCAGCGGGAGTGTGCCTTGGTGTCCAGCGGGAGCATGTTCTCGTGCCTAGTGGGAGCGTATTCTTGTGCCTAGCGGGAGCGTATTCTTGTGCCTAGCGGGAGCGTATTCTTGTGCCTAGCGGGAGCGTGTTCCAGTGCCCAGGGGGAGTGTGTTCTGGTGCCCAGTGGGAGCGTGTCCTGGTGTCCAGCGGGAGTGTGTTCTCGTGCCCAGTGGGAGCGTGTCCTGGTGTCCAGCGGGAGTGTGTTCTCGTGCCCAGCGGGAGTGTGTCCTGGTGTCCAGCGGGAGTGTGTTCTCGTGCCCAGCGGGAGTGTGCCTTGGTGTCCAGCGGGAGCATGTTCTCGTGCCTAGTGGGAGCGTATTCTTGTGCCTAGCGGGAGCGTATTCTTGTGCCTAGCGGGAGCGTGTTCCAGTGCCCAGGGGGAGTGTGTTCTGGTGCCCAGTGGGAGCGTGTCCTGGTGTCCAGCGGAGCGTGTTCTCGTGCCCAGTGGGAGCGTGTCCTGGTGTCCAGCGGGAGTGTGTTCTCGTGCCCAGTGGGAGCGTGTCCTGGTGTCCAGCGGGAGTGTGTTCTCGTGCCCAGCGGGAGTGTGTCCTGGTGTCCAGCGGGAGCGTGTTCTCGTGCCCAGCGGGAGTGTGCCTTGGTGTCCAGCGGGAGCGTGTTCTCGTGCCTAGTGGGAGGGTATTCTTGTGCCTAGCGGGAGCGTATTCTTGTGCCTAGCGGGAGCGTATACTTGTGCCTAGCGGGAGCGTGTTCCAGTGCCCAGGGGGAGTGTGTTCTGGTGCCCAGTGGGAGCGTGTCCTGGTGTCCAGTGGGAGCGTGTTCTCGTGCCCAGTGGGAGCGTGTCCTGGTGTCCAGCGGGAGTGTGTTCTCGTGCCCAGCGGGAGTGTGTCCTGGTGTCCAGCGGGAGCGTGTTCTCATGCCCAGCGGGAGTGTGTCCTGGTGTCCAGCGGGAGCGTGTTCTCCTGCCCAGCGGGAGTGTGCCTTGGTGTCCAGCAGGAGCGTGTTCTCGTGCCTAGTGGGAGCGTATTCTTGTGCCTAGCGGGAGCGTATTCTTGTGCCTAGCGGGAGCGTATTCTTGTGCCTAGCGGGAGCGTGTTCCAGTGCCCAGGGGGAGTGTGTTCTGGTGCCCAGTGGGAGCATGTCCTGGTGTCCAGCGGGAGCATGTTCTCGTGCCCAGTGGGAGTGTGTTCTCGTGCCCAGTGGGAGCGTGTCCTGGTGTCCAGCGGGAGCGTGTTCTCGTGCCCAGTGGGAGCGTGTCCTGGTGTCCAGCGGGAGCATGTTCTCGTGCCTAGTGGGAGCGTATTCTTGTGCCTAGCGGGAGCGTATTCTTGTGCCTAGCGGGAGCGTGTTCCAGTGCCCAGGGGGAGTGTGTTCTGGTGCCCAGTGGGAGCGTGTCCTGGTGTCCAGCGGAGCGTGTTCTCGTGCCCAGTGGGAGCGTGTCCTGGTGTCCAGCGGGAGTGTGTTCTCGTGCCCAGTGGGAGCGTGTCCTGGTGTCCAGCGGGAGTGTGTTCTCGTGCCCAGCGGGAGCGTGTCCTGGTGTCCAGCCGGAGCGTGTTCTCGTGCCCAGCGGGAGTGTGCCTTGGTGTCCAGCGGGAGCGTGTTCTCGTGCCTAGTGGGAGCGTATTCTTGTGCCTAGCGGGAGCGTATTCTTGTGCCTAGCGGGAGCGTATTCTTGTGCCTAGCGGGAGCGTATA
>NW_027507764.1:583709360-583840878 GCF_037356315.1 Lithobates pipiens | reverse complement strand
GTTACCGAGGAAGGCGGGAACTATTATTATTATCGGCACATTTCTTGCCCATTTCATTTCCAGAGATTACAGATAGAAGTGTTCAGTAATCACCACTACTCACCTATCAGAGGGATAGGGGCGGAGCTCTCCTACTGGTCATCAGAGGGATAGGGGAGGAGCTATCCAACTGATCCATCAGAGTGATATGGGCAGGGCTCTCCTGACCCATCAGAGGGATAGGGGCGGAGCTTTCCCACTGATACCCCAGAGTGATATGGCGGAGATCTCCCACGGATACCCCAGAGTGACGCAAAGTTAGTGATTTACCTTTAAAGCAGGTGATGAAATTCTTCACTTTAGTGTCATCCAGGAAGAGCTGAAAAAGAAAATGGCAGAAATCAGACAGACTGACAGAACGGACCCTGACCTGATCATCATCATTATGTCATCGGAACAAGCTGCCGGGATCCTGTGTGACCGGGAAATTCCTACATCATGTCATTTATAGGAACTGCCGAGAGCCTGTGTGACCAGGGATTTCCTACATCATGATGTCATTTATAGGGACTTCTTGGATCCTGTGTGACGGGGGATTTCCTACATCATGATGTCATTTATAGGGACTGCCAGGATCCTGTGTGACCGGGGATTTCCTACATTGGTATGTAATCTATAGGAGCTGCCAGGATCCTGTGTGACTGGGGATGTCCTACATCATTATGTCATCTATAGGAGCTGCCGGGATCCTGTGTGATCGGGGATTTCCTACATCATGATGTCATTTATAGGGACTGCCAGGATCCTGTGTGATCGGGGATTTCCTACATCATGATGTCATTTATAGGGACTGCCAGGATCCTGTGTGATCGGGGATTTCCTACATCATGATGTCATTGGTAGGAACAGCCAGGATCCTTTGTGATCGGGGATTTCCTACATTATGTCATTCATAGGAGCTGCTGGGATTCTGTGTGATCGGGTATTTCCTACATCATAAAATCTTTATCTCAAAAGGGTAAAAAACGTTTGTTATAAATGATTATAAAGTGTGAGCTGGAGTTTGGCTTTAATTTGAGTGAGGGCACTCTAATAGATCACCAGGTAAAAACAGAGGAGGGGAGGAGCCTAAAAAAATAAATAAATAAAAAAGAAAAAGGTGTGCATGAGCTCATTTGACAGGAAAGTCTGCTAAAAAGAACACCAGAGGGCGCATCTAAGTGCAGCAGACTAACCACTAGCCGACCGGCGCATGGCGATGTACGTCGGCAGAATGGCACGGACAGGCAAATGGGCATACAGGTACGTCCCTTTAAATTTGCCGATGTGCCATCACGTGCACGCCGGTCGGGACCTCCGTGAGTCGGATCGTGGGTCCGGCGGACTCGATCGCTGCAGGGATATCCGCGATCGTCTCACGGGGAGGAAGAACGGGGAGATGCTAATGTGAACAAGCATCTCCTCATTCTGCCTAGTGACAGGACACTGATCTCTGTTCCCTGTGATCGGGAGCAGAGATCAGTGACGTGTCACACGCAGCCACTCCCCCCCCCCCACAGTTAGAAACACGCCCCTAGGACACACTTAACCACTACACTGCCCCTAGTGGTTAACCCCTTCACTGCCATTTACACAGGAATCAGTGCATTTGTATAGCACTGATTGCTGTATAAATGACAATGGTCCCAAAAATGTGTCAAAAATGTCTGATGGGTCCCCCACAATGTCGCGGTCCCGATAAAACAAAAAAAAAATCGCTGATCGCAGCCATTACTAGTAAAAAAAATATATATATTAATAAAAATGCCATAAAACAATCCTGTTTTGTAATTGCTATAACTTTTATGCAAACCAATCAATAGACGCTTATTGCGATTTTTTTTTTACCAAAAACATGTAGAAGAATACGTATCGGCCTAAACTGAGGGAAAATGTTTTTAATATATTTTTGAGGATATTTCTTATAGCAAAAAGTAAAAAAAAAAGTTTTTTTTTTCAAAATTGTCGTAAATTTTTTGTTTATAACACAAAAAATAAAAAAAATGCAGGGGTGATCAAATACCACCAAAAGAAAGCTCTATTTGTGGGGAAAAAATAGTACGCCAGTTTTGTTTGGGAGCCACATAGCACGACCGCGCAATTGTCAGTTAAAGCCACGCAGTGCCGAATCGCAAAAAGTGCTGTGGTCTTTGGCCAGCAAAACGGTCCGGGGCTTAAGCGGTTAATCTTTTTTTTTAATCCTTCTTTTACTCCATATTTAGTGGAGTTCAAGAAGACAAATCATAAAAGCAGAAGTATTCCTCCCAGGGACCCAAGTCATGCCGCAGCAACCTGGGACAATACAGCGCACAGCTGCCAGAAGCATAAATAGTGTTCTGTAGCCATCTTTGCTACTGGCGGCTCTGCACTGCATTAGCCCAGATCGCTGCTTTTATGATGTGCCTTCCTGAACTCCACTAAATATGGGAGTAAAAGAAGGATTTAAAAAAAAAAAAAAAAAAAAAAAAGGTACTTGCTAGATGCGCCCTCTGGTGTTCACTTTCAGCATTACGGATACCCTTCTATCTGCTGTGGATAAAACATTGACAAGCTTCGGCCCTCTATATTCTCCATAGATTACAGAGACCCACGGACAGTGGAGTCTGCATTTTTGTTCTCACTATGTAACATGCGTGTCGCAAGCAATGATTTTGGGCCCCCCCGACGTGTATGTATGTTCATGCTGGGTGTACGTTGGAGGTGGGGGGGCTCAACATTGTATGGGAGGTTTTAAGGCTTGGGTGTATCGGTCTTTATTATTTATTTTTTTTACACTTTTCACTTAACTTTATTGCCATCGCGTAGCAGACCAACAGCCCCCCCACGTGATTGCATTTTTACTGTGACAGGTTCTCTTTAACTAGACCCCTGATGTTTCCCTGCACTCCACTAAAGCTAAAAAAAAAAAAAAAAAAAAAAGTGCAGATCGCACTCTGGGGAAAGTGACAGCAAATACCAGAAGTCTCAAAATCCTTCTTGCTTCAGAATTTTTTTTTTTTTGCAAGCTGGGGGGAGGGGTGGTGTATGTGGCACTTCTGGGGTGGAGGAGGGAGGTATGTGGCACTTCTGGGGGGGTGGTAGAGGAAGGTATGTGGCACTTCTGGGGGGGTGGTATGTGGCACTTCTGGGGTGGAGGAGGGAGGTATGTGGCACTTCTGGGGGGTGGTATGTGGCATCTGGGGGGGAGGAGGGAGGCACGTGGCACTTCTGGGGGGGGAGGAGGGAGGCACGTGGCACTTCTGGGGGGGGAGGAGGGAGGCACGTGGCACTTCTGGGGGGGGGGGAGGGAGGCACGTGGCACTTCTGGGGGGAGGAGGGAGGCACGTGGCACTTCTGGGGGGGAGGAGGGAGGCACGTGGCACTTCTGGGGGGGGGGAGGGAGACACGTGGCACTTCTGGGGGGAGGAGGGAGGCAAGTGGCACTTCTGGGGGGAGGAGGGAGGCACGTGGCACTTCTAGGGGGAGGAGGGAGGCACGTGGCACTTCTGGGGGGGAGGAGGGAGGCACGTGGCACTTCTGGGGGGAGGAGGGAGGCACGTGGCACTTCTGGGGGGGGAGGAGGGAGGCACGTGGCACCTCTGGGGGGAGGAGGGAGGCACGTGGCACTTCTGGGGGGGAGGAGGGAGGCACGTGGCACTTCTGGGGGGAGGAGGGAGGCACGTGGCACTTCTGGGGGGGAGGAGGGAGGCATGTGGCACTTCTGGGGTGGAGGAGGGAGGCACGTGGCACTTCGGGGGGGAGGAGGGAGGCACGTGGCACTTCTGGGGGGAGGAGGGAGGCACGTGGCACTTCTGGGGGGAGGAGGGAGGCACGTGGCACTTCTGGGGGGGAGGAGGGAGGCACGTGGCACTTCTGGGGGGGGAGGAGGGAGGCACGTGGCACTTCTGGGGGGGAGGAGGGAGGCATGTGGCACTTCTGGGGTGGAGGAGGGAGGCATGTGGCACTTCTGGGGTGGAGGAGGGAGGCATGTGGCACTTCTGGGGGGGGAAAGGGGTCTTTGGACGCAAAGACTTCCACCTCAATGCCAATAATCGATTTGTCATGCCATATGTTAGAAGCAGCAGAAGGGTTAAAGGAGTTGTCCACCTTTGTGGCCATAGTTAGGGTGTAACATGAAACGTGGTCACTTTCCCCGACAGCTGAATTGCATAAAAATGAATTCAGTAAAAGAACATGTACATTCGTTCTGTGTGAATGGAGAAAGAAAAACTAAAAAAAAAAATATATATAGGGTAATTTTTTGTGCTGGAAACGTTTCTCACTAATTTAAATACCACAGTTGGCCACTAGATGGTGCTATTACAGCAGTTTCCTATGATACTTAGCGCCATCTAGTGGCCCAATGCAATATTTTACATTTTTAATCAATAATAAATTAAAAATAAATAAATAAAAAAACACGAACACATCTGACCAGCACAGAAAATTCATTTTTTTGCCCCATGCCCTTCCACTTGGTAAACTGCTATGAGAATTATTTTAGAACTACACCCAAAAACATACTTATAGTGATACACCCCCTTTATTGTGTTTCCCTGATCCTACTGGTCCACCTACCCCTCAACTCAAAAATCTGCACCGCCATAAAAAAAAAAGTCATCGGTGGGCGGCTTCTTCTTCCTTGATCTCTGTGCCAGCCCACCAATGAGGTCTGCGGTAGATCAGAAATTGGGCCAGTTCTGCAGGGAGAGGCAGAAATTTTGATCTATGGACATAGAGCTTGTACAGAGATCAATCTCTGAATGAAGGACTTCTGTACAACCAGCCTCGTGGGTTTTTGTTCAGCTCGATCTCACTGGAAGGTCCTGGCTTCTTCACCAGAGCCTTGGAAAACCAGGAAGACAGAAAGATTACAGAAAGATTTCCTTGGGAGATACTGGTGATGTAGCCTTCCCAGGAGGTAGCTGAAGGTCCTGGCTACATCACCAGAACCTCAGAAAACCATCAAGTCTGAAAAGTTGCAGAAAAAGATCCCTGGAAGGTACTGGTGATCTATTGGAACTGGTGATGTAGCCTTCCCGGAGGGGGGCAGCTGGAAGGTCCTGGATTCATCACCAGAGCCTCCACAAACTGGAAGTCCGAAACGTTACAGAAAGGGTTCCACAGGAGATACTGGTAATGTAACCTTCCCGGGGGGAGGGTCCTGATTTCCTCCAATCACAGAGGGGCCCTGAACGCCTCGCCAATCACGGGGGGGGGGGGCTGATCTCCTCCAATCATGGGGGAGGCTGATCTCCTCCAATCATGGGGGGGCTGATCTCCTCCAATCATGGGGGGGGGCTGATCTACTCCAATCATGGGGGGGGGGCTGATCTACTCCAATCATGGGGGGGGGGGGCTGATCTCCTCCAATCATGGGGGGGGCTGATCTCCTCCAATCATGGGGGGGGATGATCTCCTCCAATCATGGGGGGGGCTGATCTCCTCCAATCATGGGGGGGGGCTGATCTCCTCCAATCATGGGGGGGGCTGATCTCCTCCAATCATGGGGGGGGGCTGATCTCCTCCAATCATGGGGGGGGATGATCTCCTCCAATCATGGGGGGGGGCTGATCTCCTCCAATCATGGGGGGGGGGCTGATCTCCTCCAATCATGGGGGGGCTGATCTCCTCCAATCATGGGGGGGCTGATCTCCTCCAATCATGGGGGGCTGATCTCCTCCAATCATGGGGGGGGCTGATCTCCTCCAATCATGGGGGGGGGGCTGACCTTCTCCAATCATGGGGGGGGCTGATCTCCTCCAATCATGGGGGGGGGCGGATCTCCTCCAATCATGGGGGGGCTGATCTCCTCCAATCATGGGGGAGCTGATCTCCTCCAATAATGGGGAGGGTGATCTCCAATCATGGGGGGGGGCTGATCTCCTCCAATCACAGAGGGGCCCCTGATCTCCAATCACAGAAGGGCCACTGATCTCCTCCAATCACAGAAGGGCCACTGATCTCCTCCAATCACAGAGGGGCCCCTGATCTCCTCCAATCACAGAGGGGCCCCTGATCTCCTCCAATCACAGAGGGGCCCCTGATCTTCTCCAATCACAGAAGGGCCACTGATCTCCTCCAATCACAGAGGGGCCCCTGATATTGTCTCAGGCCTTCCTGGGCTCTCACCTGGCCCTGGTGGTCGATGTAATAGAAATATTCCCTCAGTCGTGGCCCCGGGCTCTGTCCCTGCACATAGCTCACCCAGCGGGGGGCGGGGAGCAGCCGGGACAGGCGGAGAGCCCGGAGTACAGGCCAGCGGGACATCCCTAGGACAGGCCGCATCGTCGCCATGGAACCGCCCCGCCCCTTCTCGGAGCGTACTCCGCCCCCCTTCGTCTACTTTACGCTTCCTAGCGTTCTTCGCCCCGCCCCTAATCTAATCGTCGCCTCCCCCCCTTTAACTGTCTTCCGCCCGTTCTCTCTTTCGCCCCTCCTCTTCCCGTTCACTCTCGTTCGTTCTCCGCCCGGAAACAACCAGGAGAAAAGTGGTTCCGTCTGTCAGCGTTCAGAAGGGGAGAGAATTGCTGACAGCTTAGTTGGTATATCAGTGATTACCGCCTAGCCCCGCCCCCTTTTGTATCCCCCTCCCCCCCCTGTATAAAAACTAAGAAATACTGCGCCCACCTCAGCAATGAGCCAACATAACAATTGTTAACCACTTCAGCCCCGGACCAATAAACACCTTAAAGTGGTGTTGCCACCAAAAAATTAAAACTGCTTAAAATTCGTAAAAAAAATAAATAATTGGCAAAAAAAAAATTTTTTACTCACCTCTAAATACCGGTTGCTAGGGAGTCCCTCGTAATCTGCCTTCCTCATTGCCCGGGCTGGTGACATCACTTCCCCTCACGCCGCACATTCACCTGGGACCTGTCATGTGTCCCAGGTGACTGTACGGCGTATCACGGCGCCCTGCGCCGCTCGCGCATGCGCAGTGGGTGCCCGGCTGTGAAGCCACAGCCGGGTGCCCACAGTATGCATGACGGCGCCGCGAGCGGAGCGGGGAGCGAGGGGGGGCTTCGTTCCCCCACATCGCTGGACCCTGGGGCAGGTAAGTGTCCGATTATTAAAAGCCAGCAGCTGCAGTATTTGTAGCTGCTGACTTTTAATTTTTTTTTTTTAGGGGGTACCCCACTTTAAGGACCAGAGGTCTTTTTCCAATTTCGCACTGCGCTGCTTTAACTGGTAATTGCGCGGTCATGCAATATTGCACCCAAACGAAATTTGCGTCCTTTTCTTCCCACAAATAGAGCTTTCTTTTGATGGTATTTGATTGCCTCTGCGATTTTTATTTTTTGCGATATAAATGGAAAAAGAGCGAAAATTTTGAAAAAAAAAGATATTTTCTTCTTTTTGTTATAATAAAAATCAAATAAACTAAATTTTAGTCATACATTGAGGGCAAAATTTATTCAGCCACATGTCTTTAGTAAAAAAAATGTCAATAAGCGTATATTTTTTGGTTTGCGCAAAAGTTATAGCGTCTACAAACTAGAGTACATTTTCTGGAATTTACACAGCTTTTAATTTATGACTGCCTATCTCATTTCTTGAGGTGCTAAAATGGCAGGGCAGTACAACCCCCCCCAAATGACCCCATTTTGGAAAGTAGACACCCCAAGGAAATTGCTGATGGGTATGTTGAGACCATTGAATATTTATTTTTTTTGTCCTAAGGGATTGAATAATGACAAAAAAAAAAAAAAAAAATTTTTTACAAAAAGTTGTCACTAAATGATATATTGCTCACACATGCCATGGTTATATGTGGAATTGCACCCCAAAATATATTCCGCTACTTATCCCGAGTATGGGGGTACCACATGTGTGGGACTTTTTGGGAGTCTAGTCGCGCACGGCACCCCGAAAACCAATCACCACCTTCAGGATTTCTAAGGGTGCAAATTTTTGATTTAACTCCTCACTACCTATCACAGTTTCGAAGGCCATAAAATGCCAAAATAGCACAAAACCCCCCAAAATGACCCCATTTTGGAAAGTAGACACCCCAAGCTATTTACTGAGAGGCATGTTGAGTCCATGGAATATTTTATATTTTGCCACAAGTTGCGGGAATATTACAAACTTTTTTTTTTTTGCACAAAGTTGTCACTAAATGATATATTGCTCACACATGCTATGGGCATATGTGAAATGACACCCCAAAATAAATTCTGCTGCTTCTCCTGAGTACAAGGATACCACATGTGTGGGACTTTTTGGGAGCCTAGCAGCGTATGGGACCCCGAAATCCAAGCACCGCCTTCAGGATTTCTAAGGGCATACATTTTTTTATTTTACTCCTCACTACCTATCACAGTTTTGAAGGCCATAAAATGCCAAGATGGCACAAAACCCCCCCAAATGACCCCATTTTGGAAAGTAGACACCCCAAGCTATTTGCTGAGGGCCATGTTGAGACCATTGAATATTTTTTTTTTGTCCCAAGGGATTGAATAATGACAAAAAAAAAAAAAAAAATTTTTTTTTACAAAAAGTTGTCACTAAATGATATATTGCTCACACATGCCATGGTTATATGTGGAATTGCACCCCAAAATATATTCCGCTACTTCTCCCGAGTATGGGGATACCACATGTGTGGGACTTTTTGGGAGTCTAGTCGCGCACGGCACCCCGAAAACCAATCACCACCTTCAGGATTTCTAAGGGTGTAAATTTTTGATTTTACTCCTCACTACCTATCACAGTTTCGAAGGCCATAAAATGCCAAAATAGCACAAAACCCCCCAAAATGACCCCATTTTGGAAAGAAGACACCCCAAGCTATTTACTGAGAGGCATGTTGAGTCCATGGAATATTTTATATTTTGCCACAAGTTGCGGGAATATTACAAACTTTTTTTTTTTTGCACAAAGTTGTCACTAAATGATATATTGCTCACACATGCTATGGGCATATGTGAAATGACACCCCAAAATAAATTCTGCTGCTTCTCCTGAGTACAAGGATACCACATGTGTGGGACTTTTTGGGAGCCTAGCAGCGTATGGGACCCCGAAATCCAAGCACCGCCTTCAGGATTTCTAAGGGCATACATTTTTTTATTTTACTCCTCACTACCTATCACTACCTATCACAGTTTTGAAGGCCATAAAATGCCAAGATGGCACAAAACCCCCCCGAATGACCCAATTTTGGAAAGTGGACACCCCAAGCTATTTGGTGAGGGCCATGTTGAGACCATTGAATATTTTTTTTTTGTCCCAAGGGATTGAATAATGACAAAAAATTAAAAAAATTTTTTTTTTTACAAAAAGTTGTCACTAAATGATATATTGCTCACACATGCCATGGTTATATGTGGAATTGCACCCCAAAATATATTCCGCTACTTCTCCCGAGTATGGGGATACCACATGTGTGGGACTTTTTGGGAGTCTAGTCGCGCACGGCACCCCGAAAACCAATCACCACCTTCAGGATTTCTAAGGGTGTAAATTTTTGATTTTACTCCTCACTACCTATCACAGTTTCGAAGGCCATAAAATGCCAAAATAGCACAAAACCCCCCAAAATGACCCCATTTTGAAAAGTAGACACCCCAAGCTATTTACTGAGAGGCATGTTGAGTCCATGGAATATTTTATATTTTGCCACAAGTTGCAGGAATATTACAAACTTTTTTTCTTTTTGCACAAAGTTGTCACTAAATGATATATTGCTCACACATGCTATGGGCATAAGTCAAATTACACCCCAAAATAAATTCTGCTGCTTTTCCCGAGTACGGGGATACCACGTGGGGGACTTTTTGGGAGCCTAGCCACGTACGGGACCCCGAAAACCAAGCACTGCCTTCTGGATTTAAATATAAAATGCTACCAAAAAACCTGTTAGCGATGGCAGGGATCAGGCCTGACTCTGCGATCGCTGCAGTTATATGTTTAGTGTTTTGTAAGTGACAGTGATCGATCGATACTGCACTTGGGTGGGCTGGGCAGAGGGGCAAAATGCAGGTGCTAGCAGTTATCTGGGCTGATCCCGCTAACAATGCGTTTTTTTGGAACCCTAAACTGCTGGGGACGCTAGTATAGATCTGATCAGATCAGATATTGATCTGTTCAGATTCTATACCACTACGGGAGGTTTATGCTTTGCGTGTGGGTGTTAGCGGTACTGGCACTAACCTAGCGCTGCCTGGGGCGACGCAGACCCTGACCCTAAAACCTAATTGATATCACCCGCCGGGTGATCAGGGGGTTAAACCTTTATTGGGTAATAAATGGTGGGTGCCCTGATGCTATAAAAAACAAACTAACCAGAGTCACCCGTAACACTTATACGGTGATCAGTGGTGAAAGGGTTAACTAGGGGCAATCAGGGGGTTCAAATTTTTATTAGGTAGTATATGGGGGTCCCTGGCGCTATATAAAAACCTGACGGGGAACCTAAATAACTAACTGGCTAACCAGCGTCACCAGTGACACTTATACTGTGATCGCTGGTGAAAGGGTTAACTAGGGGCGATCAGGGGGTTAAAACCATTATTGGGTAGTATATCGGAGTACCTAGCGCTATAAAAACCTGGTGGTGAACCTAAAAAAATAACTAGCTACCTAGCGACAGTAGCGACACTGATGCAGCGATCAGAAAAATGATCGCTTAGTGACACTGGCAAAAGGGGTTGAAAGGTTTAACTAGGGGCGATCAGGGGGTTAAAACCATTATTGGGTAGTATATCGGGGTACCTAGCGCTATAAAAACCTGGCGGTGAACCTAAAAAAACACCTAGCTACCTAGCGACAGTAGCGACACTGATGCAGCAATCAGAAAAATGATCGCTTAGTGACACTGGCAAAAGGGGGTGAAAGGGTTAACTAGGGGCGATCAGGGGGTTAAAACCATTATTGGGTAGTATATCGGAGTACCTAGCGCTATGAAAACCTGGCGGTGAACCTAAAAAAATAACTAGCTACCTAGCGACAGTAGCGACACTGATGCAGCGATCAGAAAAATGATCGCTTAGTGACACTGGCAAAAGGGGGTGAAAGGGTTAACTAGGGGCGATCAAGGGGTTAAAACCATTATTGGGTAGTATATCGGGGTACCTAGCGCTATAAAAACCTGGCGGTGAACCTAAAAAAATAACTAGCTACCTAGCGACACTAGCGACACTAGCGACACTGATGCAGCGATCAGAAAAATGATCGCTTAGTGACACTGGCAAAAGGGGGTGAAAGGGTTAACTAGGGGCGATCAGGGGGTTAAAACCATTATTGGGTAGTATATCGGGGTACCTAGCGCTATAAAAACCTGGCGGTGAACCTAAAAAAATAACTAGCTACCTAGCGACACTAGCGACACTGATGCAGCGATCAGAAAAATGATCGCTTAGTGACACTGGCAAAAGGGGGTGAAAGGGTTAACTAGGGGCGATCAGGGGGTTAAAACCATTATTGGGTAGTATATCGGGGTACCTAGCGATATAAAAACCTGGCGGTGAACCTAAAAAAATAACTAGCTACCTAGCGACACTAGCGACACTGATGCAGCGATCAGAAAAATGATCGCTTAGTGACACTGGCAAAAGGGGGTTTGTGTGCCTGTGTGTACCTACATGTCAGTGTAGTGTTGGTGCACACTTACTTTGTGTCTTCTCCTCGTAGTCCGGTCAAAAAGACCGCCCCGAGGAGAATGACATCACTTCCTCCTTCCTGTGTAAACAATACACAGTGGGAGGAAGCTTCTCATTGGCCAGGAGCGATCCAGAGGGGGTGGCCGAAAACCAACGGCCATCCCCTCATCTCGGAACACTCCCGGAGGGAAACGGACCGCTGTATCCAGCGGGAGGGGGTCCGATCGGACCCCCCACCCGCTGGAAGGCAGGCACGTAGATCTACGTGATTGTGCCTGCCTGTGCCATTCTGATGACATAGAATGGCAATACGGCGGTCCTTAAGTGGTTAAATGATATAAAGAATAAAATGTGTAGCACTGAGCAGGGGTGTTGCTAGGTCTACAAAAGATCTGGGGCTAGAGCCCATAGCAGCGAAGTAAAGAAAGTCACACGCTTGGGCGGGCATACACATGTATATACAGTAATATACGTGTATATATATATCCCCAGAGAGCCCCCCCTTACATCAGGGTCCCCAGAGAGCCCCCACCCCTTACATCAGGGTCCCCAGAGAGCCCCCCTTACATCAGAGTCCCCAGAGAGCCCCCCCTTACATCAGGGTCCCCAGAGAGCCCCCCCTTACATCAGGGTCCCCAGAGAGCCCCCACTTACATCAGCGTGCCCAGAGAGCCCCCACTTACATCAGGGTCCCCAGAGAGCCTCCTCCTTACATCAGAGTCCCCAGAGAGCCCTCCTTACATTAGGGTCCCCAGAGAGCCCCCCTTACATCAGAGTCCCCAGAGAGCCCCCACTTACATCAGGGTCCCCAGAGAGCCCCCCTTACATCAGAGTCCCCAGAGAGCCCCCACTTACATCAGGGTCCCCAGAGAGCCCCCCTTACATCAGAGTCCCCAGAGAGCCCCCACTTACATCAGAGTCCCCAGAGAGCCCCCCCTTACATCAGGGTCCCCAGAGAGCCCCCCCTTACATCAGGGTCCCCAGAGAGCCCCCCTTTCATCAGAGTCCCCAGAGAGCCTCCCTTACATCAGGGTCCCCAGAGAGCCCCCCTTACATCAGGGCCCCCAGAGAGCCCCCCTTACATCAGGGTCCCCAGAGAGCCCCCCCTTACATCGGGGGCCCCAGAGAGCCCCCTTTACATCCGGGTCCCCAGAGAGCCCCCCTTACATCAGGGTCCCCAGAGAGCCCCCCCTTACATCAGAGTCCCCAGAGAGCCCCCCTTACATCAGGATCCCCAGAGAGCCCCCCTTACATCAGGGTCCCCAGAGAGCCCCCCTTACATCAGGGTCCCCATAGAGCCCCCCTTACATCAGGGTCCCCAGAGAGCCCCCCCTTACATCAGAGTCCCCAGAGAGCCCTCCCTTACATCAGGGTCCCCAGAGAGCCCCCCTTACATTAGAGTCTCCAGAGAGCCCCCCCTTACATCAGGGTCCCCAGAGAGCCCCCACTTACATCAGCGTGCCCAGAGAGCCCCCACTTACATCAGGGTCCCCAGAGAGCCTCCTCCTTACATCAGAGTCCCCAGAGAGCCCTCCTTACATTAGGGTCCCCAGAGAGCCCCCGTTACATTAGGGTCCCCAGATAGCCCCCCACATACATCAGAGTCCCCAAAGAGCTTCCCCTCCCCTTTTTTTCTTACTAGTAATGGCGGCGATCTGCGATTTTTATCGCAAACTATACAAACATCAGAACGGCACAATATGACCGACAGAGCTGCTGTTCATTAAGGGGGTATCCATTATTTATATATATATAGACAGTAGCCAGAGTGGATCAGCACCCCAGATGAAGCCTTATGAGGCGAAGCGCATCAGTTAGGCCGCGTACACACGCGCGGACTGTTGGCCCAACTTTGTCCGTCCAACAGTTTGAGCGAACAGTCCGCTCAAACTTAGCATGGACGGACATGGCCACACACGACGGACGAACAGTTTGCTGAAACCGTGCGCGATGACGTGAACGGCACGTACGACGGGACGAAAAATACGACGTCCTATACACTGCAATGCAACCTTCCGACGTGGAAATCCTTTCTGAGCATGTGCGAGACTTAGTTGGCCGAACAAGCCTACACACGAGCGAACAGTCCGCTGAAACCTTGTTTCAGCGGACAGTTTTTCGGAATTTCCGTAAGACCTTGTTCGGCCAACTGTCCGCTGAAACTGTCCGCTGAAGCCCCACACACGAGCGGACTGTCCGCCCAAACACTGTTCAGCGGACAAGGTTGGGCGAACAGTCCGCGCGTGTGTACGCGGCCTTACTATGGTGATTCCACTTTTACTGTCTTTTTAGAAGCGTTTGTTTTACCATGAAAATATAAGTGTATTTCTTATGTTTATACATTAAAAATTCCTTACGGAATTACGCTATGTGCCTTCCTCCTTTTTTATCCATATGGCTGGGCTGATTTGCCCATTTTTTCATTATATCTGCTGACCTCCACCGCCCTGAACATCCCTCTGGAGGTTGAGTCCATACAGTGAGCCTAAATCATCCCAGGTACTTTACACAGTCTGATTGAGTCATTGGGTGTACACCTATATGAGTTCAATCCCTCGACCGGTGCTTCTGGTGGTGGATCTTCTATCAATTCACATTATTCTTTTATGCACATTTATGAGCCGATTGACTATCATTGTATTCTATCGGACTTCATATTTGGATTATTTCCTTTTAAGGACTTTTCCTGGTCCCTTAGTTCACCTATGGACACTATTTTGCATTTTTATTAAGTATATGTCACTAGTACACTTAATACATTTTTTTTCACTTATTGATTTTAGGTTCTATGTTTATGTTCTAAAATGTATTATTTATTTGTAAGCGCTGCACATTCCCCATCCATTTCTTTTTGCGATTTTTATCATGGCTGCAACATTATGGCGGACACATCGGACACTTTTGGCACATTTTTGGGACCATTGGCATTCATACAGCGATCAGTGCTATAAAAATGCACCGATTACTGTAAAAATGTCACTGGGAGGGTGGGGGGTTAACACTAGGGGGCGATCAAGGGGTTAAGTGTGTTCCCTGCGAGGTGATTCTGACGCAACAAAGTGACATAAACCAGTGATGCTAAGTCATAAAAGGTAAATACAGCCCTTGCTAGTGTAGCACTGAACCCCGAAGGAGCGGCTGGTTATTTTTGGGCTTACCGTTACCTTCTCCTCCTCGTGCTCGTCTAGGGGTTTCCTGAGGTTGATGGTCCAATAAACTGTAAAGAGCGACACTTGAATCCACTTTAGGGATTTTTATTTGCAAAACGTTGACCAGAACACAGTCTCTCAGTAGGGAATAGAGGGTGTGGGTAGTAAAGCTCAGGTACTCTTGGAACTGCTGATACTTGAATGTCTCTCTTTATACAATCCAGGGAATAGCCATTCGCAACTGGATGTTACAGCTATCAGATAAATCCCCTTTTTGTAGATTTAGCAACCAACAGGTGATTCAAAAATAACAGTCTCTGCCACAGACTTGGTTGTAACTGAAGAATGAAACTAGGAACTTTCATACGGTACCAGTATCTTGCAGCAGGTCCGGCGATACCATAAGAATGCGGATTCACTTGGTGTCCTTTCCAGCTTAGCTTCCAGGCTCTTACCAAGTAGTCAGCCTTGTGCGTGGCCCTCTTCTGAAGAGTCCTCCCCTGGTTATGTTTTCAGTTGCTGGGCCTCTCCAACCCTGATACGGCACCGGACCACCTTGGAACCCTCCTTCCAGTTACTGTGCCTCGGGCTAGCCAGCCCCGAGACTCGGAAACGGATGGATCCGCACCCTAGGCCATGAGGGCCTCTGGGGGCTGGTCAGGAGGACCAGGACCAGGGATTCAGAACATACTTCTGGACCGGAACCCCAAACCACGTGACCTCAACACCTTAAGTACCCTCTCCCGGAATACACGGCGAGACAAGGCACCCACTGATTGGCTACGAGAGAGAGATTGGTACCCAATGCGTCCAACCAGACTGCGTTCCAATGCCTGCCAAAGGTGATGCCCACACCCATGTCCAGGCAGAACATAATACAGTCCAGCCAAACTGATGCTGAGACCATAATTTACTGTAATTAACCCTAAAACCCAACTATGGTCTTAGGAACATTTAAATTGACAAAAACACAGCACATGCTCTTCAGGAGCCCAGCGCTACACACTCACCCAGGTTAATTAGACGATGTCCTCATCATCTGACTAAAAAACTCTTAACACTACAAAAATTTGAGTACCTGAACTTTTGGGGTTTGGAAAGGGAAGGGAAGGAAACATGAAACACATTTAACTTTGTCTTAAAAGAACAGTTTATATTAGCAGACTATACACATACCACCCAATTCCTGCCTATCTACACCACCCACTCTCCGGCAGCTTGATAGACGATCTTCGTGAATCCTGAAAAGAAAACACAGGAACAGAAATGCAAAATATATTACACTCTTAGAAGGCAAGATCCCATCCCAGTCTCAATGGGGTCTTCTCCTCTAAGCTTAAAACTCTTCTCTCTTTTTTTTTTTTCTAAAACCGCATCATTACTTTTTCCTTCTCTAAAACAATAAAACCAACTTTTTTTTTTTTGCCGACCCACGCCACCTAGTGGTCAGAGTCACGGAAATTACAAGTCCTTTCCCTCAAAATAAGTACTGGTACCCAGAGAGTAGTCTTGACACGTAGCTCTCTAACAGCTAACCTATCTATCTACCCCACAGTTCTTGTACTTTTAGGAAAGGCAAAGGGAAGAAACTCTTCTTTTTTTCAAAAGACACTCAGTTCAAGTAACTCTTCACCAGTAAAATTGTGGATCCGGCAAAGTCAAGACTCTTCCGTTCTCATCCACGGTTGTTATGAAGTAAACTGCACTCTATGTCTGGCCTGCAAATGACAACTTTATCTGCATAGATGTGCCGACCATAGCTCCAGTGCTGTAGACAACCCAGAAAGCATTCATACATCTTTGGACAAAATGCCTTCTTGCGAAGTGGCTTTGGAACTTTAAGGTAGTTCCAGACATCCTGTGCATACCACTTCTCACAATTGTCCTCAATTATGTCCATTATCTCCCTGGGCACATATGGGAACTCTAGTCCATACTCCGTTGCCACCCGTTTGTTTAAAAGTCTCTGAGACCTTGTGAGTCTCGGCAGGTTTCGGCCAGTTCCATCTCCAGGGGGTATGCACGAATGTGGGGATTTATGCACCAAAGCAGCAGAGTCTCTTTTAAGCGTTGGCAAGTTCACGGGTTTTGGCAATGTCATATTAACGGTGGTTGGGGTTTCCGCCCGTGGCGATACACTCCCTGAAGTAAGGGCTAGCCAGCCCGAAATGTCAGCACAGGTAGCGGCCACATAATCCCCACAGGCCCATAGCAACTCTTGGGACATTGTGTCAAACAACTCATCAACATCCCCAGTGTTAGAAGAAGAGTCTGAATCTGAGTCCCTGCTAACAAACAACCTTTCACAGTCCCGCTCTCCACCGTTTCCCCAGGTTTCTCACCGGTAGATTGTGTTGGCTTTTTCAGGGCAATCGCCTACTTCTGATGAAGTCCAACCGGACCGGGAGGTGGTCCTCTACCGCGGCCGCGGGAAGTTTTTGCACGCTCCACATTCTCCAGAGCAGGCATAGCAGCAGCAGTGGCGGTAGACGAAACCGTGTCTACAACCTCAGGGGCAGCCTCTCTGACACTGGAAGAAGCAATGTCTTTCTCTAAGGCACCGGCAACCGTAGATGATGCAGGGGCTGTAGGCCTCACAGTCGGAGTGTAGACGATGGACTCCTCTGTGACTACGCTCATGGCCCAGTCCATGTGGTAGGCCCGAGTTGACTCTGTAGGCTGTTCCACTTTGAATAAGTACTCTCCGCATCTTCTATAACGGACAAATGGCCAGGGACTTGTGACCTTCACATCCTCCGCAAAGCATGCCAAGGGCCTCAATGTCCCCGGAGGTATAGAGGATAAACCGCTCCTGCGGCAGAAGGCGGATCCCTGTGTCATTCAGCACGGTACCAGGCAGCCTCACACTCGCAGGACCTCCTACCAATGGCATCCTGGGTCCTTGAACAGACAACATCCCTGGAACTCTGAAAATTCTTCCTCTTCCAATAACTTTTTCTCTGCACAACAGAACACAACTGACCTTGCTCTCCTCCTACAACACACTCACGCGGTGCCTCGTGTAGAAAAACGAAACAGGCTAGACTCCTCCCACTGGCTCCTCTGGTTGTGCAACTTTCTGTCTTTTTCCAGGGCTCCTCCCACGCTTACACACCAACAGTGAATGTCTTTCGCCTTTCACAAAATGGCGCAGTTCCAAAAAAAAACCTTCCATCCTCTATCCCATAAGCTCACATGTACAGTTCTTTCCATTGCGAGAGGTAACAGCAAATCCCGGACGGGCCCCCACGTGTAGCACTGAACCCCAAAGGAGCGGCTGGTTATTTTTGGGCTTACCGTTACCTTCTCCTCCTCGTGCTTGTCTAGGGGTTTCCCAAGGTTGATGGCCCAATAATCTGTAGAGACCGACACTTGAACCCACTTTAGGGATTTATATTTGCAAAACATTGAACAGAACACAGTCTCTCAGTAGGGAATAAAGGGTATGGGTAGTAAAGCTCAGGTACCCTTGCAACTGCTAATACTTGAATGTCTCTCTTGATACAATCCAGGGAATGGCCATTCGCAACTGGATGTTACAACTGTCGGATAAATCCCCTTTTTGTAGATTTAGCAATCCTCCTGACTAGCCCCCATGGCCCTCATGGCCTGGGGTGTGGATCCATCTAATTCTGAGTCTTGGGGCTGGCTAGCCCGAGGCAAAGTAACTGGAAGGAGGATTCAAGGGTGGTCCGGTGCCGTCTCATCTGTGGAGAGGCCCAGCAACTGAGGAGGCAACCAGGGGAGGACTCTTCGGGAGAAGGCCACGCATAAGGCTGGCTTCTCAGAAAGAGCCTGGAGGCTTAGTTGAAAGACACCAAGTGAATCTACAGTCATACAGTATCGTTGGACCGGCTGCAAGATACTGGTACCATATGAGGGCTCTCTAAATTTGTCTACATCCTTCAGTTACTACAAGTGTTCTACATCAAGTCTGTGGCAGATACTTTATTCACAAACGTTCTACATGCAAGTCTGTGGCAGAGGCTTTGCTTTATCTGAACACTCTATCGGCTGCTAGGCCTAGTGAGAGGAGGTCTATCCGGTAGCTGTGAGAATCCAGTTGTGAGTGGTAATTCTCTGGATTTCTCTAGTGAGAGACTTTCTATTTTGAGCAATTCCAAGAGTACCTGAACTTTCTACCTAAACCCTCTAACCCTCACTGAGAGACTGTGTTTTGTCTACTCTTATTTGCAAATAAAAATCCCAAAAGCAGATCCAGTGTCAGTTTCTACAATCCTTTGGGCCATCTACCTCGGGAAACCCCTAGACGTACACGAGGTCAAGCAGGTAACGGTAAGCCCAACAAAATCAGCCGCTCCTTCCGGGGTCAGTGCTACACATATATATTTGAAGGGGGGGGGGCTCAGAAGAGCTTACAATCTAATTGGGTGAGGCAGGTAGTACAAAAGGTTGTAACTGTAGGGAATGAGCTGATGGAAGTGGTAGAAGATCAGTTGGAGACATGATAGGCTTTCCTGACAAGATGAGTTTTCAGGGATCGCCCGAAGGTAGCAAGAGTAGGGGATAGCCGGACCAGTGGAGGTAGTGAGTTCCAGAGGATGGGAGAGGCTCTGGAGAAATCCTGGAGATGATCATGGGAGGAGGAGACGAGAGAGCTTGAGAGTAGGAGGTCTTGAGAAGAGCGGAGGGGACGGTTTGGGTGATATTTGGAGACAAGATCGGTGATGGAGCTCAGGGCAGAGTTGCGAATGGTTTTGTATGTTGTGGTTAATATTTTGAATTTAATTCGCTGGGCGATCAGGAGCCAGTGTAGTGATTGGAGGAGAGGGTTGGCGGACACTGAGCGGTTGGTAAGGTGGATAAGTCTGGCAGCAGCCTTCATGACAGATGGAGGAGGGGAGGGGCCTATAGAGAGGCAGGCCAATGAGAAGGGAGTTGCAATGGTCAAGGCAAGAGATAACGAGGGAGTGAATGAGGAGCTTGGTGGTTTCATTTGTTAAAAAGGGGTGAATATTAGAGATGTTACTGAGGTGA
Source organism: Lithobates pipiens (assembly GCF_037356315.1). Lineage (NCBI taxonomy): Eukaryota > Metazoa > Chordata > Amphibia > Anura > Ranidae > Lithobates > Lithobates pipiens. The sequence goes on along the minus strand of NW_027507764.1, from coordinate 583,821,128 downwards.
AGTCTACAGGCTTTTGAAAACGATTGGACTTGGGGCTAGAAGGACGGGGCAGAGTCTAGATCAGTGGTCATCAACTCCTGTCCTCAGGGCCCTCTAAGCCCCTGTACACACGGTCGGAGATTCTGCCAACCAAATCCGTCGGATTTTGTCCGACGGATTGTGTCCGAAACTGTTGCATACACACGGTCGGACTAAGTTGTCGAAAAATCCGATCTTTCAGAACGTGATGACGTAATTTCGTTACGATGGGACTACATTCAGGCTAGTAGCCAATAGCTTTGATGTAGGAATTTGATCTGAGCATGCGTGGCACTTGGTCCGATCAAAATTCGCTACACATGATCGGAGTATGTCCGATCGAACCAGTTGGTCGGGAAATATTTCCAACATGTTGGAAAATTGGGTCCGACGGATATTCCGACGGAATCAGTCCGATGCATACCACACACAGTCGGATTATCCGACGACACGGTCCGATAGGACACATTCCGACGGATTCTCCGACCGTGTGTACAAGGGCTAACAGGCGAGGTTTGCAAGATAACTGAAATACTTCACAGGTGATATCATTTGCTGCTCGGTGATTACAGTATTCTAGTCTGCATCTCCCCCAAGGTAATACATAAAACCTGGCCTGTTAGTGGGCCCTGAGGACAGGGTTGATGACCGCTGGTCTAGAACTACACCGAGTACCCTGACGTGAGGGGAGGGATTGATGCAAAGGTAGTGCGTCCATAAGGGTGCACGGGCGCCACCCCCTCTCCCCCCACCCCCTCTATCACTAATAGATAGATTCATGCATTGCAGGGTTTTTTGATTTTTTTTGAAGCACCTGATTAGAGCCATAAACTCTAATAGGCATCCAAAAAAACTTCCAAAAAAGGTGACCTTTGAGTGCCCTGCTGGGCACTCGCAGGTCACTCAGCTGTGTTAGAAAGGCGAATGAATATTCACTTTCCTAACACTAAACAGCCTCTCCGCCAATCAGGTGCTCGGATCTGTTACCCGTCACCTGATTGGCTGAAATGACAGGCGCTGTGATTGGACGGCTATCTGGCGTCCAATCATAGCAGAGGTCGGGAAGAGAGGACGGGAGAAGACATTGAGGAGCTGTCCCATCACCACCGAGACAGGGTAAATACAGGCGGCGGCACACTGGCAGCATTTGATATGGCACAGTGGCTGTGTTTGATGGGGCACAGTGAGGCTGCATTTGATGGGGCACAATGAGGCCGCATTTGATGGGGAATAGTGAGGCTGCCTGTGATGGGCATAGTGAGGCTGCATTTGATGGGGCACAGTGAGGCTGCATTTGATGGGCACAGTGAGTCTGCATTTGATGGGGCATAGTGAGGCTGCATTTGATGGGCACAGTGAGGCTGCATTTGATGGGCACAGTGAGTCTGCATTTGATGGGGCACAGTGAGGCTACATTTGATTGGGTACAGTGAGTCTGCATTTGATGGGCACAGTGAGTCTGCATTTGATGGGGCACAGTGAGGCTGCATTTGATGGAAACAGTGAGTCTGCACTTGATGGGCACAGTGAGTCTGCATTTGATGGGGCACAGTGAGGCTGCATTTGATGGGGCACAGTGAGGCTGCATTTGATGGGCACAGTGAGGCTGAATATGATATCACAGTGGCTGTATAAGATGTCACAGTGGCTGCATATGATGGGCACAGTGGCTACATTCAATGCTGCACAGTGGTTGCATTTGATGGGGCACAGTGGTTGCATAAGATGGGCACAGTGGCTGCATTCGATGCTGCACAGTGGTTGCATTTGATGGGGCACAGTTGTTGCATAAGATGGGCACAATGGCTGTATAAGATGGGCACAGTGGCTGCATAAGATGGGCACAGTAGCTGTATTTGATGGGGCACAGTGGCAGCATTTGATGGCACAGTGACTGCATTTGATTGCACAGTGGCAACAATTGATGGGCACAGTGGCTGCGTTTGATGGGCATAGTGGCTTTGTTTGATGAGCACAGTGGTTGCATTTGATGGGCACAGTGGCTGCGTTTGATGGCACAGTGGCTGCATCTGATGGCACAGTGGCGGAAATTGATGGGCACAGTGGCTGCGTTTGATGGCACAGTGGCTGCATCTGATGGCACAGTGGCGGAAATTGATGGGCACAGTGGCTGCGTTTGATGGCACAGTGGCTGTATTTTTTTTTCAGAATTTGTCAGTTTGTTTTCGCACCCCCCCCCCCCCCAAACATTTTGAGCACCAGCTGCCACTGGATTGATGGTTGCATTATTGATTTTTGATGGTTTGGTGGGCAATGGCTCCAGCTGCTATCAATTTATCCAATGATGAGTAGACTTGTGCACAACGGAAAATGTTGTTTTCGTTTCGGGTTCGTTGTCATTCGTAGAATACATAATTTTGTTCTGTTATATTCGTTATGTTACTTCAATACGTTTTCGGATAATTTGTTATTATTCGTAGAGTGTTGATATTCGTTATACTGAATCTCGAATCCTGTCGAATTCATTCTTTATATGCGCTATAATTTCGTTCGTATTCGTTGAAATTCGATATTTATGTATGTATAGACATTCGGGATAATGATTCGTAGTTTGGAAAGTCGTTTGTTTAATGAATCTTTTAACACACACAATGACAACGTTGTATACCCCCGTACACACGGTCGGAGATTCCGTCGGAATGTGTCCTATCGGACCGCGTTGTTGGATAATCCGACTGTGTGTGGTCTGCATCGGACTGTTTCCGTCTGAATATCCGTCGGACCAAAATTTCCAACTTGTTGGAAATATTTTCCGACAAACTGGTCCGATCGGACATACTCCGATCATGTGTAGAGAATTCCGATCGGACAAAGTGCCACGCATGCTCAGATCAAATTCCTACATCAAAGCTATTGGCTACTAGCCTGAACGTAGTCCCATCGTAACGAAATTACGTCATCACGTTCTGAAAGATCGTATTTTCCGACAACTTAGTCCGACCGTGTGTATGCAACAGTTTCGGACACAATCCGACGGACAAAATCCGACGGATTTGGTTGGCAGAATATCCGACCGTGTGTACGGGGGCTAAGACTTATTATTGGATAAATGTTAATGTAATGTATGTTTTAAAAAATAAAATAAAAAGAAATTTGAAACAATGACAACGTCTTTTCTCCTCGGCTCATATACAACACAACACCCTTTTCACTCAGTTCTCAGGAATGCACTTTGCCAGTAATCCAACCTCCACCACAAAATGAATCCGCTGATTGGACTATAAGATTTACTTTGAGCTGACCTTTTGTTTCATTAGATCTTTAAAGAATTACCGAATCATGTCGAATTCATTCGTTATATCCGCTATAATTTCTTTCGTATTCGTTGTAATTCGTTATTTTTTTATTCGGACATTCGGATGCATCCGAATGTCCAAAAGATGCAAATTTCGGCCAAATTTCGATTCGTTACGAAACGAATTGCACAAGCCTAATGATGAGAGAGACTTGTGCCCATCGCTGGAACGGATCGGGCTCAGGTAACTAAAAGGAGGGCTCTGGGGGGGCAGCCGCAGCAAAAAAGGTTTTTCACCGTAATGAATAGAATGCATTACGGTGAAAAAACCTGGAGACTTTACGACCATTTTAAGCCTTATATTTTTTGAAGGACAATTTTTTCTTGGTAATATGAAAACAGAAACGCCGGCTTAGCACATATTGGGCCACCTTGAAAAATAATGAGGTGTGCACTCATAGACGACCATTCACCGTGTAAGGTGCTGTTACCGTAACCAAAAGCATGCGTCACAAGCAAAAATTCTGGTGTATAGCACCAGGAAAGAGTTACAGAAATCGGTCATATTAGAGAACCAAAAATTCTGATTGATTATGATCATTTAAAACAGATTTGGCATTGTCGCCGGCCAATATCAGCAAAGAAAACAGCTTCACAAAAACGGCCTAATAAATCACTAATGAAAATAAATCATCACATATACACACAGACACAACACATAACATATAACGATTAAAAAAATAAAATAAAATCGTTATATGTTATGTGTTGTGTCTGTGTGTATATGTGATGATTTATTTTCATTAGTGATTTATTAGGCCGTTTTTGTGAAGCTGTTTTCTTTTCTGATATTGGCCGACTGCGACAATGCCAAATCTGTTTTAAATGATCATAATAAATCTGAATTTTTGGTACTCTAATATGACGGATTTCTTGGTAATATGCCTTTTTCCGCTAAAATTTATCGACCCAGGTTTAGCTTTCGTTCTTTTATATTTGTTGTCCGTTAGAATGCCCTGGCTAATAACACATTTTTCATCGGTGATTTTTGTTTCTAGAATTTGATCTCATATAAATTCATGTAGTATGGAGCACAGCTTAGAGTGGTTGCAGAGGCTAAAGGTTTGCATTCTATGCATGAAGGTAAAAAGACCTGCTTTTCGCTGCTCCCCCCCACAGCCCCCCTGAACCCCCTCTCGATTCAGCAATGTGCACGGGAACATCAGCTGTCCTGGGACCGCTCTCACCTCAATGGCTGAGACACAGTAGTGGGAGCGATTGACTCCCACTGCTCTCAATCACAGGCAGTGAGCATATGAGGAGAGAGTGGGGGGGGGGGGGGGGGCGAGCCTTGGCTCTATGTGTCTTAGGATGCATAGTGCAGGACTCAGAAGCAAGCATGCACCAATGCCCCCACAGCAAGCAGCTTGCTATTGGGGGCACTGGTCAAGGGGAGGAGTGCTAACTGTGAACCTGAGAAGAAGAGGATAGAGCAGTGGCGTCGCTAGGGGGTGGCTTTTGGGGCTATAGCCCCGAATCTGGGGCCCATAGCCCAGAGGCTCTGCAGAGGTCCCCAAGGGGAGGGAAGGCCCTCTGGGGACCCTGATGTAAGTGGGGGGGGACACTCTGGGGACCCTGATGTAAGTGGGGGGGGGCTCTCTGGGGACCCTGATGCAAAGGGGAGGCTCTCTGGGGACCCCAATTTTAAGAGGGAGGTTCACTGAGGACCCTGATTTTAAGGGGGAGGCCCTCTGGAGACCTTAATGTAAGAGGGGCTCTCTGGGGACCCTGATGCAAGGAGGAGGCTCTCTGGGGACCCTGATGCCAGGGGGAGGCTCTCTGGGGACCCTGATTTTAAGGGGGAGGCTTTCTGGGGACCTCAATGTAAGGGGGGATCTCTGGGGACCCTGATGCAAGGAGGAGGCTCTCTAGGGACCCTGAGGTAAGGGGGCTCTCTGGGGACCCTGATGCAAGGAGGAGGCTCTCTAGGGACCCTGATGTAAGGGGGGCTCTCTGAGGACCCTGATGTAAGGGGGACTCTCTGGGGACCCTGATGTAAGTGGGGGACTCTCTGGGGAAATACATACACACATATATTACTGTATATACATGTGTATGTCCGCCCAAGCATATGACTTTTTCTACTACGCTGCTATGGGTTCTAGCCCCAGGTCTTTTGTAGACCTAGCAATGCCCCTGGGATAGAGGCTGCTCTGTGCAAAACCATTACACAGCACAGGTAAGTATGACATTTTTGTTATTTGAAAAAAAATGTATCTTTAATATCAAGATAATATAGAGGGGTGCCAACTGAAAACACCCTAAAACAATTGTGTAACACTAGGTTGATGCTCCTTTAACAGTGACTGTTAACATGAACTAGAAAATGACATGACATGAAAATAACATGAACTAGACCAGAGGTCTGAAGGCGGGGATAGAGGGGGTCTGGAGGTGGAGGGTGGGGAAGGTGGAGGTCAGGAGACGGAGGGCGGGGATGGTGGAGGTCAGGAGGCAGAGGGCGGAGACAGTGGAGGTCAGGAGGTGGAGACAGCCGAGGTCAGGAGGCAGAGGGAGGAGACGGTGGAGGTCAGGAGGTGGGGACAGCGGAGGTCGGGGAGGCAGAGGGCAGGGAGGATGGAGGTCAGAAGGCATAGGGCGAAGACAGTGGAGGTCAGAGGGGGAGACAGCGGAGGTCAGGAGGCAGAGGGCGTAGATAGTAGAGGTCAGGAGATAGGAACTATGGAGGTCAGGAGGCAGAGGGCGGAGATGGTGGAGGTCAGGAGGTGTAGACAGCAGAGGTCAGGAGGCAGAGGGCAGGGACGGTGGAGGTCAGGAGGTGTAGACAGCAGAGGTCAGGAGGCAGAGGGCAGGGACGGTGGAGGTCAGGAGGTGGGAACAGCGGAGGGTGGAAATGGCAGGGGTCAGATGGCAGAGGTGAGGAGGCAGAGGGCAGGGGAGGTCAGGAGGCGGGGACGCCAGAGGTGGAGGGTGGTGGGGGTTGTTGGTCGGTGTCGGTGGTCAGGAGGCAGAGATGATGCATTTCAGGAGGCAGAAGGTGGGGACAGTGGAGGTCAGGAGGCGTGGACAGCGGAGGTCAGAAGGCGGAGGACGGGGACAGTGGAGGTCAGGAGGCGGGGACAGCGGAGGTCAGAAGGCAGAGGACAGGGACAGTGGAGGTCAGGAGGGCGGAGGTTGGGAGGTGGAGGGCATCAGGTAGGTGTCCAGCTCCTTTTAATTATCTATTCCCAGCCCTATCTAGAATTCACATTTATGCATGTTGCTTTTGACCATTTCTGCAGTGCTTTTTGCATTTTTTTAAACGCAGTTTTACCACGATTTGTGTTTTTGTGGGTTTTTTTTTGGCTTTACGCTCACTGTATATAGCTGGTTGCTAAGGAGCGGGCCAACCACTGCGTCCTTAACAACAGATGACTCATCAGCCATCAGCGGGCTTCCCCACTAACAGCTGAATGTACAAAAAATATTTGATGGCTAAAAAAAATTCACATAAAAACTGTGTGGGGTTCCCCCCCCCCTCAAAAACCATACGAGACCCTTTGGTCTGGTATGGATTTGGAATTGACACACCCCCACCCCCCAAAAAAATGGCGTGCCCCTCCCCCCCAAAACCAAACGAGACCCTTTGGTCTGGTAAGGATTTGGAAGGGATACCCCCTCACGCCAAAATTTTAAAAAACTGGCGCGGGGTCCCCTCCAAAATCCATACCAGACCCTTATCCGAGCATGCAGCCCAGCAGTTTAGGAAAGGAATGGGACAAGAGACCACCACCCGGGAACCATAACAGGCCGCAAGGCCTAAACATGGGGGGGGGGTGCTTTTGGACGGGGGGCTCTGCCCCAAAGCACCTTGTCTCCATGTTGATGGGGACAAGGGCCTCTTCCCCACAAAGCTGGCCAGTGGTTGTGGGAGTCTGCGGGCGGAGGCCTTATCAGAATCCGGAAGCCCCCTTTAAAAAGGGGTCCCCCAGATCCCGCCCCCCCAAAAGACAACAGACAATTTTTGACAAGTCCTTTATTAAAAATGTATTTTTCTTTCCCCGCTTCTTCCTCTGGTCTTCATCGCAGTCTCAGAAAAGGTTAGTTGTGGGAGTCTCTGGGCGGGGGGGCTATCAGAATCCGGAAGCCCCCTTTATTACGGGGCCCCCAGATCCCAGCCTCCCCCATGGGAATGAGTATGTGGTACATTATACCCCTACCCATTGACCAAAAAAGTAGCGTAATGTGACAAAAGACAATAGACAGTTTTTGAAAAGTCCTTTATTAAAAATGTCTTCTTCCTCCGGTCTTCTCCTTCCCTCATTTCTTCCTCCGGTCTTCTCCTTCCCCCACTTTTTCCTCCGGTCTTCTCCTGCCCCCACTTCTTCCTCCGTTCTTCTTCCCCTGAAGGGTCTCGTATGGTTTAGAAGGGGGACCCACGCTGTTTTTTTCGTGAATTTTTTTAGCGGCAAATCTTTATTTTTTTTTTCATTCAGTTGTCAGTGGGGAATCCCGCTGACAGCTGATGACTCTCATCAGTTGTTAAGGATGTGGTGGCCGGCTTCCAGTCCTGCTCCTTAGCAACTGGCTATATACAGTGATTGTAAAGGTAAGAAATAACCACAAATCACAAAACGCAAATTGCGGTAAAATCTTGGTTAAAAACCCACTTTGAATGCGGGTCCATTGAAGTCTATTACATGCAATACGCTGCATGTTGCGGGAAAAAGAGTCAATGCATTTTCTGATGCTTTTTGCAGCAATGCATTTCATTTTTTTAACACACGTTTCTATGAATAAAAAATGCAGCGTTTTGCATATAATAGACTTCAATGTCAATGGACCCGCATCCAAAACTCATTTTTTACCGTAATTTGTGGGGGTTTTTTTTTTTTGCCTTTACATTTACTGTATATAGCTGGTTGTTAAGCAGCGGGTCAGGAAGCCGGCCGCTGCGTCCTTAACAACCAATGAGTCATCAGCTCTCACTAGACAATCATGCAACATGGGGACAAGGTGCTTTGGGGTGGGGGGGGGGCAGAGCCACCTGCCCCAAAGCACTGCACCCCCCCCAAGTTGAGGGGATCAGGCCTGGTATGTCTCAGGAAGGGGGGCGCTCGCTCGTCCCATCCCTTTCCTGCCAGGCTTAATGCTCGGATGAGGGTCTGGTATGGATTTTGGGGGGGACCCCACGTCATTTTTTTTTAAATTTGGCATGGGGGTATCCCCTCCAAATCTATACCAGACCGAAGGGTCAGGTATGGTTTTAGGGGGGAGGGACCCCAAGCCTTTTTTTTTTTTTTTTGCCGGCTAATTTTTTTTTTTTACATTTTGCTGTGCCTTCTGCATTTTTTTTTTCACCACATCCTTTATTAAATCTGCATTTTTCTTCCCTCAGCTTCTTCCTCTCCGCTTCTACTTTCTCTTGTGTTCTTTCTTCGGTGTTCTCCTTCCTGCACTGCCACTCCTGCTGTCAACCCGCTTAGAATAAAAAAAAGCAACCCTTCTGCGACGCTGCTCCCCGCCGATCTGTCCCTTTCAATGTCGCTTATCTCATATACAGTATAAGGAAGGGATGTGGACATCGGATGGCTTCATCCAGAGACCCCGCCCCCTTGTGACTTCACGGACCAATCATACCCTGGATGATGACGTCACAAGGCGGTGGGGTCTCTGGATGACATCATCTGCCCCATCGCAGCATCAGAGGAGGTTCGGTTTTTTTTTTTCAGCGGGTCTGCGGCGGTGGAAGAAGAAGAAGACCAGAGGAAGAAGAAGAAGACCGGAGGTAGAAGGACATCAGAGAAAGAAGAAGACCAGAGGAAGAAGAAGACCGGAGGAAGAAGCAGGGAAAGAAGACATTTTTAGTGAATGGGTAGGGGTACAATGTACCCCATAGTCAATCACAAAGTGGCGGCCTGGGATCTGGGGGCCCAATTGTTAAAGAGGACTTCCGGATTCTGATAAGCCCCCCACCCGCAGACCCCCACAAACACCGGCCAGGGTTGTGGAGAAGAGTTCCTTGTCCCCATCAACATGGGGACAAGGTGCTGGGCCCCCTGCCCCACAGCACCCCGTATGTTGAGGGCATGTGGCCTGGTATGTCTCAGGAAGGGGGGCGCTCGCTCCTCCCATCCCTTTCCTGCCAGGCTTAATGCTCGGATGAGGGTCTGGTATGGATTTTGGGGGGGACCCCGCGTCATTTTTTTTTAAATTTGGCATGGGGGTATCCCCTCCAAATCTATACCAGACCGAAGGGTCAGGTATGGTTTTAGGGGGGAGGAACCCCAAGCCGTTTTTTTTTTTTTAATTTTGCCGGCTAATTTTATTTTTTTTACATTTTGCTGTGCCTTCTGCATTTTTTTTTTCACCACATCCTTTATTAAATCTGCATTTTTCTTCCCTCAGCTTCTTCCTCTCCGCTTCTACTTTCTCTTGTGTTCTTTCTTCGGTGTTCTCCTTCCTGCACTGCCACTCCTGCTGTCAACCCGCTTAGAATAAAAAAAAGCAACCCTTCTGCGACGCTGCTCCCCGCCGATCTGTCCCTTTCAATGTCGCTTATCTCATATACAGTATAAGGAAGGGATGTGGACATCGGATGGCTTCATCCAGAGACCCCACCCCCTTGTGACTTCACGGACCAATCATACCCTGGATGATGATGTCACAAGGCGGTGGGGTCTCTGAATGACATCATCTGCCCCATCGCAGCGTCAGAGGAGGTTCGGTTTTTTTTTTCAGCGGGTCTGCGGCGGTGGAAGAAGAAGAAGACCAGAGGAAGAAGAAGAAGACCAGAGGAAGAAGAAAACCGGAGGTAGAAGGACATCAGAGAAAGAAGAAGACCAGAGGAAGAAGAAGACCGGAGGAAGAAGCGGGGAAAGAAGACATTTTTAGTGAATGGGTAGGGGTACAATGTACCCCATAGTCAATCACAAAGTGGCAGCCTGGGATCTGGAGACCCAATTGTTAAAGAGGACTTCCGGAATCTGATAAGCCCTCCACCCGCAGACCCACACAAACACCGGCCAGGGTTGTGGAGAAGAGTCCCCTGCCCCACAGCACCCCGTATGTTGAGGGCATGTGGCCTGGTATGGTTCAGGAGCTGGGAGGCGCTCGCTCGTCCCTTTCCTGACCTGCCGGGCTGCATGCTCAGATAAGGGTCTGGTATGGATTTTGGGGAGGATCCCACATAAAAAAAAATGAATGAATATGGGGTACATTGCACACCTACCCATTCACCAAAAAAGTAGTGTCTGGTATAGTTTTAAGGGGGGGGCATGTTGTTTTTTCGTGGATTTTTTTGCCTGCAATTTTTTTCAGCTGTCAGCAACCAGCTATATACTGTGAATTCACATCTATGCATGTTGCTTTTGACCGTTTCTGCAGTGCTTTTTGCTGTGCCTTCCGCATTTTTTAAACCACGTTTTTACCACTATTTTGGGGTGATTTGTGTTTTGTTTTTGCTTATTTTTTTTTTACTTCTATGAGTAGCTATGGAGACACTTCTCTTGGACACTGGCAGGACGCTACATTGGTTGATTTGTTCTTATCTACACTATATATGTGCTCATGGAACCCGTCTCACCTCTTAAAATATACCTGCAACAGGGAAAATCCGCTGCCCCGCACTTGTAGTTCCCTTTAAAGTACAGCCAGGTGACAGACCTAATCTGTTTCCTATTGAAAAAGCTGGGGGATAGACATTGACCCAAGGAGAGTGCCCGGCGAGATACCACATTTACTCTGGTATTACCCAGGCTCATCACCCGTCCTGGCCAATACCATCCCTACAGTGAAGCATGGTGGTGGCAGCATCATTCTGTGGGGATGTTTTTCAGCGGCAGGGACTGGGAGACTAGTCAGGATTGAGGGAAAGATGAATGCAGCAATGTATAGAGACATCCTTGATGAAAACCTGCTCCAGAGCATTCTGGACCTCAGACTGGGGTGAAGGTTCATCTTCCAACAGGACAACGACCCCAAGCACACAGCCAAGATAACAAAGGAGTGGCTGCGGGACAACTCTGTGAATGTCCTTGAGTGGCCCAGCCAGAGCCCAGACTTGAACCCGATTTAACATCTCTGGAGAGATCTGAAAATGGCTGTGCACCGACCCTCCCCATCCAACCTGATGGAGCTTGAGAGGTCCTGCAAAGAAGAATGGGAGAAACTGGCCAGAAATAGGTGTGCCGAGCTTGTAGCATCATACTCACCAAGACTGGAGGCTGTAATTGGTGCCAAAGGAGCTTCACCAAAGTATTGAGCAAAGGCTGTGATACTTATGTACATGGGAGGAGCCTGCGATACTTATGTACATGGGAGGAGCCTGCGATACTTATGTATGTGGGAGGAGCCTGTGATACTTATGTACGTGGGAGGAGCCTGTGATACTTATGTACATGGGAGCAGCCTGTGATACTTATGTACATGGGAGGAGCCTGTGATACTTATGTACGTGGGAGGAGCCTGCGATACTTATGTACGTGGGAGGAGCCTGTGATACTTATGTATGTGGGAGGAGCCTGTGATACTTATGTACATGGGAGGAGTCTGTGATACTTATGTACATGGGAGGAGCCTGCGATACTTACGTACATGGGAGGAGCCTGTGATACTTACGTACATGGGAGGAGCCTGTGATACTTATGTACATGGGAGGAGCCTGTGATACTTATGTACATGGGATTTTGTTCCTTTTTTATTTTTAATAAATTTGCAAAGATGTCAAACAAACGTCTTTCACGTTGTCATTATGGGGGATTGTTTGTAGAATTCTAAGGAAACTAATGAATTTAATCCATTTCTGAATAAGGCTGTAACATAACAAAATGTGGAAAAAGTGAAGCGCTGTGAATACTTTCTGGATGCACTGTATAGTTATACAGGGCCTCATAGTAATCTATGGGTGACGTCACCTGCTAGGTTCTGCAGCTGTTGTTGCGATCTCTCCTCTTCACTGAATCCGGCGACTGGAGAGTTCATGTGACCAGACCGGATCACCCTCAGAATAGGTAAGTATACACATCTTTCCTTTACAAGGGAGATAGAATAGGCTTAGAATGGGGATAGAAGCAGGTTTAGGTATTGTTGGTATTTGACTCAAATTCTATTTTAAAAGATTTGTTAAAAAACTGTGTGTCTTTATGTACACACTACGTTTTTTTTGTGAATGAGTAGAGGTACTATATACCTCTTATTCATTTACATATTGATGGGGGGCGGCTTCTATGGGAGCCCTTGCTATTAAAAGAGGCTTCTAGATATCGATAAGTCCCCTGCCCGCAGACCCCCTCAAGAACCGGGCCAGGGTTGTGGGGAAGAGGCCTTTGTCCTCATCAACATGGGGACAGAGTGCTTTGCCAGGGGGTTCCCCATCTGGTAATTTACCTTTCCCCCTATGTTGGTGGCCAGGTATGGTTCAGGAGGGGGGTCTAGAATAAGGGTCTGGTTAAGATGAATAGAATTTTCAGCTGCTTTGTTTGCAAACAGCAGCCTTGAATTTTTATGAATAAATACAAGGCTTCCTCTGATTGGTTGAGGAAGAACTCATGACATCCACCCGCCCTCTCCACCTCAGGCAATCAACGCGTTTTTCACAAGAAGACGTTTTCTGGAATTACATTTTAGGAGGAGCTGCTTCTCTGGATAGAAGAGTCAGAGTCTGATCTTCCGCAAAGATCTTCAAACTCCGGCCTCTCTAGAGATTTCAGGGAGTAGCAAGAGAGACTGCAGGTGAGGGCGAGACCCCTGATGTATGGGATGGTGTACCTTGGTGCAATATACAACCTGCCCCTTCCTGAGAGGATAACCTGTACAATATAAAACCTGCCCCTTCCTGAGAGGATAATCTGTACAATATAAAACCTGCCCCTTCCTGAGAGGATAATCTGTACAATATAAAACCTGCCCCTTCCTGAGAGGATAGCCTGTACAATATACAACCTGCCTCTTCCTGAGAGGATAGCCTGTACAATATACAACCTGCCTCTTCCTGAGAGGATAACCTGTACAATATACAACCTGCCTCTTCCTGAGAGGATAATCTGTACAATATAAAACCTGCCCCTTCCTGAGAGGATAATCTGTACAATATAAAACCTGCCCCTTCCTGAGAGGATAGCCTGTACAATATACAACCTGCCTCTTCCTGAGAGGATAACCTGTACAATATACAACCTGCCCCTTCCTGAGAGGATAACCTGTACAATATACAACCTGCCTCTTCCTGAGAGGATAATCTGTACAATATAAAACCTGCCTCTTCCTGAGAGGATAACCTGTACAATATACAACCTGCCTCTTCCTGAGAGGATAACCTGTACAATATACAACCTGCCCCTTCCTGAGAGGATAACCTGTACAATATAAAACCTGCCCCTTCCTGAGAGGATAATCTGTACAATATACAACCTGCCCCTTCCTGAGAGGATAACCTGTACAATATACAACCTGCCCCTTCCTGAGAGGATAACCTGTACAATATACAACCTGCCCCTTCCTGAGAGGATAACCTGTACAATATACAACCTGCCCCTTCCTGAGAGGATAACCTGTACAATATAAAACCTGCCCCTTCCTGAGAGGATAGCCTGTACAATATACACCTACTACTTGACCGCTCTGTGGCCTTTGATACTGTTGACCACCCGCTCCTTCTCAATAAACTCCATTCCCTTGGCCTCCGAAATTCTGCTCTTTCCTGGTTCTCTGCCTACCTATCACAGCGCTCCTTTAGTGTCACCTACAACTCTGTCTCCTCCTCTCCATTGCCCCTTTCTGTGGGGTCTGTTCTTGGACCCCTTCTCTTCTCTATCTACACCTCCTCCCTTGGTCACTTGATAACCGCCCACGGCTTCCAATACCACTTATACGCCGATGACACCCAAATCTATCTGTCTACTCCTCGCCTCACTCCTTCAGTGCCTGTCTTTTTGCAAATATCTCCTAAACGGAACTGTGTAGGTTTAGGAGATACTTCTTGGACCTACAGGTAAGCCTTAATCTAGGCTTACCTGTAGGTCAAAGTGGTCTGTAAGGGTTTACAACCACTTTAAACTAAATCTCTCTAAAACTGAGCTATTAATATTCCCCCTCCCCCACCTGTGCACCCCTCCATGACCTTTCTATCAAAATCAACAATGCAACTATCAGTCCCTCCCCTCACGCCAGGGTACTCGGTGTGATCCTACACTTTGACTAGTCATTTCAGCCTCAAATCCAATCGTTGTCAAAAGTTTGTACACTTCACCTCCATAACATCTCTAAAATTCGCCCCTTTTTTAACAAATGACTATTGTAACTCCCTTTTCATTGGCCTGCCTCTCTATAGGCCCCTCCCCTCTTCAGTCTACCATGAATGCTGCTGCCAGACTTATCCACTTTACCAAGCGCTCAGTGTCCGCCGACCCTCTCCTCCAATCCCCACACTGGCTCCCAATCGCCCAGCAAATTAAATTCAAAATACTAACCGTAACATACAAAGCCATCTACAACTCTGCCCCGAGCTCCATCACCAATCTCGTCTCCAAATATCACCCAAATTGTCCTCTCCGCTCTTCTCAAGACCTCCTACTTTCAAGCTCTCTCCCCCATGCTCGTCTCCAGGATTTCTCCAGAGCCTCTCCCATCCTCCTGAACTCGCTACTTCCACTGGTCCGTTGTAGTGTCATATTTTGCTCCCCATCGTAGAATGCTCCGGAAGTGACGTTGCGGCCAGAAATTTCGCAATGCGAATGCGCGATGCATTCCAAACACTTGCGCCATGCGTTCCAAAGAATTTGCGGCAATGCAGTTCAGTGAAACCATCAGATAATGTCATGGAAATGAAGTTAAACTTTAGACGGAGTGGAGAGCGGCGGAGAGAGAGAGTGGGTAACTGTGCCTCGGGGAGGGGATTACCTCCCCTATCTGGATTTGGGGAGGGAATTATCTGACGGTTTCAGTGGTCTGCATTGCCGCAAATCCTTTGGAAACGCATGGCACAAGTGTTTGGAATGCATCGCGCATGCGCAGTGCGTAATTTCTGGCCGCAACATCACTTCCGGAGCATTCTACGACGGGGAGCAAAATATGACACTACCCCGACTATCCTTTAATCTTGCAATCCCTGAAAACTCATCTCTTCAGGGAAGCCTATCACATCCAACTAATCTTTTACCACTTCCATCAGCTCATTCCCCGCAGTTACAAACTTTTGTACCACCTGCCCCACCCTATTAGATTGTAAGCTCTTCTGAGCAGGGCCCTCTTAATCCTCTTGTATTTTATTCTATTATAACTGTATCGTCTGCCTTTTATATTGTAAAGTGTTGCAAAAACTGTTGGCGCTATATAAATCCTGTATAATAATAATAATAATATACAACCTGCCCCTTCCTGGGAAGATAACCCATACAATATATAATGCACACCTTCCTGGGAGGATAACCTATACAGCATACAATCTACCCCTTCTTGGGGGGATAACTACAGGAGGGGGCGAAGATAAGACCAGTCCCCCTGCACAAGGAGGGAGATCAGTAGTGAGCGGTCTTCATTACAGGAAGTCTCAGCCCCTGTACACACGGTCGGAGATTTTCACAACCAAATCCGTCGGATTTTGCTCGTCAGATTTTGTCCGTCAGATCTTGTCCGAAACTGTTGCATACACACGGTCGGGCCAAGTTGGCGAAAAATCCGATCATTCAGAACGTGATGACGTAATTTCGTTACGATGGGACTACGTTCAGGCTAGTAGCCAATATCTTTGATGTAGAAATTTGATCTGAGCATGCGTGGCACTTGGTCCGATCAAAATTCTCTACACATGATCGGAATATGCCCGACCGGCCCAGTTGGTCGGGAAATATTTCCAACATGTTGGAAAATTGGGTCCGACGGAGATTCGGACGGAATCAATCCGATGCATACCACACACAGTCGGATTATCTGACGACACGGTCCGATAAGACGCATTCCGACGGATTCTCCGACCGTGTGTACGCGGCATCACACTGGATTACTGCACAGATCTGGAAGAAATATAAAGCACACCGAGGTTCAAGAAGAGTACATGTGACAAATGGATTAGGACAATATTTGGAGTTCATCTTTCACATAAGAAGTGACACAAAAACAAGTCCTTTTTGTTAGATGCTGAAATCTGTTTTTATTCTTGTGGACATACTGTGACATCTGCATCTACTCCATTAGAACCATTGCGTTACCAAGAAGTGAAACAACAGGAGGACTCGGACTGGTCTCGTTTCGGACACAAAATTCAAAACTTTTAAATTTTTTTTTTTTTTTTTTACAGTTATTATAATTTTTTAATAAATAAAACAATTGTAAAAATAAAATTAAATAGATCTGTAAAAACTGTGGAAATAAAAACAACACGTATAGAAGGGCTACAAAGCAAAGCTCTAATCATGTACAACATTCGCCTTGTTTCTTGCTTAAAAAAAGAAGAAAAAAAACAAAAAGTCAGTGTAGACGAATTTCCAAGTTCCTTTGTGGTTCTAGAGCCAGAAAGCTGAAGATGGAGCGGGGGTGGGGGGTCAGCGGGTCGGTGCGTGTGCGAGCGTGTGTACAAGTACCGGGTGTAAATATACACACACGTACCCCGATTCCAGTTCGGTTATACAGATGCAGTTTTATGGCAGCGCGTGGGAGCATCAATAAAGGGAAATAGAAAACAGTTATAAATATTAAATATAGCAGTTTCCATCCATGCATGATTCAATGTCATCCCATTATCTGTACACTGTATGGATGTATGGGCGACGTACATTGCTGGGCTGGCTGGTGACGTTTGTCGTTCCCCAACCTTTACAGCAATGCATGTTGTAGGTGATGGTGTCATGTATCGTTTCTGTTACAATTAACATATTATTACAGTTATTTCATAGATCAGCTAAGATGAAGCGTAAAAAACATGGCGGATGGTTTGAGATTTCTGACAGCACAAGACGGTGGTGTGGTGGGCTCTCTTGGGATTATGTAGAGAGATCTAGAAGCGGACAGATGGTCGGTTGTTGGATAGGAGATGTAGGCATCATGATAGCTTGGGAAACGGGGGGAAGGCAGTTTGGAGAGGCAAAAATTAGCTCCCTGATTTGGGAAGGCCCATTCGTGTAATGCACTCATCTCCAATAGATGTTATAAGACTATATTAGATCAACATCTCTTAATCTTTTTAACATGAAGGAACCCTTGCAATACCCTTTTTAAGCTCAGGGAAACCTTGTTAATATGTACTATATCTACAGCTTGCAGTACATTAGTGCGATGGTCAGTGAGAAGAACGATTCTTGGATTGGTGGTCATTGGGAAGAATTCCCCCCCTTACAGATAGCTAAAAAGATCATTGGTGTCAGTGGGAACTTATCTGAGAGGCAGAAGTTGCTCATCACTCAAGGATCTTCTAGCAACCCCTGGAGGAACCCTAGAATTCCACAAAACCTTGGTTGAGAAAGTTTGTATTAGACCAGCCTTTCTCAACCTTTTCAACACAGAGGAACCCTTGAAATAACGTTTCAGTCTGAGGAAACTTATGCTAAAAATGATTGTATCTACAACTCATAATACATTAGAGTGATGGTTAGCAGGAAAAATGGCCCTTACACTTGTGGTCATTGGCAAAAATGACCCCCTTACCGATAGCTAAAAAATATCAATGGTGTCAGTGGGAACTTATCTGAGAGGCAGAAATTGCTCTTTGGTCAAGGAACCTCTAGAAACCTCTGGAGGAAACCTGGTTGAGAGACCCTGCATTAGATGTTTACGGTACACATGTGACAATCACAATGCAATTCTCATGTCCCGGCCCACACTGCTCAGTTACAGATGTTGGGTGAGCTAATAATATATTCCACATTTAAAGGTCTATTTATAAAGATCTTCATAGTCCTCTGATTTAAAATGGACTGAAATGTTGCCAAAAGTGAAAAATATCAAAAAGGGAAAAAAGATACTAAGCCACCTTAAAGGCAATGTCTAAGCACTATATGGCCAAAAGTAAGTGGACACCCTCTCCCCCAATAATGGTGGTCACGGGGTTTTGCCAGTACAGTAAATGCTACATCATACATAGAAATTTTAAGAATATTGTGTACTTCCAACCTTCTAGAAACAGTTTAGTGAAGAATCTTTCCTGTGTACAAAGCCAGCTCCATAAGACATGGTGTGACCAGTTTGGTGTGGAGTAACTCGAGTGTCCTGCACAAAACCCTGATCTTAACCCTACTTAACACCTCTGGGGCAACACTATAGTAATGGCCATGGTTTTGGGATGGGGGCAACACTATTTTAATGGCCATGGTTTTGGAATGGGGGGGCAAGTGTATATTAATGATCATGGTTTTGGAATATAGAATAACTCCATATCAATGGCCATGGCTTTGGAATGGGGAATGACTCTGTATTAATGGCCATGGCTTTGGAATAGGCTGTCCAACAACTCAGCCTTGCGGTAACAGTTTGGGAAGACTTTTCTGTTCCACCATGACTGTGCACCTGTGGAGAAAGCCAGCTCCATAAAGACATGGTTCGACCTGTTTGGTGTGGAGGCACTTGAGTGTCCTGCACAAAGCCCTAACCTCAACCCTACTGAAAAACTTTGGGATGTACTGGTACAGCCATTGTAAACCAGATCTTCACCTTCAACATTTCTGCCCTCCCAAATTAGCATAAATTCCCCCAGACACTCCAAAAACTTGTGGAAAGCCTTCCAAGAAGAGTGAAGGATGCTATAGCCAAAAAAGAGGTCAACTCCATATAAATGGCCATGGTTTTAGAATGAGATGTCCAACAAGCTCGTATAGGTGTATTGTCAGGTATCCACAGGCTTTAGGCCATATAGTATATTTTCTTTGTTATATAATGTACCAAAAAGTTAAAAAATCTTTTGAACTATTACAAATTAATATTTTATATTTACCTTTTTCAGGAAAAGGAGGACCTCTCTACAAGGCTCTAGGGTTGTTGACCTTCTTCCCCCAATAGCAGAGACAGTATTGCCTTGGGTTTATTTCAATAAAAATTTAAACATTAGTTTATACTTTTCTAAATTTAAATTTAAATTAAAAAGACCAAATGACATTGTTATTGGAAAAAAAATTCCTTGTCCGCCTTCTCTTGTCTTATTCCGTGTACAAACGGCCAGACTTTCCGGCAGACTAGGTCTGACGGTCTTTCCGACGGACTTTTGGCGGACTTCCAACTGAGTTTACGAACAAACGGACTTGGCCACACGCAATCACACCAAAGTCCGATGGATTTGACCGTGATGACGTACGACCGGACTAGAATAAGGAAGTTCATAGCCAGTAGCCAATAGCTGCCCTAGCGTCGGTTTGCGTTCGTCGGACTAGCATACAGACGAACTGATTTTTCGACCGGACTGGAGTCAGTCGGAAAGATTTGAACCATGTTCTAAATCTAAAGTCCGTCTGATTTTTTGACAGCAAAGGTCCGATGGAGCCCACACACGATCGAATTGTCCGACGGATTCGTTCTGTCGGACCTTTGCTGTCGGATAGTCCGGCCGTGTATACACGGCATTAGGCTTATTGTACACTACAGCTCTCAAACTTGGGTTTAGGAGCTTTTGGCGTTTTTTTTGCCAAAGCTCCTAAACTCAACTCCATAAAAAGCCTATGTGTCAATGTACACATAGGCTTTTACCAAAGTTTATGAGCTGCTGTGGTTAGGGGAGCTTCCACCTCCCTCAAACTCCCTCTTTTGATCGTGGAAGAATCGCTTTCAGGATAGGAATATTTTGACCACCGGCTGATGGAGAAAGCAAACTGTGGCAAAACCATGGAGCGATTTTGCCGAGTTTTGCGTTTTCCCACAGCCAGCGGTCAAAGTAGGCTGTGTGTACCTGATGCCTAAATCTAAAAGATTGCCATGGGTCAAGAAAAAGGCTAGGAAAATCTTTGGAGGGGTAATAAGCAAAAGGAAATCTGTATAATTTGGCAAACTGTACCATAAAACTTATTTTGCTGGATTAAAATAATTATTGGCAAAATAGGGAATAATGAAGAGAGAAATGGCTCAGAGCAGCTTAATAAATAGGTGCAGATGCTAGAAAGGATATTTTGTAGAAAAATGTAGAAATGGTCCCTTTAAATGTTTTTGCTATTCAATTATTACAGAGAAAGGATAAAAATCCTATATACATGGTTTTGAAGGACAAAATGGAAATATATCATAAACTGGCCATACACCCGTAGAATTTAGGTTCATATGTTTGTACGGAAATTCAGAAAATCATCGGACAGAGCATTCAATTGCATTATCGTGGACTTGCGAATTTCAAATGAAAACCTTAAAAAATTTTTGATTGCCGTGCTAAAGTTTGGAATTCTATGTCCAGTTTCAGGATACACAATTTTCCCCAAATGAAAACCACATTCACAGTTAGAATTTCATTTCAATTTTTCTCCATCCTTCTCCTTCAATTCTTCCCATCACTACGGTCGAAAATGATTGTCGATTTGACCTAATTTGCTATTAAAAAATTGAAGGAGAAATTCTACTGGTGTGTGGTCAGCTTTACTTTCTCCAATAGAAAAAATAAAAACGGTTTGGCTTTGACTACCCAGAGTTCAGAGCTTCTGCTGCCCCTTGGAATTTTCAGGTAATGCAGCAGTAATAAAAGCAGCATTGAAAAAAGGCCTCCTTGTCCAACCTCATATTCATAGTCTTAAGAACTGACACCTTTGTCTGTGACCGTTAGACAACACAGAGCTCAGCTCCAAGTGCCAAGGCTACAAGTCTGGGGATCCCCAGTATGCAGGTGTCGGCAAGATGCTCATCCAAGCTCAATGTGTAAAGCTGAATAGAAGAAGTATATAGTGGTATGACTAAATCCTGTGGGCAGGACGAAACGCGTCGGAACAGGTGTTTTGGGAGGAGCCCAGGCTGAGGCTGCTTTTGGACTTAATATAATGCTCGGGCTGTTGGGAGTGTGATGTCTCCTATATTCAGCTTGACATCTTTGTCTGGACACAGGACTAAATACAGTCGCTAGGAATTCTGAGGGCCACGCCATACCTAGAGATACACCTATAGAAATATTCCAATTGGCAGCCCTGAGATGCCAAAATCTGGTCACACACAATGCAGGCTTATTATGTCATACACAGCAGTGCGGTCTGATGGTGATGGTTTACAAATGTCTGTAAGATAACCGCACACACATACATTGTACAATCCCACTGACTGTAGTGGAGAACATTACGTAGAACTGCACAAATCTGACCCCATGTTAAAGCCCTGGTGGAAGGGGCAAGATGCATCAGGGTGTGTGGTTTGGTGGTGACATGTACGCTGAGGCTGCTCCTTATTGTTTATTCACCTGGCTGGTCGGAGTAGCGGCGATCCTTTCCTCTTTACATTTACGAGTCCTCTGGATTGGCATCGGGACAAGCCTGCACCCTATGCTCTGGGACACAGGGATATGCTTTCACCTCTACTTTAAGCGGCGGTAAGTGCAATAAAACAGGTGCACAGATCTTACGATTTATTGGAGCTCATCCGGTAATAGTTTCATACAACCTCACCCCCCTTTTATGGTTAGATTGGGTATTATCTGACCCAAGACACACATTAATTATGCCCACAGACATCAGAAGTCTCCTAGTCTGGCTGGAACCTTGTCCGATAACTATTGTTTTGCCCCAACAATAAGCCAGTTCCTCTTCACTCTCCTCCCTCGGCCTCTTTATAGCCTAATCATTAAAGGCTGTATAGGTGCCTAAAGGCAGCTGTGTATACACGTCCAGTGACCTTCGTGTCATTAGATCCTGGCTACCAAGGTTAAGTGCCCAAGTAATTATTTTACAATATATTCAATATTTTCACAACATCTTCATCTACATGCCACTAGAGGGAGCAAGAGTAAAAAGTCAATTTAACCCCCACAAAAGGGGGAAACAGTGCACAGGGCTCTTACTCTAATCTCTCCCCGCTTATGTCATTGTCAGTTCTCCCCGATGTTCCCGCTATGCACAAAGGATCTGGTCCGCTCTTAAGTGATTTATGACCCTACAAGTCAGCCGTCTGTAATTTATAAGTAACATATCTACAGACATAAACCGGGTATAAACACAACATGCAATTATCCATATACAATAAGTCATGACGCGTGCGCGTGCCATTGCAGCGCGACACCACGCCGCCATCTCACAGCCAAAAGGGAGACTGACATCCATGGGGGAGGGGTCCCATTTCACATATTTATTACACAGCTATAATATACAACCCCCTCCCCCCCCCCCCCCCCTCCAGCAAGCACAGAGTCCCCTACCTCGAATGTACATAATGGATTAGAATTATCCGGAAAATAAATAAATATGTATTAATAAGAGACTCGCGGTCTCTGTATCTCTATATACATAAATAATACATTATTACATCTCTTGGATTAATACCAGCGGCTCGCCGTGGGCCCCCCAGAGCCTGCAGTGTGACAAGATTGTCCATCCTGCTGGCAAATGTTTTTAGCAGTAAACTAAAAACCTCTGAACAGTCAATAATTCTAAAGAGTAGAAATTAAAAACACTAAAGGGGACTTAGTGAATCTGCTTTGATTAATAAACAGATTATTTTTGAAAAGATATACAAACAGTAACACTGAAACATAGAGGGATCGACTGTCTCTTTGACATATAAAAGCCTCTGACTTCATCTTTACTACCATCCACGCTCTAATGAAACCTTGTGGTCCCTTTCCACTAACAAAGTGCATAAAGGTTCTCTACAGTTAGCATCTGTACTCCATGGGGTGTGGTAACCAAACAACGGGGGTGTTAGGGCCAATTGATGGGGGCATGGGAGTCAAATTATGGGGTGTGGCAACCAAATTGTGAGGGTATGGGAACCAAATGATGGGGATATAGAAATCAAATGATGGGGACATAGAAGATAAAAGATAGGGATATGGAAACCAAATAATAGAGGTATGGGGACCAAATGATGGGGGCATGGAAACCAAATAAGAGAGGTATGGGAATGAAATGATGGGGGTGTGGAAACCAAATTATAGAGGTATGGGAACGAAATGATGGGGGCAAGGTAACCAAATTATAGAGGTATGGGAACTAAATGATGGGGGCAAGGAAACCAAATTATAGAGGTATGGGAAGGTAATGATGGGGGCATGGAAACCAAATAATAGACATATGGGAACGAATTGATGGGGGCCTGGAAACCAAATTAAAGAGGTATGGGAACGAAATGATGGGGGCATGGAAATCAAATTATAGAGGTAAAGAAACCAAATGATGGGGTCATGGCAACCAACTGATGAGGTCATGGAAACCAAGTGACAGGGGTATAGAAACCAAATGATGGGGTCAAGGGAACCAAATGATGGAGTCATAGAAACCAAATGACAGGGGTATAGACACCAAATGATGGGGTCAAGGGAACCAAATGATGGGAGTATAGGAACCAAATGATGGGGACGTGGGAACCAAATCATAAGGGTATATTAACCAAATGACTGGGGCATGTGAACCAAATGATAGGGGTATATTAACCATATGATGGGGATATAGGAACCAAATGATGGGGTCATGGGAACCAAATGATGGGGTCATGGGAACCAAATGATGGGGTCATGGGAACCAAATGATTGAGGTATAGAACCTGAATAATGGGGGCATGGAAACCATATTATAAGGGTATATGAAGCAACTGATAGGGTTATGGGAACCACAAGATAGGGGTATAGAAACCAAATGATGGGGTCAAGGGAACCAAATGATGGGAGTATAGGAACCAAATGATGGGGACATGGAAACCAAATGATAGGGGTATATTAACCAAATGACTGGGGCATGGGAACCAAATGATAGGGGTATATTAACCAAATGATGAGGATATAGGAACCAAATGATGGGGTCATGGGAACCAAATGATTGAGGCATAGAACCTGAATGATGGGGGCATGGAAACCAAATTATAAGGATATATGAAAGAACTGATAGGGTTATGGGAACCACACGATAGGGGTATAGAAACCAAATAATGCGGTCATGGGAACCAAATGGTGGGGACACATGAAATCAAATGATGTTGTATAGAAAAAAATAATAATGGAGGAATAGGAACCAATTTATAGGGGTATAGGAATCAAATGATAGTGGAATGCCAGAAAGGGGTTAGGTTTTTGTAGCCATATATCAGGAACAAAACTGGATGTAGCATTGCTAGTAGAAGAAAATGACACCTAAGCTTTCTGTCCATAAACCAAACCAATGAGGGTAGAGAATACAGAGTGCAACAAATGGATTCCTCAAGGAACCAGTCATTGTACACAGCCAGAAAACACATACAGTGATTCCATTTTATATCCTCTAATGACTAAAGGAAAAGAAAATCAGAAGCTTCAATTCTTTTGTTCTAAATATCACCGCTTGTTAAGGTCACTTCACAACAGTGTAGGGTTCAGGTTGGCAGATTTCAGACAGTGCTCCTGGTAAATGTCACCATAAACTCATTTTGCTGTAAAACTCTAGAAAATACAAAAAAATCTCAATAAACCATTGCCGCTACAGGGCAAATCTTCAGCGGTAAAGGAGTGACAGCCAAGTGTCATCTGATATCAGTCTGCTATGAGATGACATTACACTTACC
The DNA here is from genome assembly GCF_037356315.1 of Lithobates pipiens. Taxonomy (NCBI): domain Eukaryota; kingdom Metazoa; phylum Chordata; class Amphibia; order Anura; family Ranidae; genus Lithobates; species Lithobates pipiens. The sequence continues at coordinate 583,796,227 of NW_027507764.1, read as the reverse complement.
TTTGAACACATTGGCCTCGTGTTCCGGTTCTAACGCTGGCCAACTGCCGTTTCCAAAGAGTTCACAGAGCAGTAGAAAAGCATTTGTAAAAATGTTCAGATGCCTCTAAAATTCTTCCTAACCCTTTTGCCCCGTACACACGATCGGACTTTACGACAACAAAACCGTGGATTTTTGTTTGAAGGGTGTTGGCTCCAACTTGTCATGCATACACATGGTCACATCAATGTTGACCAACAATTACAAACGTAGTGACGTACAACACATATGTCATATCTCCATTACGAACGCTAGTTTTACAAGACCGAGCGCTTTTGGCTCGTACTCGATTTTGAGCATGTGTGGACTTGTGAAAGTCTGACAACAAACATTTGTTGGCGGAAAATTTGAGAACCTGCTAGCCAACATTTGTTGGCGGAAAGTCCGACAACAAATGTCCGATGGACCATACACACGGTCGGACTTACCGCCAACAAGCTCACATGCAACATTTCCCATCTGAAAATCTGATTGTGTGTAGGCGGCATTAGAGAACGTTAGGAAGGTAAAAGTGATCAGATAGCTCTGAAACACTTAAAGGAACACTCTGCTTTCTTAAACAACGTAAGATACCGTATATTACTGGCAACCAAACGATGGGGCATGGGAGCCAAATGGTGGTGGTATGAAGATCAAATGATGGTGGTATGAAGATAAAATGATGGTGGTATGAAGATCAAATGATGGTGGTATGAAGATCAATTGATGATGATATAGGAACCAAAGGAAGGAGGCTTGGAAGGGAAATGGTGAGGGCCCAGGAATCACATGACTGGATTATGGGAAACAAATGATGGGGCAAAGTAGCCAAATGATGCCAGGTATAGAAACTAAATGATTGGAGCATGGGAACCATTCAAGGAGTATGTTAACAAAAAAGTATGGGAATCAAGTGATCCAATTTAGAAACCAAATGAAGGCTTATGGAGACCAAATGATGAGGGTTGGGAACCAGATTATAGGAGTATGATAACCAAATGAGGGGGTGTGGGGACCCATCTATAGGGTTATGAGAAGCAAATGATGGGGGTATGGGAACTAGTTGATGGAGGTGTGGGAATACAACTATGTGAGGTTGGTAAGCAAATGATGAGAGTGTGGGAACCAAATGATAGAGGTATGCAAACCAGTTGATGGGGTTGTGGAAATCAAGTTATGGAGATATGGAGAACAAATGATCTGGGAATGTAAACCACGTGATTATGGCATGGGAATCAAAGGTAAAGGATACAGTAAGCAAATGAAGGAGTATAGCAACCTAATAATGTGGCATGGGAGCCAAATGATGGAGGTATGGACACCACCTGATTGGTGTATAAGAACCAAGTGAATGAACCAAATGACGATGTATGTGAATCATATAATGGGTTTGTGGGAACCAAATGATAGGGGAATTATGAGGGCATAGTAACCAAATCATGGGGGTAAGGAAACCAATATAAGAACCAAATGATGGGGGTAGGGTACCAAATAATGGGGATAAGGGAACCAAATGATGTGGGTGTAAGAACCCAATGATGGGGGTGTGGGGACCAAATGATGGGGGTATGAGTAACAAATAATGGGTGCATGTCAACAAAATGATGGGGATACGGGAATCCTATGATGAGGGCATGGTAACCAAATCATGGGGGCAAGGAAAGCAAGTGTTGAAGGTATGAGAACCCAAGGACAAGGGTGTGGCAATCAAATGATAAAGATAAGGGGAACCAATTGATGGGGATATGTGAACCAAATGATGGAGATATGTGAACAAAATCACAGAGGTATGGGAACCAAAGGATGGGAGTAGAAGAACCAAATGATGGGGGTAGGGTACCAAGTGATGGGGATAAGGGAACCAAATTATGGGGGTATGAGAACCCAATGATGGGGGTGTGGAAAGCACTTATTGGGGTGTGGGAACAAAATGATGGGGGTTTGGGGAACAAATGATGGGTGCATGTCAACCAAATGATGGGGATATGAGAATCAAATGATGGGGAGTAAGAGGACAAAACGATAGGGGTATGGGAACCAAATAACAGGGGTATGTGAACCAAGTGATGAAGGTATGCGACTGGATCTTTGAATTCAAGAAAAACAAAATGAACCATGACTCCCTGCATTACTGATCTGAAATCAAAGTAGAAAAATGGACTTGATGTATCAGATGACATGTGAGTACCTTGACCTCCATTGCATGTTCTAATTGCACAAAAACAGCAGCAAAAATCCCTTTAGTTGGAGATAGCTGGTGTAGTTTTGGATTTGCCGTTTCAAAAAAACATGATAAAATTCTTCTGATTTTCCTTCAGCTGTTTCTAGCCGTTTCCTGCCAATCATACTGGTACCCAATAATACCAGTAATGATGACTTCCACAGCTTGGTGATGAAGGGGGACAATGGGACAATCCACTGGGGATCTGCCATAATAAGGTGAAGAACCCTCTGGTTTTCATGCCTTTATTTGCTGTAGACAATTTACTCCACACCCTCATCCATCTATAATCTGTCACTGTTTCGGGAAGGTAAAAGATGGAGTTTCCCTCACAATGGTGTACAAAGTTGTTGTTTTTTTTCACATTTTGCCTTCTTGGGCTTTACATCTAACTTTTTACCCTTCAGTGCAATATCACAGTTTTCCACGTGTTAAAAATGAGAGGAAAACTGTTATAAATTTAGCAGCATTATTATAACTGAGGGTTCTGCTCCAGAACAGTATCCTTCCCGAACACGTTAGAAAAAGAATTAAAGGGGTTGTAAAGGTTCCTTTTTTATTTTCTAAATAGGTTCCTATAAGCTAGTGCATTGTTGGTTCACTTACCTTTTCCTTCGATTTCCCTTCTAAATGTTTTTTTTTCTTTGTTTTCTTTGTCTGAATTTCTCACTTCCTGTTCCTCCTCAGTAAGCTGTTCTGGCTGACTAACCACCGCTCGGATGATGGTGAGAAGTTTACTGAGGAGAAACAGGAAGTGAGATATTCAGACAAAGAAAAAAAACATTTAGAAGGGAAATCGAAGGAAAAGGTAAGTGAACCAACAATGCACTAGCTTAGAGGAACCTATGTAGAAAATAAAAAACGAACCTTTACAACCCCTTTAACATCAACCAAGACACGAGTGATGGTCATACTGATCCCTCTATCATACTGTATGTGTTGGGAGCCACCCACGGCAATGCCAGTTCATCAGAAATAAATATTGATCTACCACTGTGTTGACTATCTCAGTTCCTGGAACACAATACGTCGTAGTAATGCAGTCCCTGCCTGGGCTGCAGACCAGATCCTCTCTTACATGAATGTCCTACCTTACATGTACACAGCTGATTATAAATAAATAAATACAAATTCAGAGGTGCCGTAGGAAAGAAATAGAATGCTAAGATGAACTACGATCACATCTGGTTGCAAAGAGCAAAGAATGTTGCAGGTCAGGTGTTGCACATGACAGGTCCTCGCTGTCAATCATTTTACCCCATAGATCAGGTAATACCATGCATCTCTTTGTTATTCTTCAGATATTCGGTAATAACTTTTACCAAAATCCACACAGATATAAATCAAAATTGCAATTGTTTGCACAGAATTTGGACAGATTGTCCAACATCCAACCTCTCCCAACCTTTATGCAACATTTTTTGCACCTGAGGACCCCTAACGAGCCTGCCCTGTGTGTTGGCATGAACGAGAACAGCCCGAAGAATGCACTCTGCAGCTTGTCTACGTCCAAACTGATCTGGTCATCGCTCACCGCTATCCATGCTATGACACAATCTATCACCCAAAGGGATATGACCGCTTATTTCATGAGTCCAGCTCAGCAGGGACCAGATCTGCACTAAGGAATATGCCTCCTTGAAGAGAAGACACATAGTATGCACCACAGTGTTAAATAGTCACCATTATCGGGAATGTACATATATACGTTAAACCCTGGGGCCACAGTGTCCAGCACTCCCATCATGCCTTGCAGTTCTCATGCTGTACTTTGGTCCGAGGTGGAGATGTGTCGGGTCCTTATTGCCACAGGAGATGAGTGGGATTGGCTCTGCGGGGGCGTGTAAGGATGAGAAGGCAGGGCGGTGGGTGGAGACCTCTCCTCTCACAATGAGATGTAAAAGTCAATGCTCTGTTCCTGCTTTCATCTGCTATAGGATTGCCTCCATGAAGCTGGTGTCCAGCTGCTGGATTAAGACCCGGATAAAGGACATCTCCTTTCTGGTGTTCTCAAAGATGATACGGGGGTCGTCCGACTGGCAGCGCAGACAGTTGGGTGCCATGACCATGGCTAGGTTACTGACGTCCATCTTCGTGATGGCCACGTTGGCTGGCTGTACAAATACCTGGAAGGGCAGTGGACAGTTAAAAGATGGTCAGTCACATGACAAAGGCAGGCTCATCAATGAGTCTGGAGAAACACAAGAAAAAGTCAGCACAACAAAATAGTAGATATATGAAAATAGCCGCGCTTATGGAGATAGATAAGAACAGCAGCAAATATATATATATAAGGAAGGGAATAGGTGCTACTGCATGGAGAAGAGAAGATGCAAACAGGTTGCAGCCGCCCCTAAGTGCATGGGCTTTTGTTAAAGTCCGTGCCTGAAAATTAATATAGATATTTATTGGGGGCTATTGGCGCTACCTTCAAGTGATAGTTGTACTATTAGACCTCCGGTAAGTGACCAGTATCAATATGCAAAGCTAATTTGATGATATGAATACAGACCTTTCCCTATTCTTTATATCTATATATCTATATATATAGCTATACTGATCCTATATATATATATATATATATATATATATATATATATATATATATATATATATATACTAGTGGCACCAATAGTGTACGTCTACCATACACATATAATAGCCTCCACAAATGGGTACAGAACTGTGTATAAGAAAACTTCAGTTAAGAACCTTATCCAAGTTCAAAAAGGTGTGCAGATATACCAATAGGGAAATAAAGAATATAAAAGAGAGTATAAAGAAAAATAAAACACACAAAACTAAAAAACCTTTAAAGTGCTATGTGAATAATTGTGATTAATTCCTCTACATGTAGGAATATAACATAAAATATCCTTATATTTAATATTTATACTGACTCTCCCACAATCTGCCTCAACAAAGGTGCTGCACCCCAGTGCCACATAAATCCGTGCCCATCAGTGCCGCCCATCAGTGCCCAGCAGTGCCACCTATCAGTGCCCATCAGTCCCATCTATCAGTGGTACCTATCAGTGCCCATCCGTGCCACCCATCCGTGCCACCCATCTGTGCCATCTTATCTGTGCCCATCTTTGCCCATCAGTGCCGCCTTATCTGTGCCTATTAGTGCCGCCTTAACTATGCCTATCAGTGCCCACCAGTGCAGCCTATCAGTGCCCATCAGTGCAGCCCATCAGTGCCCACCAGTGCAGCCTATCAGTGCCGCCTCATCAGCGCACTTCAATGAAGGAGAAAAATGACCTTTTAACAAACTATTAAACATGATTTTGTTTTGTTTTTTTGCATCTTTTTTTGTTTGTTTAGCAAAAAATAAAACTCCCAGCTGTGATTAAATACCACCAAAAGAAAGCTCTATTTGTGGGAAAAAAATGATAAAAATTTCATTTGGGTACAGTGTTATATGACCGCGTAATTGTCATTCAAATTGCATCAGCGCTGAAAGCTGAAAATTGGTCTGGGACTGAGGGGGGTTTAAGTTTAAGGGTTTAAGTGCCCAGTAAGCAAGTGGTTAACCAATGACACCACCAACCTACTAATCCACTCCCTTGTTATCTTTCACCTTGGCTATTTCAACTCCCTTCTGGTTGGCCTACCTCTTCACAGACTATCCCTTCACGAATACTGCTGCCAGATTCATCCACCTTACCAACCATTTAGTCTCCGACACCAATCTATGCTAAACCCTCCATTGGCTTCCACTTGCCCAACATATAAAATTCAAAATACTAACAAAAACATACAGAGCCATCCACAACTCTGCCCCAGGCTACATCACCAACCTCATCTCAAAATATCACCAAAAACTGTCCTCTCCACTCCTCCCCAGATCTCCTGCTCTCTAGCTAAGGGGTCTCAAACTGGCAGCCCGACAGCTGTTGCAAAACTACAAGTCCCATGAGGCATTGCAAGGCTGACAGTTACAAGCATGACTCCCAAAGGCAGAGGCATGATGGGACTTGGAGTTCCGCAACAGCTGGAGGGCCACCAGTTTGAGACCCCTGCTCATCACCTCCTCCTATGCTGGTCTCCAGGACTTCTCTAGAGCCTCTCTCATCCTCTGGAACATCCTACCCCGATCTATCCAACCATCTCCTACTCTGTCCACCTTTAGGTAAAGCCTGAAATCTCTACTCCTCATGGAAGCCTATCCTGCTTCCACCTAACATATGTACTTTTACTTTCTCCATCAGCTCATCCCCCAGAGTTACTACCTTTTGTATCACTTGCCCCTCCCTTTTAAATTGTAAGCTCTAACTAGCAGGGCCCCCCTAACCCTCTAGTATTGGTTGTATTCTAACTACTGGCTCCCTTTATATTGTAAAGTCCTGCAAAATCTTGTATTTTAATCACTTGCTGATCAGCCGCCATCATTATACTGCGGCAGGTCGGCACAGTGGGGGTGCCGATGCTCATGGCCGAAGGTCACGATGACCGCCGGCCACGAGCGATCGCGAGCACGAGAGGCAGAACAGACAAGTGTGTGTGTAAATGTACACAATTCCCTGTTCTGCTCTGAGAGGAATGACAGATTGTGTGTTCCTACTAGCTAGGAACCACAATCTGTCACTTTCTCTAGTCAGTCCCCTCCCCGTTCAGTTAGAATCACCTCCCAGGGAACACAATTAACCCCTTGATCGCCCCCCTAGTGTTAACTCCTTCACAGCCAGTGACATTTTTACAGCAATCAATGCATTTTTACAGCACTGGTCGCTGTATAAATGTGAATGGTCCCAAAAATGTGTCAAAATTGTCCGATGTGTCCGCCATAAAGTCGCAGTCACGATAAAAAAAAAAAAAAAAACGCTGATCGCCATCATTACTAGTAAAAAAATAAAATAAAAATGCTATAAATCTATCCCCTATTTTGTAGGCACTATAACTTTTGTGCTAACCAATCAATATAAGCTTACTGCGATTTTTTTACCAAAAATATGTAGAAGAATACAAATCGGTCTAAACTGGAAAAAAAATTAGCTTTTTTTATTTTTTTTAAAAAAGGGGATATTTATTACAGGAAAATATTGTGTTTTTTAAAAAATTGTCGCTCTTTTTTTGTTTATAGCGCAAAAAAATTAAAACCGCAGAGGCGATCAACCACCACCAAAAGAAAGCTCTATTTGTGGGAAAAAAAAAGGAAGTTAATTTTGTTTGGGTGCAGAGCCGCACGACCGTGCAATTGTCAGTTAAAGCGACGCAGCGCCGATTCGCAAAAAAAATGGCCTGGTCATTCAGCAGCCAAATCTTCCGGGGCTGAAGTGGTTAATGTTGTGATATGCCTGAACCGGAGTGACTCCATCTTTATAAGTTCATATAAGATTAACTTGGGTTAATCTGCTAGTTAGTAGCAGTTTCCTATAAAGCATACATATAAGAAAATATAGCTTGCATAAGCAGTTTTATTCTGTACTGTCTAAATAAAGATACTGTGTCTCAATATGTCTGGGCCACAGGACTCATGACTATGAGTCATGAAAGCAGATGGCATAATTAATGATATGTAATGATATGTAATGTACACCTCTGTATTAACCACACCCATGTTCTATGCAATGATTGGGTAGTAATAGCGTATATAAGTTGTAGACCCGCCCAGAATTAAACCAGATAAGCTTTGAACATCAACTTTGACTCATTTCTTCTTGTGTTCAGAAAGAAGCTGTCTCCTCAGTGCTGCAGTGCTGAGCGGGTTCCGTAAGTGTGGTAATTGCCGTAATTATACCTAGCTGGTCTTTGTCAGGTATACAGAAATACCATTTTAATCACAACAGTTAATAATAATAATCCAATCGATTATATCCACAGCCCCCGCTGCAGGTGCTGCGTGTTTAGAGGAGGCCTGGCACTGCCTTGTCACACTCTCCAATACCAGGAAGGAGCATCACCTACCTGCAGGGGGCACACAGCTGGTCATTTAGAAGAGACCGGTCTAATAAAAATGGCCCTTAAAAAATCCCTCCACTCCCTGAGTACAGCCCAGCTGGTAAAATACTTACTGTCCTCCTTCCTATGGGTGAGCTATACTCTTCTGGGTGGCTGGAGGCCGCCATGAGTATGGCTCCTGCATAGAAATAAATGGCGCTGCAGCGTGTATGTAGGAGGGGGATGCTTTTGCTGCAGAGGCTGTGCAGAGCCGGGCAATGCCCTAAAGCAGAGGAAGGCAACCCCGGCCCTCCAGCTGTTGTGAGACTACAAGTCCCATGAGACATTGCAAGACCCTGACAATAACAGGCATGACTCCTAGAGGCAGAGGCATGATGGGATTTGTAGTTTCACCACAGCCGGAGTGCTGAGGTTGCCTATCCCTGCCCTAAAGGGAAGATCACAAGGTGAAGGTAAGTATTTTAACAGCAGGGCTGTACTCAGGTGGTGGAGGGGGGGGGTATATGTTTATTATTGGACAACTTTACCCTTTATACAGGAAACCTGTGCTGAGAGCATTGTGGAGGAGGCTAGAACTGACCTGAAACGAGGATGGAGATCTCGATTTCCGATTCCTCGTGATGTGTGCTTATCCTGAGCCAACGATTCAAACAGTACTGAAGTCAGCGGTGGCCAGGCAACTAGAATTTAGAAAGTCCAGCAACGGGAGCCTACACATTTCTATCAGTACAGGTTTCCTTTAATATGTTACTAAAGCCCGAATCTGGGCACCTTTTTGTAGTCCCCCAGTATGGTGTTAAAAAAAAAACAGCTATGGCTACAATGCTCAATGCTGCTATAACATGTACTTGTAGGAAGCGGATGGGGCACTGAGTGTAGAGGAGAGGACATACCATATAACTCGTACCTGTAGGAAGCGGATGAGGCACTGAGTGTAGCGGAGAGGACATATCATATAACTCGTACCTGTAGGAAGCGGATGGGGCACTGAGTGTTGCGGAGAGGACATACCATATAACACGTACCTGTAGGAAGCGGATGGGGCACTGAGTGTAGAGGAGAGGACATACCATATAACTCGTACCTGTAGGAAGCGGATGAGGCACTGAGTGTAGCGGAGAGGACATACCATATAACTCGTACCTGTAGGAAGCGGATGGGGCACTGAGTGTTGCGGAGAGGACATACCATATAACACGTACCTGTAGGAAGCGGATGGGGCACTGAGTGTAGAGGAGAGGACATACCATATAACTCGTACCTGTAGGAAGCGGATGAGGCACTGAGTGTAGCGGAGAGGACATACCATATAACTCGTACCTGTAGGAAGCGGATGGGGCACTGAGTGTTGCGGAGAGGACATACCATATAACACGTACCTGTAGGAAGCGGATGGGGCACTGAGTGTAGAGGAGAGGACATACCATATAACTCGTACCTGTAGGAAGCGGATGGGGCACTGAGTGAAGAGGAGAGGACATACCATATAACACGTACCTGTAGGAAGCGGATGGGGAACTGAGTGTAGAGGAGAGGACATACCATATAATTCGTACCTGTAGGAAGCGGATGGGGCACTGAGTGTAGCGGAGAGGACATACCATATAACTCGTACCTGTAGGAAGCGGATGGGGCACTGAGTGTAGAGGAGAGGACATACCATATAACTCGTACCTGTAGGAAGCGGATGGGGCACTGAGTGTAGCGGAGAGGACATACCATATAACTCGTACCTGTAGGAAGCGGATGGGGCACTGAGTGTAGAGGAGAGGACATACCATATAACTCGTACCTGTAGGAAGCGGATGGGGCACTGAGTGTAGCGGAGAGGACATACTATATAACTCGTACCTGTAGGAAGCGGATGGGGCACTGAGTGTAGAGGAGAGGACATACCATATAACTCGTACCTGTAGGAAGTGGATGAGGCACTGAGTGTAGAGGAGAGGACATACCATATAACTCGTACCTGTAGGAAGCGGATGGGGCACTGAGTGTAGCGGAGAGGACATACTATATAACTGGTACCTGTAGGAAGCGGATGGGGCACTGAGTGTAGAGGAGAGGACATACCATATAACTCGTACCTGTAGGAAGCGGATGGGGCACTGAATGTAGCGGGGAGGACATACCATATAACTCGTACCTGTAGGAAGCGGATGGGGCACTGAGTGTAGAGGAGAGGACATACCATATAACTCGTACCTGTAGGAAGCGGATGGGGCACTGAGTGTAGAGGAGAGGACATACCATATAACAGGTACCTGTAGGAAGCGGATGAGGCACTGAGTGTAGAGGAGAGGACATACCATATAACTCGTACCTGTAGGAAGTGGATGGGGCACTGAATGTAGCGGGGAGGACATACCATATAACTCGTACCTGTAGGAAGCGGATGGGGCACTGAATGTAGCGGGGAGGACATACCATATAACTCGTACCTGTAGGAAGCGGATGAGGTAGCACAGCACCATCTTGTTGAGTTTAGGAAGTGAATGGACGACATCGATGGCCGCCTCGGGGTTCTCGTAGTGAGTGATGCATTGTTCATAGAATTCATGGGGGATGAGCGGCTCCTCCAGCTCCCGGTACCAGAGCTTCAATAAGGAGGCTGCGGGGGAGAGAAGAGAGGTCACTCCACACATATCACCCTATTACACCCTGGTACTGCAATGTCACCCCCCGGGGGGTTATAGAAAGCTGAACACACAGTACAAATAGTATAAGCTGATTCCACCATACACACGGGGGACACATTTCCAGGAGAACATCAAACTGTTCCCGAAAGTTGGGAGCTCCGCCTACAATAGTGACAATTTAGATCAGGGATGTCCAAACTTTTTTCAAAGAGGGCCAGATTTGATGAAGTGAACATGCCAACCATTTTGTCTGACATTCTTTAAACCATTAAAATTCGGTCTAAGTGTGTTCATCCGAGCACTAATACACTGCCCAACAAGAATTCTCTTGCCTTTGTGCTGTGTGTGGTGAACAGATGAGCTCGGGTGTGTTATTTGGATACACCGTATTTATTGACGTATAACACGCACCTTCACTTTAAGAGGGAAGCTTCAGGAAAAAAAAACTGCAGACCCACAATTGCTAGAAATGCAGCAGCCACCATTGCCAGGGAATTCACTCACCATTGCCGGGAATTCACTCACCATTGCCGGGAATTCACTCACCATTGCCGGGAATGCTGCCACCATTGCCATCAGTGCAGCCATGGAGGAGGCAGGACGAGTGCCAAAGACATCTTACAGGAGAATCTCCTGTTTACACAACGGCCTCTTTAAGAGAAAGTCCCGCCTCCTTTGATGGATAGCACAGTCGTCCAATGGCAGAGACGGGACTTCCTATTACAGCTGCCGTGTAAACAGGAAATTCTCCTCCTGTGTGCACGGCACTCGTCCCGCCTCCTCCCTCTGAGGCAGCCGGACTAAACATCTTTTGTGGCTCCGGCGCTGGGAGATCGCCGGGGGCCACAAAAGATATATATGTTTAAACAACCAGGCGGGCCGTTCAAAACCGGACCGCGGGCCGCAATTGGCCCGCGGGCCGGACTTTGGACATGCCTGATTTAGATGGAGGGATAAATGGGGAGCCCAAATGTTACTTTCCATAGACTGAAAAAATGTGTTACATTTCCATTTCATTATTTACTCAAATGACTTTAGTTATATTTGTTTCATTTGTGTATGGAATTTGTTTCTTTTATTCTAATTCTAATTGATTTAAACTTAAATTCAAATTTTGAAGATGGCTATATTCTTTCTATACTATTATATTATTTTTTTCTAATCTATTCTTTTTTTTTTTCTATTCTATTCTTTTCTATTATATTCTATTCCTTTCTATTGTATTCCAATGTATTCTATTCAAAATTCCAATTTCTGAAGATGGTTATATTGTTATATTCTTTCTATTCTATTGTTTTTTTCTATTCTAGTCTATTCTATTATTTTATTCTATTTTTTTCTAGTTGATTTCAAATCGGTTCTATTCGAAAATCGAATTTCAGAAAATGGTTATATTCAATTTTATTCTATTTTATTATTTTTTTCTATTCTATTCCATTTTTTTATTTTCTATTCTGTTCTATTCTTTTCTAACCTATTCGAATTCTGGGGAAATGGTTATTTTCTTTTTTCTATTCCATTTTATTATTTTCTATTCTATTCAAATGTATTCATTTTTCTATTTTATTCTATTCTATTTTTTGCTATTTGATTTCGAATTGGTTCTATTCAAAATTCAAATTTAAGAAGATGGTTGCTATATTCTTTCTATTTTATTATATTCTATAGTTTTTTTTTATTCTATTACATGTTTTTATTTTCTATTCTGTTCTATTCTTTTCTATCCTATTCGAATTCTGGGGAAATGGTTATATTCTATGTATTCTTTTTTTCTATTCCATTCTATTATTTTATTTTATATTCTATTCAAATTTATTCAATTTTCTATTTTATTCTATTTTTTTATTTGTTTTTAAATTGATTCTATTCGAAATTCGAATTTTAGAAGATGGTTATATTCTATTTTTTTCTATTCTATTAATTTTTTTTATTTTCTATTCTGGGGAAATGGTTATATTCTTTTTTCTATTCCATTTTATTATTTTCTATTTTATTCAAATGTATTAAATTTTCTATTTATTTGATTTCAAATTGATTCTATTCAAAATTCGAATTTCAGAAGATGGTTGTTATATTCTTTCTATTTTATTACATTCTATTGCTTTTTTCTATGCTATTCATTTTTTTTTATTTTCTATTCTGTTCTATTATTTTCCTATCCTATTCAAATTCAGGGGAAATGGTTATATTCTTTTTTTTCTATTCCATTCTATTACTTTATTTTCTATTCTATTCAAATGTATTACATTTTCTATTTTAATCTATTTTTTTATATTCTATTCTATTCGAAATTTGAATTTCAGCAAAAGGTTATATTCTTTCTATTTTTTTATATTCTATTGTTTTTTCTATTATATTAAATTTTTTTATTTTCTATTCTGTTCTATTCTTTTCTATCCTATTCGCATTCTGGGGAAATGGTTATATTCTATTCTTTTTTCTATTCCATTCTATTATTTTATTTTCTATTCAATTTTCTATTGTATTCTATTATATTTTTTTCTATTTGATTTAAAATTTTTTCTATTCGAAATTCAAATTTCGCAAGGTAGTTATGTTGTTATTATTTTATTCTATTCTATTGTTTTTTTTCTATTCTACTCTTTTATTTTGTATTCAATCCCTTTATTTTCTATTCAATTTTTCTATTCTTTAATTTTGTGTTCTGTTTTACTCTATTATATTATATTCTTTTGTTTTCTATTCTTTTCTATCCCATTCCTTTATTTTCTATTCTATTTTATTCTCTTTGGAATTTGAAAGCGATTTGAATCTTCATCTGAAATAGTTTTGCTGTTTCTGATTCGTTTAGATTCGTTACTATTGCCATTCAGAAATTCGGGTACATTCAGATTTCCGGACGGCAAAATTTTGATTCGGAAATGAAAGAAACCGCACATGTGTAGACCCAATAATCTCATCACTGGGGTCTAATGACTTGATGGGTGGGTGTCAATATGGAGGAGTGGGGGAGGGGGTTTCCTAGGCAGGCTGTATTTGCACACGCGATGCTGAGCCCCAATGATTGTAATGACTGCAATCCCATGAATGAGAGAGGGGAACCAAGTCAGAGGTGGGGAGGAAAGAGCTATATGATGTTGGATGTCCTCCAGTCAGGAAATCAGAACAAGCCATTTTTGTAGAGGAGAGGAACCTTTATAATTGTTCTTGTGAGGACAAAAAATTTTTTTCTTATGCATATAAATATAAAAGACATTGCACACTGATATTTGGTATTACATTGAGGTTTGCATTATGTTTGTATGCACTAAAACCACGTCTGGCCCCGTGTACTGCAGTGTCCCCACTCCTTCCAGCAGAGTACATACCAGGATTGGCCTCCAGGTGGCAGTGTCCCACCACACATCCCTCCTGCCCATTTCTGACTACAGCTGATCAATCAGTGCAGCATTCCGCTCACACCGATCTGCTGGGCAATATTTTGTCTTTTTATCAGTGGCGGCTGGTGCTCAAAATGTTTGGGGGGGGGGGGGGGGGCGCAAACAAATAAAAAAATTCTAAAATAAAAAAAATCAATTGCAGCCTCACTGTATCATCAAATACCGCCACTGTGCCGAACAATTGCAGCCACTGTAACTGTGCCCATCAAACGCGGCCACTGTGCCCATCAAATGCAGCCACTGTGCACATCAATTGCAGTCACTGTGCTCATCAATTGCAGTCACTGTGCCCATCAAATGCTCCCACTGTGCCATCAAATGCAGCCACTGTGCCCATCAAACGCAGCCACTGTGCTCATCAATTGCAGTCACTGTGCTCATCAATTGCAGTCACTGTGCCCATCAAACGCTGCCACTGTGCCATCAAATGCTCCCAATGCTCCCACTGTGCCATCAAATGCTCCCACTGCGCTATCCAATGCTGCCACTGTGCCCATCAAATGCTCCCATCGTGCCATCAAATGCTCCCAATGCTGCCACTGTGCCATCAAATGCTCCCACTGCTCCCACTGTGCCATCAAATGCTCCCACTGCGCTATCCAATGCTGCCACTGTGCCCATCAAATGCTCCCACCGTGCCATCAAATGCTCCCAATGCTGCCACTGTGCCATCAAATGCTCCCAATGCTCCCACTGTGCCATCAAATGCTCCCAATGCTCCCACTGTGCCATCAAATGCTCCCACTGCGCTATCCAATGCTGCCACTGTGCCCATCAAATGCTCCCACCGTGCCATCAAATGCTCCCAATGCTGCCACTGTGCCATCAAATGCTCCCAATGCTCCCACTGTGCTATCCAATGCTCCCATGCTCCCACCGTGCCCATCAAATGCTCCCAATGCTGCCACTGTGCCATCCAATGCTCCCATGCTGCCACTGTGCCATCCAATGCTCCCATGCTGCCACTGTGCCATCCAATGCTCCCATGCTGCCACTGTGCCATCCAATGCTCCCATGCTGCCACTGTGCCATCCAATGCTCCCATGCTCCCACCGTGCCCATCAAATGCTCCCAATGCTGCCACTGTGCCATCCAATGCTCCCATGCTGCCACTGTGCCATCCAATGCTCCCATGCTGCCACTGTGCCATCCAATGCTGCCACTGTGATCCCCCCTGCCCCCACCCGGCACCTACCCTGTCTCGGTGGGGCAGTGGGTGACGGCGAGTGGTGTTTTCCATGCATCTTCTCCCGTCCTCCTCTCCTTCCGTCCTCTCCTATGACTGGACGCCTGATAGGCATCCAATCACAGCGCCTGACATTTCAGCCAATCAGGCGACCAGTAACAGACCCGGCCATCTGATTGGCTGAGAGGCGGGTCAATCTCACCCGCTTCTCACTTTTTTGGGCGCCTATTAGAGCCTACGGCTCTAATCAGCTGCTTCCAAAAAAGAACAAAAAAACAATGTAATTCAGGTGCCCGGTGACCGAAAAGGGGCCGGACACCTGAATAGGGGGTGTCAGCAGCAACCATAGATAGATTCATGCAATTCATGAATCTATCTATGGTGATTGGAGAGTGACAGGAGGGGGGGGGGGGGGGGGGCGGCGCTCCTGCGCCCTTTATGGACGCACCACCACCGCTTTTTATAGAAGATAAAAAGAATTTTCCTGCTGAGCTAATATAAGTACATCTCAGCTTCTTTATAAGGATCATGATTGCATGGTGACTCTTTTACAACCTCAATTCCAAGGAAGTTGGGGGTGCTGTGTAAATTCTACATAAAAACAGAATACGATTTGCAAGTCTCATAAACCCACATTGTATTCACAATAGATAATAGGAAATATATCAAAACTGAGAAAATGGACCATTTTAATAAACAAAACAAAAAAATGCAGGTCATCAGCAACACATCTCAAAAAAGTTGGGACAGGGCAACAAGAAGCTGGTACAGTAAGTGGTACTAACAAGCAAGAGCTGGAAGAACATTTTGCCATGAATGAGGTTTATTGGCAACAGGTCAGTGATATGATTGGGTATAAAAAGAGCATCTTAGAGAATCAGAGTGTCTCAGAAGTAAAGATAGGCAGAGGTTCACCAATCAGTGAAGAGCTGCTTCTAAAAATCATCCAACAATTTCAGAGTAATATTCCTCAACGTAAGACTGTAAATCGACCGTCATCTACAATGCAACTTCCAACAGTGATCCCCAGCCCCTACAGTCTCTCACAATTCCCAGCACCTGCAGGGTCCTACAGTCTTCCTCAATGCCCCTATAAAGCCCCAGTCTCCTGCAGAGTTTTCATTTCCCCCATTGTGACCTCAACCTCCACCAGTGAACCCCAGCCCCTGCAGAGCCTCCATTTCCCCCATTGTGCCCTTAACCTCCACCAGTGAACCCCTGCAGAGCCTTCATTTCCCCCATTGTGCCCTCAACCTCCACCAGTGAACCCCAGCCCCTGCAGAACCTTCATTTCCCCCATTGTGACCTCAACCTCCACCAGTGAACCCCAGCCCCTGCAGAACCTTCATTTCCCCCATTGTGACCTCAACCTCCACCAGTGAACCCCAGCCCCTGCAGAGCCTCCATTTCCCCCATTGTGCCCTCAACCTCCACCAGTGAACCCCAGCCCCTGCAGAGCCTCCATTTCCCCCATTGTGCCCTCAACCTCCACCAGTGAACCCCAGCCCCTGCAGAGCCTCCATTTCCCCCATTGTGCCCTCAACCTCCAACAGTGACCCCCAGCCCCTGCAGAGCCTCCATTTCCCCCATTGTGCCCTAAACCTCCAACAGTGACCCCCAGCCCCTGCAGGATCCTACAGTCACCCACAATTCCTCTACAAAGCCCCAGCCTCATGCAGAGTCTCCATTTCTCCCATTGTGCCCTCAAACTCCAAAAGTGAACCCCAGCCCCTGCAGGTTCCTAGTTTCCCGCAATGCCCCTACACAGCCCCAGCCTCCTGGAGAACCTCCATTCCCCCCATTGTGCCCTCAACCTCCAACAGTGACCCCCAGCCCCTGCAGAGTCCTACAGTCCCCCACAATGCCTCTACAAAGCACCAGCTTCCTGCAGAGCCTCCAGTTTCCCCATTGTGAATTCAACCTCCAACAGTGTCCCCCCAGCCCCTTGCAGGGCCCTACAGTCTCCTACAATGCAACTTCCAACAGTGATCCCCAGCCCCTACAGTCTCTCACAATTCCCAGCACCTGCAGGGTCCTACAGTCTTCCTCAATGCCCCTATAAAGCCCCAGTCTCCTGCAGAGCCTTCATTTCCCCCATTGTGACCTCAACCTCCACCAGTGAACCCCAGCCTCTGCAGAGCCTCTATTTCCCCCATTGTGCCCTCAACCTCCAACAGTGTCCCTCAGCCCCTTGCAGGGCCCTAAAGTCTCCCACAATGCAACTTCCAACAGTGATCCCCAGCCCCTACAGTCTCTCACAATTCCCAGCACCTGCAGGGTCCTACAGTCTTCCTCAATGTCCCTATAAAGCCCCAGTCTCCTGCAGAGCTTTCATTTCCCCCATTCTGACCTCAACCTCCACCAGTGAACCCCAGCCCCTGCAGAGCCTCCATTTCCCCCATTGTGCCCTCAACCTCCACCAGTGAACCCCAGCCCCTGCAGAGCCTCTATTTCCCCCATTGTGCACTCAACCTCCACCAGTGAACCCCAGCCCCTGCAGAGCCTCCATTTCCCCCATTGTGCCCTCAACCTCCACCAGTGAACCCCAGCCCCTGCAGAGCCTCCATTTCCCCCATTGTGCCCTCAACCTCCACCAGTGAACCCCAGCCCCTGCAGAGCCTCCATTTCCCCCATTGTGCCCTCAACCTCCACCAGTGAACCCCAGCCCCTGCAGAGCCTCCATTTCCCCCATTGTGCCCTCAACCTCCACCAGTGAACCCCAGCCCCTGCAGAGCCTCCATTTCCCCCATTGTGCCCTCAACCTCCACCAGTGAACCCCAGCCCCTGCAGGGTCCTACGGGCTGTCACATTGCTCCTAAAAAGCCCCAGCCTCCCACAGAGATTACAGTTTCCCCTGCTCCCACCAAAAAAACTCCCCCCACAGTGACACCCAACCCCATCCAGAGCCTTCCAGCATTTCAATGCATATTTAAATTCCTATAATTTTATTGTGTGGATAAACAGTTATTTTTAATATTGGTTGCTCTGAAGGTACTGAAAGAATTGACCGGCCCCTGGTCTCAGCAAGATGGAGAACTCTCTGGAAGATCCTCTAATCTAGAAAGGTCACAATTCAATTAAAATTTGAGAAAGCTGCAGACACAATCCTCTGGTCTGTGCTCCACTCTCACTGAACGCCATCTGTTCGCATTAGTCCGTCTCTGCAGAAGCACATTCTCCACGCCTGGCACTGGTACAAAGCGCGGATGTCCGTCCTCTAATTGGGAGCCACCTGCAGGTCACAAAGCTGTCTTCCTGTCCTCTGTCACCGATTGTCCGGCAATGGCCTTGTCCAGTGTCCTCACACAGAGTCTTATAGAAACGTAGAAGAGGGCTGGCAGAAAAAGACCAAGTGATTTGTCGGGTCTGCCTGTTTTTTTATTTTTTTAACCTTGTTTGAGTATAGTAGATCTATGTTCGGCCCAAACATAGGAGGACCTCCTTCCTCCTGCTGGTGATCCCTCTACTAATATAAAGATCTATATAGAGGAATCAGGACCTCCTTCCTCCTGCTGGTGACCCCTCTAGTGATGCCAAGATCTATATAGAGGAATCAGGACCCCCTTCCTCCTGCTGGTGACCCCTCTAGTGATATAAAGATCTATATAGAGGAATCAGGACCTCCTTCCTCCTGCTGGTGACCCCTCTAGTGATATAAAGATCTATATAGAGGGATCAGGACCTCCTTCCTCCTGCTTGTGATCCCTCTAATGATATAAAGATCTATATAGAGGAATCAGGACCTCCTTCCTCCTGCTTGTGATCCCTCTAATGATATAAAGATCTATATAGAGGAATCGGGACCTCCTTCCTCCTGCTGGTGACCCCTCTAGTGATATAAAGATCTATACAGTATAGAGGGATCAGGACCTCCTTCCTCCTGCTTGTGACCCCTCTAGTGATATAAAGCTCTATAAGGAGGAATCAGGACCTCCTTCCTCCTGCTGGTGACCCTCTAATGATATAAAGATCTATATAGAGGAATCAGGACCTCCTTCCTCCTGCTGGTGATCCCTCTAGTGATATAAAGATCTATATAGAGGAATCAGGACCTCCTTCCTCCTGCTGGTGACCCTCTAGTGATATAAAGATCTATATAGAGGAATCAGGACCTCCTTCCTCCTGCTGGTGATCCCTCTAGTGATATAAATATCTATATAGAGGAATCAGGACCTCCTTCCTCCTGCTGGTGACCCCTCTAGTGATATAAAGATCTATATAGAGGAATCAGGACCTCCTTCCTCCTGCTGGTGACCCCTCTAGTGATATAAAGGTCTATATAGAGGGATCAGGACGTCCTTCCTCCTGCTGGTGATCCCTCTAGTGATATAAAGGTCTATATAGAGGAATCAGGACCTCCTTCCTCCTGCTGGTGATCCCTCTAGTGATATAAAGGTCTATATAGAGGGATCGGGACCTCCTTCCTGCTGGTGATCCCTCTAGTGATATAAAGATCTATATAGAGGAATCGGGACCTACTTCCTCCTGCTGGTGACCCCTCTAGTGATATAAAGATCTTGTGATCTTGTAAGGTTCTGTTCGCACCTAGGCATTCCTGATTGTGAGCGGAATCGCCCTGATTCTGCCCGCAACTCCTGAAACAGCTAAAAATGCGGGACGCGCTTGCGATCCCATATAAGGCTCAACTCACACCTAGGCATTCCTGATCGCGGGCGGAATCGAATCACTGCATAAAGCTGGGACGTGCTTGTGATCCTGTTACTTTCAACGGCACTCCAAACGCAGTCTGACTTTTCCGCAATTGTCGTCTGACAAATCGCGGCAAAATTGCGCAAACAAAATCACAGGACGCATGTCGCCCAAAAGAAGTCCTGGAATGAAAAAATCACGCCACGATTGGGGTGCCATTGAAAGTAAAGGGATCGTAAGCGTGTCCTGTGTTTTGTGGTGATTTGGGAATCCCAGACAGAATCGCGTTGAGGTCCCCAGCTCCTCCTTTGTACTACAAACATGGATTTTGTGACAGCATGTGACCCATTCTGCATTTTTTTCCATCTGATCCTGAACACAGACCGACGTTGCAACCATTGAATGAGGATAGAGAAGTGGAGTGAAAGGTGTACATGGCACCTAATTGCCACGTAATACGTCTCATTATCTCCATACATTCATCACGCCATCTTCTCATCCAATGCCATAATGGGATTCTGCACAGTTTAAATAAGGTGACTGAGAACCGCAGCAAAGAAGGGCCCTTCACTCTGGCTGCCATGGTAACAAGGTGCCACGGGGGGGCCGAACTGACAGAGTGCAGCAAAGCGGCGGAGTTGGTGGGGACGTCATGGGGAGATCACAGAGGCTCGGTGTACAGACACAGCGGACGTTGGTCATGGATCTGTCTCAGTCCTCTATCATTATTATATTAGGGATCCATTTATAGAGATCAGTAAAATGATGGCTAAAGTTCATGGTGTTTTATAGTCTAGCTTGATGTAAAAAAACTGGCAAAATTGGGGGGGTGAAGAATGTGGCGTTTACACAGAGGACACGTGATCAGGTGCACCGACTTGCCAATCCGCAAATCATATCACTGCAACACATCACATCAGAGGTCCCCCCCATCACATCAGAGGTCCCCCATCACATCAGAGGTCTCAACATTACATCAGAGGTCCCCCCATCACATCAGAGGTCCCCCCCCATCACATCAGAGGTCTCCCCATCACATCAGAGGTCCCCCATCACATCAGAGGTCCCCCATCACATCAGAGGTCTCAACATTACATCAGAGGTCCCCCCCATCAAATCAGAGGTCTCCCCATGACATCACAGATCTCAACATCACATCAGAGGTCCCCCCATCACATCAGAGGTCTCAACATCACATCAGAGGTCCCCCATCACATCAGAGGTCCCCCCATCACATCAGAGGTCTCAACATCACAACAGAGGTCTCCCCATTACATCAGAGGTCTCCCCATCACATCAGAGGTCTCCCCATCACATCAGAGGTCTCAACATCACATCAGAGGTCCCCCCATCACATCAGAGGTCTCAACATCACAACAGAGGTCCCCCCCATCACATCAGAGGTCTCCCCATCACATCAGAGGTCCCCCCCATCACATCAGAGGTCTCCCCCCATCACATCAGAGGTCTCCCCCATCACATCAGAGGTCTCAACATCACATCAGAGGTCCCCCATCACATCAGAAGTCCCCCATCACATCAGAGGTCCCCCCATCAAATTAGAGGTCCCCATCACATCATAGGTCTCCCCCATCACATCATAGGTCTCCCCCACTACATCAGAGGTCCCCCCATCACATCAGAGGTCCCCCCATCACATCAGAGGTCTCCCCATCACATCAGAGGTCTCCCCATCACATCAGAGGTCTCAACATCACATCAGAGGTCTCCCCATCACATCAGAGGTCCCCCATCACATCAGAAGTCCCCCATCACATCAGAGGTCCCCCCATCAAATTAGAGGTCCCCCATCACATCATAGGTCTCCCCCATCACATCATAGGTCTCCCCCATCACATCAGAGGTCTCCCCATCACATCAGAGGTCTCCCATCAAATTAGAGGTCCCCCCATCACATCATAGGTCTCCCCCATCACATCATAGGTCTCCCCCACTACATCAGAGGTCTCCCCATCACATCAGAGGTCTCCTTATCACATCAGAGGTCTCCCCCATCACATCAGAGGTCTCAACATCACATCAGAGGTCCCCCCATCACATCAGAGGTCCCCCCATCACATCAGAGGTCCCCCCATCACATCAGAGGTCCGCCATCACATCAGAGGTCTCCCCATCACATCAGAGGTCTCCCCATCACATCAGAGGTCCCCCATCACATCAGAGGTCCCCCCATCACATCAGAGGTCTCCCCATCACATCAGAGGTCTCCCCATCACATCAGAGGTCCCCCCATCACATCAGAGGTCTCCCCATCACATCAGAGGTCTCCTTATCACATCAGAGGTCCCCCCATCTCATCAGAGGTCTCCCCATCACATCAGAGGTCTCCTTATCACATCAGAGGTCCCCCCATCTCATCAGAGGTCTCCCCATCACATCAGAGGTCTCCTTATCACATCAGAGGTCCCCCCATCTCATCAGAGGTCTCCCCATCACATCAGAGGTCTCCCCATCACATCAGAGGTCCCCCCATCACATCAGAGGTCTCCCCATCACATCAGAGGTCTCCCCATCACATCAGAGGTCCCCCCATCACATCAGAGGTCTCCCCATCACATCAGACGTCCCCCCATCACATCAGAGGTCTCCCGATCACATCAGAGGTCTCCCCATCACATCAGAGGTCCCCCCCTCACATCAGAGGTCTCCCCATCACATCAGAGGTCTCCCATCAAATTAGAGGTCCCCCCATCACATCATAGGTCTCCCCCATCACATCATAGGTCTCCCCCATCACATCAGAGGTCTCCTTATCACATCAGAGGTCTCCCCCATCACATCAGAGGTCTCAACATCACATCAGAGGTCCCCCCATCACATCAGAGGTCTCCCCATCACATCAGAGGTCTCCCCATCACATCAGAGGTCTCAACATCACATCAGAGGTCTCCCCATCACATCAGAGGTCTCAACATCACATCAGAAGTCCCCCATCACATCAGAGGTCCCCCCATCAAATTAGAGGTCCCCCATCACATCATAGGTCTCCCCCATCACATCATAGGTCTCCCCCATCAGATCAGAGGTCTCCCCATCACATCAGAGGTCTCCCATCAAATTAGAGGTCCCCCCATCACATCATAGGTCTCCCCCACTACATCAGAGGTCTCCCCATCACATCAGAGGTCTCCTTATCACATCAGAGGTCTCCCCATCACATCAGAGGTCTCCCCCATCACATCAGTGGTCTCAACATCACATCAGAGGTCCCCTCATCACATCAGAGGTCCCCCCATCACATCAGAGGTCCCCCCATCACATCAGAGGTCTCCCCATCACATCAGAGGTCCCCCATCACATCAGAGGTCTCCCCATCACATCAGAGGTCTCCCATCAAATCAGAGGTCTCCCATCAAATCAGAGGCTCCCATCACATCAGAGATCCCCCATCACATCAGAGTTATTCGCACTGCATCAAAGTCCCCACTGCATGTCAAAGTCACTTAATAAGTCACCGGGAACAGATGTCTTGCCCCCAAGGGTCCTTAAAGAACTCAGTCATGTAATTGCCACACCATTGTTCCTCATTTTTACTGACAGTCTACTGGCTGGAATGGTAACAGCTGATTGTAGAAAAGCCAATGTAACACCAATATTTAAAAAAAGGCCAAGATACATCCCTGGGAATTACAGACCAGTTAGCCTAACATCAATAGTATGTAAGCTCTTGGAGGGGATGATAAGGGACTATATACAAGATTTTAGTAATGAAAACTGTATCATTGGCAGTAATCAGCATGGATTCATGAAGAATCATTCTTGCCAAACCAATCTACTAACCTTCTATGAGGAGGTGCTTTGCCATCTAGATAAAGGAAGGCCCGTAGACGTGGTGTATCTGGATTTTGCAAAAGCATTTGACACAGTTCCCCATAAACGTTTACTGTACAAAATAGGGTTCGTTGGCATAGACCATAGGGTGAGTACATGGATTGAAAACTGGCTACAAGGGCGAGTTCAGAGGGTGGTGATAAATGGGGAGTTCTCTGAATGGTCAGGGGTGGGTAGTGGGGCCCCCCAGGGTTCTGTGCTGGGACCAATCTTATTTAATTTATTCATAAATGACCTGGAGGATGGGGGATGGGGTGAACAGTTCAATCTCTGTATTTGCAGACGATACTAAGCTGAGCAGGGCAATAACTTCTCCGCAGGATGTGGAAACCTTGCAAAAAGATCTGAACAAATGATTGGGGTGAGGGCAACTACATGACAAATGAGGTTCAATGTAGAAAAATGTAAAATAATGCATTTGGGTGGCAAAAATATGAATACAATCTATAGACTGGGGGGAGAACCTCTGGGGGAATCTAGGATGGAAAAGGACCTGGGGGTCCTAGTATATGATAGGCTCAGCAATGGCATGCAATGCCAAGCTGCTGCTAACAAAGCAAACAGAATATTGGCATTAAAAAGGGGATCAACTCCAGAGATAAAACGATAATTCTCCCCTCTACAAGACTCTGGTCCGGCCGCACCTGGAGTATACTGTCCAGTTCTGGGCACCAGTCCTCAGGAAGGATGTACTGGAAATGGAGCGACTACAAAGAAGGGCAACAAAGCTAATAAAGGGTCTGGAGGATATTAGTTATGAGGAAAGGTTGTGAGCTCTGAACTTATTCTCTCTGGAGAAGAGACGCCTGAGAGGGGATATGATTTCAATTTACAAATACTGTACTGGAGACCCAACTTTCCCACGTAAGGGAATTTAATAAGACACGCGGCCATTAGCTAAAATTAGAAGAAAAGCAGTTTAACCTTAAACTATGTAGAGGGTTCTTTACTGTAAGATAGGTTAGGATGTGGAATTCCCTTCCACAGGCGGTGGTCTCAGCGGGGGGCATCAATAATTTACAAAAACTGAACGACCACAACATACAGGGATTTACAATGTAATACTGACATATATTCACACACATAGGTTGTACTTGCGTCTTTTATCAACCTCGCCTACTATGTAACTTCTTCAAAGAGTCCCCCCATCACAGAGCACCTCAATCCCCCCTATTCACATCAGAGCCCTATCTTTTGGCTCCAGTAGCACAGCGGAGGGCCAGGGCAAAGGGCTTCAGCATCCTGGTTGAGGAACACTGGTCTATTGGGCCCAATATATAAACCACACAGACACGGTCACGTGGTTTATTTAGGGGCTCATTTATACCAGAAACTGGATATCACTATCTGCTCTTCATCATGCACCGCTGCGCTACGCACTCCACAACCCACCCCAATCATATAATTCAGGCCATGGCGAGTAACTGGCAAAGACCCCTGGTGTTCTCTCTGCTCAATGGAAAACAGCTATTGCTAGAGAGCTGCTCAGCCATACCACTGCCACTTAAAGTAGAACTTCAGCCAGAGAATAACAAGATAACAATTAAAAGATTAAATAAAACCTGCTTGTGTGACAATATTCACCATCAATCCGGATATTTCCACTGTAGCATTTTTTTCTGCCACTAGCTATCCTCAGCTTGATGGCCAGCATCATTCAACCCACTTCCCCCAGTCCAGGTGGTCCCGGACCCGGTCCCGGACCCTCCACCACCTTGTGACTGGACAATGAAAGGAGAAGCAGCATAGCAAAGAGCCTCGTCTCTTTGTCACTCTGCTCTCTCCTTCTATCAGCATGCTTCTTGTCAACACCTGAACTGATTGGCTCCTTGAGCTGCCTCCTTCTCTCACACGCAAGCCCTGCAGTATATGGACTGCAAGAGGCTGATATCAGGTCACATTCAGGAGTTAAGAAAAATCTATTTTCATGTTAATAGATCTGTCTGGACTCTGGAGTTCAACTTTAAATGAGACCTTATTGCTCAACCACACATTATAGTGGGAAATATTAAATAACCAAGACCGTGATGGTGATTAGAGCTTCAGAGACACTGTTGACCTCCTGTCCTTCCTTACACTTGGCAGAGTTTGCAGAGAATGGACAAAAAACATAAACTTTCTGAAAAATGGCAGCTCTGTTGGGAAACCACCTTGTTGAAGTTAAAAAGTGAAGATATGCTATCCTATAGGGAACACCTAGGAAAATGAATTGTGTCTAAACAGAATTCTGAACAGTCTGCCTTTTGTGTAGGATTCCCCCTAAAAAAAACACAGTGCAGTTCCTGTGCCTAGGCACTCTTGTTCTGTATCCTCATAGTTGTATATCTGCAGTGTGGGATCATCTGAGGGACTGCTGTCTCTGACTACTGGTGAGATTTGGTGATGCCACTACTGTGCTGATTACTGTTGTCCTTGCTGGAGAGGAAGCTGTACCCGACGAGCTGCAGTTCAAGGATCTCCCTGCTTCATCTATTTTATAGATGTTTGATTCCTTCACCTCTCCTACTACTTCATCATTACTGCACCAGTCATTTGGCCCCCAGTCATCAGACCACCTTTCATCAGATTACCAGTCATTAAAACACTAGTCAACAGATTACTAGTTGTTAGACCACCAGTCATCAGACTACCACTCATTAGAACACTAGTCAACAGATTACTGGTTGTCAGACCACCGGTCATTAGACAACCAGTCATTAGACCATTAGTCAAAAGATTACTAGTTGTGGGACCACCAGTCATCAAATAACCTGTCACCCGATCACCAGTTATTGGAACACTAGTCAAGAGATCACTAATGGTCAGAGCACTAGTCATCAGACCACCAGTCATCAGATCACCAGTCATTACACCACCGGTCATCAGATCGCCAGTTATCAGACCACCTATCATCGAATTGTCACCATCAGATCACCAGTCATTACACCACCGGTCATCAGATCACCAGTTATCAGACCACCTATCATCGAATTGTCACCATCAGATGACCAGTCATTACACCATCGGTCATCAGATCACCAGTTATCAGACCACCTATCATCAAACTGTCACCATCAGTCATCAGATCACAGTCATCAGACCACCAGTTATCAGACCACCGGTTATCAGATCACCTGTCATCAGACCACCAGTCATTGTATCACTAGTCATTATACCACCAGTTATCAGATCACCTGTCATCAGACCACCGGTAATCGGATCACTAGTCATTAGCCCACCAGTCAACAGATTACCTGTTATCAGATCACAAGTCATCAGACCATTAGTCATTAGACCACCAGTCATCAGATCATCAGTCTTCCGACCACCATTCATCAGACCACCAATCATCAGAGGTACAGTTCTGATGTAGCGGAGCAATTCTCTGCTCCTCTACCATGATAGCCGCCTCCAACAGAGGAGAATGAGGAAAAGATCAGCTGCAGGGAACCACTGACCATCAGTCAGGCCATGAGTCATCAGATCACCAGTCATCAAATCACCGGTCCTCTGACCACTGGTCTTCAGATCACCAGTCATCAAATCACCGGTCCTCTGACCACCGGTCTTCAGATCACCAGTCATCAGATCACCGGTCCTCAGATCCCCAGTCACCATATCACCAGTCATCAGACCACAAGTCATCAGATCACTAGTTATTAGAACATTAGTCAACAGATTACTAGTCATCAGACCACCAGCCATTAGACCACCAGTCATTAGGTCATCAGTCATCAGATCACCAGTCAACAGATCACCAGTTATTAGAACACTGGTCAACAGATTACTAGTCATCAAACCACCAGTTATCAGATCACCACTCATTAGATCACCAGTCATCAGACCACAAGTCATCAGACCACAAGTCATCAGACCACAAGTCATCAGACCACCAGTCATCAGACCACCAGTCATCAGATCACCAGTCATCAGACCACCAGTCATCAGATCACCAGTCATCAGACCACAAGTCATCAGACCACAAGTCATCAGATCACCAGTCATCAGACCACCAGTCATCAGATCACCAGTCATCAGACCACCAGTCATCAGATCACCAGTCATCAGACCACCAGTCATCAGATCACCAGTCATCAGACCACAAGTCATCAGACCACAAGTCATCAGATCACCAGTCATCAGACCACCAGTCATCAGATCACAAGTCATCAGACCACAAGTTACCAGATTACCAGTCATCAGATCACCAGTTATTAGAACACTAGTCATCAAACCACCAGTTATCAGATCACCATTCATCAGACCAACAGTCATCAGACCAACAGTCATCAGATTACTAGTCATTAGACCACCAGTCATCAGAGGTGCAGTTCTGATGTGGGGGAGCAAAGCTCTGCTCCTCTACCATGACAGCCTCCAACAGAGGAGAAAGAGAAAAAATCAGCTGCAGGGAACCACAGGCAACAAATCCTTTAAGCTGGTGTGTAATCATGTTGGCACAGGAAGAGGCTGTCCCCAAACTGTTCCTAGAACGTTGGGAGCATGAATTTGTCCAAAATGTCTTTGTATGCTGACACCTTAAGAGTTTCCTTCACTGGAACTTAGGGACTTAGCCCAACCCCTGAAAAACAACCCCACCCCATAACCCCCCCTCCACCAAATGATTTGGACCAGTGCACAAAGCAAGGTCCAAGTGTCCCAATACTTTAGACAATAGACTGTACATGGTCAGAAGTCTGGTGGTCTGATATGCAGGGAATTTTTTCTTGGCACATATAAATTGCCCTAACACCAACTGACCATCATTTGGATGCCACAAAATACCCAAGTATTGTTCCTGGCCCTGTACTCCTTGTATGGGTACTGAGTGTATAACGCCAGAAATGCCTATTAATAAAACTGAACAGCAGGCAATAGGCTAAATACACAGAAGAAATACCTATTCTGGAGCTACTTTACCAAAGGATTTGTATGTCCGTCCAGTTCTTAAACTTACACAGCTCTGCCACACAAGATAGGCCGCCTGTTGACCTTACTTCTCTTTACTGCAGTTAGTTAATGCAACCAGTACTGTCTGTGCTATGACAGGTTCCCTAAATCTGTTCTGAGCAGAAAGCGACTGAACACTCATGTCACTTCATGAGGAGGAGCGACAGATGAGGAATCAATATCGCTGAAATCTGCTTAATGATATTATTCAGTGGGGAAGTACAGAACTATAAATCAGGAGAACTTTCCTTCACAGACGGCGTTCCTCTGCTGAATATTTAGCAAACAATCGTGGTGGCTTACTATTTTAGGGTAGCTCTGGCCCTGACATGTTTCGTCACGTCCTCGTGACTTCCTCAAAGGGGAAAAGAGTAACCATTATGTCCGGGTAGCTTTTTATATATGCGCCCATTGTTTATATTAGTTTCCAAGCTGTGGCTGGTATATCTGATGATACATCTGGAGATATATTTGGAGATATCCACAGAGGTTGAAGGCCCGAAGTAAAGGGCAAGGCACTTGTATATGGGTCAATACGTAGAGATTAGCAGACCGTGCAACAGGATTATTCACAGGGACACATGGCTGAAGATTGGTGCGCTAATTTCAACCTTTTCAACACTGAGGAACCCTTGAAAAATTTCTCCAGTCTCGGGGAACCCCCTGCTAAAAATTAGAAATCTACAACTCCTGATACATTAGTGTGATGGTCAGTGGGAAGAATGTTCCTTACACTTGTGGTCATTGGGAAGAATTACCTCCTTACAGAGAGCTAAAAAGATCAATGGTGTCTGTGGGAACTTATCCGAGAGGCAGAAATGGCCCAATGCTGAAGGAACCCCTACAACCTCTGGAGGAACCCTGGTTGAGAATCAATGCTTTAGACCCTTTAGTGAATCGTTGAATTGCAACTACCACCATCCCCGGTGTGATTGCTCCTCATTCCTACCTGGAACGTGCGGGTCTTCCAGTCCGGTGGGGATCTTCCACTGATCAACCTGCAGCTTCAGCGCATTCACTTCATCAATGTCGCCGGGGACCCTGCAAGGACAAACACATTCATGGCGCTGGCTCAGCGGATTCACTCATTACAGTCAAACCCGACAACTCATCATTATATTACTGATACATAGTGTTGTGGAAATTTTATGAAGATGTATTTTAACCAGTTGCCGACCAGCGCACACCGATGTACGTCGGCAGAATGGCATGGGCAGGCAAATGGGCGTACCTGGACGTCCCTTTAAATTTGCCGCCCTGCCATCGGGAGCGTGCCACCGGCGGTGCGCTCCCACGCTGGTCGGGACCCCCTGTGAGTCCGGTCGCGGGACCCGCGGACTCGATCGCCGCGGGCATACCCGCGATCGTCTCACGGAGCGGCCGAATGAAGAAATGCCGTTGTAAACAGCATTTCTCTATTCTGCCTAGCAACTAGTGATGCTGATCTCTGCTCCATGTGATTGGAGCAGAGATCAGTGTTCACTAAATTAAAGCCCAGCCCCCAACAGTTAGTAACACACCCCTAGGAACACTTAACCCCTACACTGCCACCCACTGGTTAACCCCTTCACTGCCAGTGTCATTTACACAGGAATCACTGCATTTATATAGCAGTGATTGCTGTATAAATGACAATGGTCCCAAAAATGTGTCAAAAATGTCTGATGTGTCCGCCATAATGTCGCAGTCACAATAAAAATCGCTGATCGCCGCCATTACTAGTAAAAAAAAAATAATAAAAATGCCATAAAACTATCCCTTATTTTGTAAACGCTATCACTTTTGCGCAAACCAATCAATAATCGCTTATTGCGATTTTTTTTACCAAAAATATGTAGAAGAATACGTATCGCCTAAACTGAGAGAAAATTTTTTTTTAAATATATTTATGGGGGATATTTATTATAACATAAAGTAAAAAATAATGAGTTTTTTTCAAAATTGTCGCTCTATTTTTGTTTATAGCGCAAAGAATAAAAACCACAGGGGTGACCAAATACCACCAAAAGAAAGCTCTATTTGTGGGAAAAAAAGGACGTCAATTTTGTTTGGGAGCCACGTCGCACGACTGCGCAATTGTCAGTTAAAGCGACGCAGTGCCAAATCGCAAAAAGTGGTCTGGTCTTTGACCAGCAAAATGGTCCGGTCTGTTTCCTGTGTGTTTTCATATCCTGTGGAGGAAGCGATTGGCTGTTGGGGCCAGGGCTTCCCGTTTGTGACTTCCTTTGTGTGTGTGAATAAAAAATCCAGTGCACTGCTCAGCAGGCAGTCGTGCTGAGATGAGGACGTAAGCTGTGGTCACGTATGTTTACTGGGGAAATGTGGGGGGAGACGTGGGTTAAGTAACATGCATTATACCATTAGACTGAAAGAGCGTGTGTTAGGGCAGGTGAGATTGATTATAGTCTTCACCACACATATAAATGACACACGCTCTGTGTTCTACTTCACTTATATTTCTGTAGATAAACATAACAGTTATGCCCCATACACACGGTCGGAAATTCCAACGGAAAAAGTCAGATCGGATAATGTTGTCGGAAAATCCGATCGTGTGTGGGCCCTATCGGACTTTTTGCGTCGGATTTTCCGACGCAAAAAGTTTGAGAGCGGGAGCTAAAATTTTCCGACAACATTATCCGAACGTTTAAATTCCGATCGTGTGTAGACAAAGTGGCACGCATGCTCAGAATAAACGAAGAGACGAAAGCTATTGGCTACTGGCCCCGTTTATACTCCCGACGTACGTGTTTGACGTCACCTCGCTCAGAGCGATCGGATTTTCCGACAACTTGCGTGTATGCAAGACAAGTTTGGCCCAAAATCCGTCGGAAAAAATCCGACGGATTTTGTGGTCGGAAATGTCCGACCGTGTGTATGGGGTACTAGGATTCCCGACATGCACTGCAATCCGAGGCTGCCGTTGTGAGTGCTTGAACCGCAGGCGCCATTCATCTTCTGAGACTTTCGGAAGCTCCTTGTCCTCCGTACTGCGCAAGCGCAGTACAGGGTGGACACTATCCGATGGGGGACAGTATTCAACACATTACCGGCAATGTTTATTAATAAAATTGCTCAGCCCTGAAACATTAAAATAAAAAGAAACATTGTTTCTTTTTGTATCTTTCTGTTTCTTCATCTGCAGATCAAAGGGATGAAGAAATGTTCCTCTGTTTTAACTCCTTAAAAACACTTACAGTATTTATTGGCGTATAACACTCACTTTTTCATCATGAAAATCGGGTGCAAATAGCGTGTGTGTGTTATACGCCAATACAAAAATTTTAGTTTTTGCCTGAAACTTCCCTCTTAAAATGAATGTGCGTGTTATACACCTGTGCGTGTTATACGCCGATAAATACGGTAATTTACTCTAATCAGCCTTACTGATTACTCCCTACTCTCCTCCATTTAATTATTATTTTCCGGCTTTTTTTCTTTTGTTCACGTCTATTTTATAAACAACAAGCAAATTAAACCTTTTTTTTTTTTTTTGCTTTGTTAGTGATTCTTTTTTACACATATATATGAGAGAAGTTTCTATGCAGAAGTGAGCCTGATTTTGCACTTTCCAGCTTTAGTAAATAAACCCCATTGTGTACTTAAAAGTGGGGTATGCCTGTACAGGGAAACATTTCTATAGTGCTGACATATACCGCAGTGCTGTACAGAGAACACTGAGCCAGTCACATCAGTCTCTGTACCAGAGGAGCTTACACTCTAATGTCCCCCCCACAGTCACACACTATTATTATTATACATATATATAGCTCTGACATACACCGCAGTGCTGTACAGAGATCACTGAGCCAGTCACATCAGTCTCTGCACCAGAGGAGCTTACACTCTAATGTCCCCTCCCCCACACAGACACACACTATTATTATTATACATTTCTATAGCTCTGACATATACCGCAGTGCTGTACAGAGAACACTGAGCCAGTAACATCAGTCCCTGCACCAAAGGAGCTTACACTCTAATGTCCCCTCACAGTCACACGCTATTATTATACATTTCTATAGCTCTGACATATACCGCAGTGCTGTACAGAGAACACTGAGCCAGTCAAATGTCAAAACTGGACGACGTAAATTATTACGAAACGCGTAGGGCGGTGCGAACGTGTCGACGTCACCCCAGTCGTGTTCGTTCTTTTCAGACCAGGAAGGACGGGTTGGTCTCTGCATTGGCGTGTGTCCGGCCGGTGCACGCCTCTGTTTTGAACCTGTTTTTAAAGTCTTTTATGTAAGTGTATACGTTCGTTTTTTGCAAATTAAAATCATTGGTTTTACACTATCTGGAGCCTGTTTTTCCCTATGTGATACCACGTTGAGTTGGGAGTGACATTTGGAGCAACAGCCACAGCCCTATTGCGTGAAGGATTCGGGATCGCCTGAGGGGGAAACGTTACCCGGATATCCTTTGATTGTTTTTGCCTGTGGTGACCCTCTGTAACGGGGGTCGCTTGGATCTGGTAAGGAGCCAATTCATTCATTCGGCGATGGGAAAAGCACATTATATTTCTGGAGAAGATTTTAAATTTGTACACTTCTAATCCAGCTCTTACACGAAGTTTTTCTTCACCGGTGTTATTTACCATATGGACATTTTATAATATTTTGGTTTACAACTATATGGACATTATATTCCAAGCCTGCGTGCTGGAAATTTATTGTCCCCACCTACTAACCGCACACTGCTCAGCGCTTGAGGAAAAGAAAAATGTAGCAAACTTTAGATTAAACTTTAGGATTGCTAAATGATTCAATCAAATAAACTAATAATAGTAATAGCTGCTGCTTGTTAGAAATAGCACTTCATAAAGAATATATACATAAGAAAATGTACAGATGAAACTTCAAAGAGTCCACAATTCAAATATATATATAGCAGCGCTCAATATGCAAAATCTTATTCAAAAGTTTGTTCATATGTGCTCTTGAAAGAATGGTGATAGAGTCCAAAACGTGAAGAGAAGAAAAGAGATCAAAGCCACTTTCCACCTGGCGTTTCTCCACCTTATGTGCTCTCCAAAAACGAACCCCCCAAAGGGGATGCACTCACCAGAAAATCAAGGATATATGAGCCTTCAATATACCAGACCACTGAATTCTTTAGTCAGATGGAAATCAAAGATATAGGAGCCTTCACAACTTTAAATTCTTTGGTCGCTTGATGTCACCATAATAGGGTGGTCCAAAGCACATAAAGGAAACAAGATCGTACTGACATAGCGTGATATTGTTTTAAAAAACCTTTATTATAGACCCCCCATACAAAATAGGCGTACCAAATATAATCAAACAATTCGCATAGAATAAGTGTACTGTGCCTGTGTTACTCGTGGTGAGCCCCTTCGGTTACCGCGAACGACCGTCCTGTACGCTCGGCTTACTTCCTGGTACCTTGGTGGGTTCACGATCGAGTCACTGGAACGCACACGAAACTTCCGGTGTGTGTTACGCCCTGACGCGTTTCGTCATTTCCGACTTCGTCTCGAGGGAGTAACACACCACACCGGAAGAAAATAGATATACCCATCGGGAACCAATGAGAACAAGTATTCGTTGAGAGTGACAAGGGCCACGATCCGCCCGGACTAACCTACTGTGATCTGGGTTTCTCGTCACTCTGCAGGCGCCATCCGATCGTAATCACTGACCCCCCCGATGCTTAGTTAAATAACATGCAATCCGATCTCATTAGACCCGATGTGTAGTTAAGTGACATACAATAAATACAATCTCGCAAATGCATATATGTACATCAGGATCATAATAAAACCAAGTTAAAAGGACCATGCTTATCAATATGCCAATAAACTAGTAAATAAAACCGTGATCCATTATATACGAATTTCTTATCATATAGATATATAATATCTTAAAATCTAAAAACATAGAAACCAATAAGTAAAAACATCCAACAATGCTTAATAAATATATCACGTTATATCCTATATCTACATGTATAGATATATGTGCCAATTAATGTCCTATATCTAGCTCCTAAGATGATTTAATTTTATTCTACATGGGGCATGCTTAATCAATGAAGTAAAAATTAACCCTTTTATAAAACGGGAAAATGCCAAAAATAAGAATAGATATAAAGATAAAATTAAAATAAAAATAAAAATAAAAATAAAAATAAAAATAGAATGAAAAATAAAATAAAATAAAATAAAAAATAAAAAATAATGAATAATAAAATAAAAATAAAAATAAAAATAAAAATAAAAATAAAAATAAAAAATAAATAAAAAATAAAAATAAAAATAAAAATAAAAATAAAAATAAAATTAAAATAAAATGAAAAATAAAAATAAAAATAAAAATAAACAAAAATAATAAAATGATGATAAATAAAGCTGATAAAATCTATAAGAGACATTGGGTAAGAAGCTTAAGTGTCACTGATAAAACAGTTTATATCCAATTCAATGTTTAAACCCTTAGGATTTAAAACGTCAGTTAAAAATATCCAATGGGTTTCTTGTTTTGACAATTCACGGACTCTATTAATTCCCCTCCAATAGGGTTTAACCTGTTCAATCCCCCAAAAACGCAATTCAGTTGGATCTCTGTTGTGCTGAAGATTAAAATGCAGGGATACATTATGGTCTTTATAACCTATCTTAATGTTATGTATATGTTCTGCTATCCTAACTTTCAATTTCCTCTTCGTCCTCCCAATGTACATCAGGCCACATGGGCACATAAGGGCATACACAACATGAGTACTATTGCATGTAATGAATTGATTCAGGGTAAATTCTCTGTTGTTCGAGGTAGAAGTAAATTTAACAAGATTTCTAGTAGGGTTCCTAATTTCCCGACATGCTTTGCACTTACGACATGCAAAGAAACCATTTTTATCCCAGAATGTACGAGGAGGAGCCGGTGGATCTACAACTTTTTTTATTATTTTATCGCCGAAACTCGGCGCTTTCCGATAAATAAATTGTGGTCGGGTTGGTAGTACTGGATTGAGCTTTTTATCCAATAAAAGAACAGGCCAATGTTTTTTAAAAATATTTTCCACTTCTTTATACTGTATGTGGAAATTAGAGATAAAACCCCATTCTTTATTATTTATAGGGTTCGTTCTCTTGTCATCCACCGTCGACAACGGCCCTAGATGCTGTTCTTGCAGACATTCTGTTCTTGGAATCTGCCCCACATCCTCAACAATTTTTTGCATATCCTGGGGATTATATCCTCTGGCAATAAATTTATTACTCAGAACAGTGGCTTGAGATATATAGTTATCGAAATTGGTACAATTCCTGCGGACCCTCATAATTTGGCCCTTAGGAATATTTCGTAGCCAATTTGGATGATGTCCACTAGATATGGGCAGATAGCTGTTCCGGTCTGTTTTCTTAAAGAAAACCTTTGTTTCAAGTTTATCTCCCTTACGATATATAGTCACATCTAAGAAATTGATCTCATTTTTATTAGAATCTGAGGACAGAACAATATTGTGACTATTATTATTTAAATTGTTGAGAAAACTATCTAATTGGGCTTGGTTACCGTTCCAAATGAAGAACAGATCATCTATGTACCGTTTGTAAAAAAGTAATTCCACAGGTCTATTATTAAAAATAACCTTATCCTCCCACTCTGACATGAACAGGTTAGCTATGCTCGGTGCAAATTTTGCACCCATAGCTACCCCTCTTTTCTGTAGATAAAATTCTCCATTATACCAAAAATAATTGTGATTTAGACAAAAGTCCAAAGCATTTCTCAAAAAAACTTTCTGGGCATGTGGGAGATCATCCCTTTGACATAGTGCCCAGTTTAGTGCCAATAGAGCATCTTCGTGCTGAATAATGGAGTACAAGGATGATACATCCGCTGTTACCAAGAGGATATTATCTTTAGCTTTAAGGTCTACTACATCTATAAGGTTTAAAAAGCTTTTCGTATCCTTCAAATATGCCTTAGTGCAAGTAACGCTTTTTTGTAAAAAAGTGTCAAGATACTGGCCCAATCTAGATGAGACAGACCCTATGCTGTTTACTATAGGTCTTGCAGGGGGATTTTCTAAGTTTTTATGTACTTTAGGTAGAGTATACAGTGTGGGAATACGATTACTTAAAGGGAGCAAGTACTTTGCTTCTTTATTAGTGAGCACATTAGCCTTTTTCCCCAAATTCACCAACTTTTCCAGGTGATTCTGATAGGGGATAGTGGGATCCGTTTTCAATTTAACATAGGTTTGGTCATCAGATAGTAACGCCACTATTTGATTATGGTAGTATTCTTTAGTAAGGATTACAACACCTCCACCCTTGTCAGCTGGGCGGATTATGATATCTTTACGGTTCTCAAGTGATTTAATCCCGTCATTAATATGTTGATGGTGTGGTGTTCTGATTGGCTTCAATGTTTCAAGGTCTTTCAACACCAGGCCTTTGAAGACTTCAACCTGATGATTTGGATGGTTGGGGGGATTAAACAGAGATTTATTTTTTAATCCACTATTTATTGCCTTATTGCTATACACCTTAGGAATGTCTATCCGGGGATTGTTCCCCAAAAAATATTTTTTTATGTTTAGTTTCCGTATATATTTATGTATATCTATATATACGTCAAATTTATTTACAGGTTTCTTTATCCCACATTTTAAGCCCAAATTCAGAATGTTTTGTTCTTTGGGGGTTAATGTGACCTGTGCCAAATTAAAAATCCCTTCTACTCCGACTCGCGTCTTCTTTTGTTGGATCCTCCTGCCTGCTCTTTTACCTCTTGGTTTAAATCCTTTCGTATTGGTATCAGTTTGGTGTTTAGTGGTGGATGCTTTTTTGGTGATTGATTTTTCTGTAACTGATTTCCTCCTTCCCTCCTGTTCTCTGTGTTCCCGTATGGGATGTATCTTTGATGGGGATATGGAGGCTTCCCTCTGTACGGAAAAAAGCCCCGACCTCTCCAATGGTTCCCCCTGCCTCTCCCTAAAAAAGGAGGTTGAGGGTGGTAACCATAATTTTCATTTTGTTGATACAAGGGTTGATACCTATTTGAAGTGGTTATATTATAGGGACCCCTTCGTGGTGTGTTCAAGGTATGACCTTGATTATTATACTTATTATAAGTGGATATTTGAGGATGATTATCATGTTGACCTTGAGTATTTTTACCTCTAGATGTCTTAAATTTACCCTTATTTTGCTTCATAGGGGTAGAGGAATGAACCGGAGATTCAAAATAAGAACTTTTTTGAGGGTTCAATACTTGTGTAATTACCGGGATCTCGCGGGGTTTTTTATTCACCTGTTGTTGTGAGGGGAATGGTAAATCTACCTCTAAACCTTCATTCTCTTTATTAATTACTTGTTGTTGCCATGAGTATATTATATTACTTTTAAAATCATTCAGATCACGATGATATTTCTTAAGCTTCTTTTTCTGCGTGTCTTTATCTATTTTCTCAAGTTTTTTGTGTACCCTATCATTAAAATCCTTAATTTCTTGTGAGCCTTTAATAGGATCTAATTGTTCCTGTAAATTTTTAATTTTACTTTCAATGTTAAGCATTTTTCGTTTTTTTCTTTGTAGAACCAGCTGTTGTAACTTAAAACCTACCCCATTAAAAAAATCTAGCCACTCTTGCATTGATCCTGGATCGTTTAGACCATCCTGGGGGACAACGTCCCACCGTAAGCTCCTTAATATTATATTATCTTTGGCATATTGCTCTAAAATACATATGTCCCACCAAGCTCGCACCTGCTTTTCAAGTGCGTTACTCAGTGCGGACATTGCTCCACTATAATTAATTTCATTAAAAATCGGCTCAGAATTTACGAACAATGATTGAATATCAATGTTCCTGTTATTTAAAAATTGTAGTACATCCATAGCTGCTGAGATAATTGACCAAAGTCACTAAAGATATTCCAAGCCTGCGTGCTGGAAATTTATTGTCCCCACCTACTAACCGCACACTGCTCAGCGCTTGAGGAAAAGAAAAATGTAGCAAACTTTAGATTAAACTTTAGGATTGCTAAATGATTCAATCAAATAAACTAATAATAGTAATAGCTGCTGCTTGTTAGAAATAGCACTTCATAAAGAATATATACATAAGAAAATGTACAGATGAAACTTCAAAGAGTCCACAATTCAAATATATATATAGCAGCGCTCAATATGCAAAATCTTATTCAAAAGTTTGTTCATATGTGCTCTTGAAAGAATGGTGATAGAGTCCAAAACGTGAAGAGAAGAAAAGAGATCAAAGCCACTTTCCACCTGGCGTTTCTCCACCTTATGTGCTCTCCAAAAACGAACCCCCCAAAGGGGATGCACTCACCAGAAAATCAAGGATATATGAGCCTTCAATATACCAGACCACTGAATTCTTTAGTCAGATGGAAATCAAAGATATAGGAGCCTTCACAACTTTAAATTCTTTGGTCGCTTGATGTCACCATAATAGGGTGGTCCAAAGCACATAAAGGAAACAAGATCGTACTGACATAGCGTGATATTGTTTTAAAAAACCTTTATTATAGACCCCCCATACAAAATAGGCGTACCAAATATAATCAAACAATTCGCATAGAATAAGTGTACTGTGCCTGTGTTACTCGTGGTGAGCCCCTTCGGTTACCGCGAACGACCGTCCTGTACGCTCGGCTTACTTCCTGGTACCTTGGTGGGTTCACGATCGAGTCACTGGAACGCACACGAAACTTCCGGTGTGTGTTACGCCCTGACGCGTTTCGTCATTTCCGACTTCGTCTCGAGGGAGTAACACACCACACCGGAAGAAAATAGATATACCCATCGGGAACCAATGAGAACAAGTATTCGTTGAGAGTGACAAGGGCCACGATCCGCCCGGACGTACGCCTATTTTGTATGGGGGGTCTATAATAAAGGTTTTTTAAAACAATATCACGCTATGTCAGTACGATCTTGTTTCCTTTATGTGCTTTGGACCACCCTATTATGGTGACATCAAGCGACCAAAGAATTTAAAGTTGTGAAGGCTCCTATATCTTTGATTTCCATCTGACTAAAGAATTCAGTGGTCTGGTATATTGAAGGCTCATATATCCTTGATTTTCTGGTGAGTGCATCCCCTTTGGGGGGTTCGTTTTTGGAGAGCACATAAGGTGGAGAAACGCCAGGTGGAAAGTGGCTTTGATCTCTTTTCTTCTCTTCACGTTTTGGACTCTATCACCATTCTTTCAAGAGCACATATGAACAAACTTTTGAATAAGATTTTGCATATTGAGCGCTGCTATATATATATTTGAATTGTGGACTCTTTGAAGTTTCATCTGTACATTTTCTTATGTATATATTCTTTATGAAGTGCTATTTCTAACAAGCAGCAGCTATTACTATTATTAGTTTATTTGATTGAATCATTTAGCAATCCTAAAGTTTAATCTAAAGTTTGCTACATTTTTCTTTTCCTCAAGCGCTGAGCAGTGTGCGGTTAGTAGGTGGGGACAATAAATTTCCAGCACGCAGGCTTGGAATATCTTTAGTGACTTTGGTCAATTATCTCAGCAGCTATGGATGTACTACAATTTTTAAATAACAGGAACATTGATATTCAATCATTGTTCGTAAATTCTGAGCCGATTTTTAATGAAAT
Source organism: Lithobates pipiens (assembly GCF_037356315.1). Taxonomy (NCBI): domain Eukaryota; kingdom Metazoa; phylum Chordata; class Amphibia; order Anura; family Ranidae; genus Lithobates; species Lithobates pipiens. The sequence continues at coordinate 583,755,799 of NW_027507764.1, read as the reverse complement.
TAATTATAGTGGAGCAATGTCCGCACTGAGTAACGCACTTGAAAAGCAGGTGCGAGCTTGGTGGGACATATGTATTTTAGAGCAATATGCCAAAGATAATATAATATTAAGGAGCTTACGGTGGGACGTTGTCCCCCAGGATGGTCTAAACGATCCAGGATCAATGCAAGAGTGGCTAGATTTTTTTAATGGGGTAGGTTTTAAGTTACAACAGCTGGTTCTACAAAGAAAAAAACGAAAAATGCTTAACATTGAAAGTAAAATTAAAAATTTACAGGAACAATTAGATCCTATTAAAGGCTCACAAGAAATTAAGGATTTTAATGATAGGGTACACAAAAAACTTGAGAAAATAGATAAAGACACGCAGAAAAAGAAGCTTAAGAAATATCATCGTGATCTGAATGATTTTAAAAGTAATATAATATACTCATGGCAACAACAAGTAATTAATAAAGAGAATGAAGGTTTAGAGGTAGATTTACCATTCCCCTCACAACAACAGGTGAATAAAAAACCCCGCGAGATCCCGGTAATTACACAAGTATTGAACCCTCAAAAAAGTTCTTATTTTGAATCTCCGGTTCATTCCTCTACCCCTATGAAGCAAAATAAGGGTAAATTTAAGACATCTAGAGGTAAAAATACTCAAGGTCAACATGATAATCATCCTCAAATATCCACTTATAATAAGTATAATAATCAAGGTCATACCTTGAACACACCACGAAGGGGTCCCTATAATATAACCACTTCAAATAGGTATCAACCCTTGTATCAACAAAATGAAAATTATGGTTACCACCCTCAACCTCCTTTTTTAGGGAGAGGCAGGGGGAACCATTGGAGAGGTCGGGGCTTTTTTCCGTACAGAGGGAAGCCTCCATATCCCCATCAAAGATACATCCCATACGGGAACACAGAGAACAGGAGGGAAGGAGGAAATCAGTTACAGAAAAATCAATCACCAAAAAAGCATCCACCACTAAACACCAAACTGATACCAATACGAAAGGATTTAAACCAAGAGGTAAAAGAGCAGGCAGGAGGATCCAACAAAAGAAGACGCGAGTCGGAGTAGAAGGGATTTTTAATTTGGCACAGGTCACATTAACCCCCAAAGAACAAAACATTCTGAATTTGGGCTTAAAATGTGGGATAAAGAAACCTGTAAATAAATTTGACGTATATATAGATATACATAAATATATACGGAAACTAAACATAAAAAAATATTTTTTGGGGAACAATCCCCGGATAGACATTCCTAAGGTGTATAGCAATAAGGCAATAAATAGTGGATTAAAAAATAAATCTCTGTTTAATCCCCCCAACCATCCAAATCATCAGGTTGAAGTCTTCAAAGGCCTGGTGTTGAAAGACCTTGAAACATTGAAGCCAATCAGAACACCACACCATCAACATATTAATGACGGGATTAAATCACTTGAGAACCGTAAAGATATCATAATCCGCCCAGCTGACAAGGGTGGAGGTGTTGTAATCCTTACTAAAGAATACTACCATAATCAAATAGTGGCGTTACTATCTGATGACCAAACCTATGTTAAATTGAAAACGGATCCCACTATCCCCTATCAGAATCACCTGGAAAAGTTGGTGAATTTGGGGAAAAAGGCTAATGTGCTCACTAATAAAGAAGCAAAGTACTTGCTCCCTTTAAGTAATCGTATTCCCACACTGTATACTCTACCTAAAGTACATAAAAACTTAGAAAATCCCCCTGCAAGACCTATAGTAAACAGCATAGGGTCTGTCTCATCTAGATTGGGCCAGTATCTTGACACTTTTTTACAAAAAAGCGTTACTTGCACTAAGGCATATTTGAAGGATACGAAAAGCTTTTTAAACCTTATAGATGTAGTAGACCTTAAAGCTAAAGATAATATCCTCTTGGTAACAGCGGATGTATCATCCTTGTACTCCATTATTCAGCACGAAGATGCTCTATTGGCACTAAACTGGGCACTATGTCAAAGGGATGATCTCCCACATGCCCAGAAAGTTTTTTTGAGAAATGCTTTGGACTTTTGTCTAAATCACAATTATTTTTGGTATAATGGAGAATTTTATCTACAGAAAAGAGGGGTAGCTATGGGTGCAAAATTTGCACCGAGCATAGCTAACCTGTTCATGTCAGAGTGGGAGGATAAGGTTATTTTTAATAATAGACCTGTGGAATTACTTTTTTACAAACGGTACATAGATGATCTGTTCTTCATTTGGAACGGTAACCAAGCCCAATTAGATAGTTTTCTCAACAATTTAAATAATAATAGTCACAATATTGTTCTGTCCTCAGATTCTAATAAAAATGAGATCAATTTCTTAGATGTGACTATATATCGTAAGGGAGATAAACTTGAAACAAAGGTTTTCTTTAAGAAAACAGACCGGAACAGCTATCTGCCCATATCTAGTGGACATCATCCAAATTGGCTACGAAATATTCCTAAGGGCCAAATTATGAGGGTCCGCAGGAATTGTACCAATTTCGATAACTATATATCTCAAGCCACTGTTCTGAGTAATAAATTTATTGCCAGAGGATATAATCCCCAGGATATGCAAAAAATTGTTGAGGATGTGGGGCAGATTCCAAGAACAGAATGTCTGCAAGAACAGCATCTAGGGCCGTTGTCGACGGTGGATGACAAGAGAACGAACCCTATAAATAATAAAGAATGGGGTTTTATCTCTAATTTCCACATACAGTATAAAGAAGTGGAAAATATTTTTAAAAAACATTGGCCTGTTCTTTTATTGGATAAAAAGCTCAATCCAGTACTACCAACCCGACCACAATTTATTTATCGGAAAGCGCCGAGTTTCGGCGATAAAATAATAAAAAAAGTTGTAGATCCACCGGCTCCTCCTCGTACATTCTGGGATAAAAATGGTTTCTTTGCATGTCGTAAGTGCAAAGCATGTCGGGAAATTAGGAACCCTACTAGAAATCTTGTTAAATTTACTTCTACCTCGAACAACAGAGAATTTACCCTGAATCAATTCATTACATGCAATAGTACTCATGTTGTGTATGCCCTTATGTGCCCATGTGGCCTGATGTACATTGGGAGGACGAAGAGGAAATTGAAAGTTAGGATAGCAGAACATATACATAACATTAAGATAGGTTATAAAGACCATAATGTATCCCTGCATTTTAATCTTCAGCACAACAGAGATCCAACTGAATTGCGTTTTTGGGGGATTGAACAGGTTAAACCCTATTGGAGGGGAATTAATAGAGTCCGTGAATTGTCAAAACAAGAAACCCATTGGATATTTTTAACTGACGTTTTAAATCCTAAGGGTTTAAACATTGAATTGGATATAAACTGTTTTATCAGTGACACTTAAGCTTCTTACCCAATGTCTCTTATAGATTTTATCAGCTTTATTTATCATCATTTTATTATTTTTGTTTATTTTTATTTTTATTTTTATTTTTCATTTTATTTTAATTTTATTTTTATTTTTATTTTTATTTTTATTTTTATTTTTATTTTTTATTTATTTTTTATTTTTATTTTTATTTTTATTTTTATTTTATTTTTATTTTTATTTTTATTTTTATTTTTATTTTATTATTCATTATTTTTTATTTTTTATTTTATTTTATTTTATTTTTCATTCTATTTTTATTTTTATTTTTATTTTTATTTTAATTTTATCTTTATATCTATTCTTATTTTTGGCATTTTCCCGTTTTATAAAAGGGTTAATTTTTACTTCATTGATTAAGCATGCCCCATGTAGAATAAAATTAAATCATCTTAGGAGCTAGATATAGGACATTAATTGGCACATATATCTATACATGTAGATATAGGATATAACGTGATATATTTATTAAGCATTGTTGGATGTTTTTACTTATTGGTTTCTATGTTTTTAGATTTTAAGATATTATATATCTATATGATAAGAAATTCGTATATAATGGATCACGGTTTTATTTACTAGTTTATTGGCATATTGATAAGCATGGTCCTTTTAACTTGGTTTTATTATGATCCTGATGTACATATATGCATTTGCGAGATTGTATTTATTGTATGTCACTTAACTACACATCGGGTCTAATGAGATCGGATTGCATGTTATTTAACTAAGCATCGGGGGGGTCAGTGATTACGATCGGATGGCGCCTGCAGAGTGACGAGAAACCCAGATCACAGTAGGTTAGTCCGGGCGGATCGTGGCCCTTGTCACTCTCAACGAATACTTGTTCTCATTGGTTCCCGATGGGTATATCTATTTTCTTCCGGTGTGGTGTGTTACTCCCTCGAGACGAAGTCGGAAATGACGAAACGCGTCAGGGCGTAACACACACCGGAAGTTTCGTGTGCGTTCCAGTGACTCGATCGTGAACCCACCAAGGTACCAGGAAGTAAGCCGAGCGTACAGGACGGTCGTTCGCGGTAACCGAAAGGGCTCACCACGAGTAACACAGGCACAGTACACTTATTCTATGCGAATTGTTTGATTATATTTGGTACGCCTATTTTGTATGGGGGGTCTATAATAAAGGTTTTTTAAAACAATATCACGCTATGTCAGTACGATCTTGTTTCCTTTATGTGCTTTGGACCACCCTATTATGGTGACATCAAGCGACCAAAGAATTTAAAGTTGTGAAGGCTCCTATATCTTTGATTTCCATCTGACTAAAGAATTCAGTGGTCTGGTATATTGAAGGCTCATATATCCTTGATTTTCTGGTGAGTGCATCCCCTTTGGGGGGTTCGTTTTTGGAGAGCACATAAGGTGGAGAAACGCCAGGTGGAAAGTGGCTTTGATCTCTTTTCTTCTCTTCACGTTTTGGACTCTATCACCATTCTTTCAAGAGCACATATGAACAAACTTTTGAATAAGATTTTGCATATTGAGCGCTGCTATATATATATTTGAATTGTGGACTCTTTGAAGTTTCATCTGTACATTTTCTTATGTATATATTCTTTATGAAATATATATGGACATTATATAGAGTGTCTCAGAATATACAATTTTTGACAATTTATTTTATGTAAAAAATTGGAAACAATATAACTTTCTCATTTTAGGGGTATATGCACAGAGATCTACACAATCTGTATTGCGTTTGGGTAATTCACATTATTGACACGTATTTGTGTCCCATTTTTTGTATTTAATTTCATTTATTTGTACATATAATAGTATGCATTATATTTTTGAGGTGGTCTTAGAGACAATAAGACACTAAGACTCATATCGTGGGTTTGGCACATACACATACTCCATTCACTTTGGGCATTTGAGGTTAGCGCAGTTCTCTTTTTTTCTCTTTTTTTTCTCTCATACATATATATAGCTCTGACATATACCACAGTGCTGTACAGAGATCACTGAGCCAGTCACATCAGTCCCTGCACCAGAGGAGCTTACACTCTAATGCCCCCTCACAGTCACACGCTATTATTATACATTTGTATAGCTCTGACATATAACGCAGTGCTGTACAGAGAACACTGAGCCAGTCAAATGTCAAAACTATATAAATGTATAATAATAATAATAGTGTGTGACTGGGGGAGGGGACATTAGAGTGTAAGCTCCTTTGGTGCAGAGACTGATGTGACCGGGTCAGTGATCTCTGTACAGCGCTGCGGTATATGTCAGAGCTATAGAAATGTATAATAATAATAATAGTGTGTGTCTGTGTGGGGGAGGGGACATTAGAGTGTAAGCTCCTCTGGTGCAGAGACTGATGTGACTGGCTCAGTGATCTCTGTACAGCACTATGGTATATGTCAGAGCTATATATATGTATAATAATAATAGTGTGTGACTGAGGGAGGGGACATTAGAGTGTAAGCTCCTCTGGTGCAGAGACTGATATGACTGGCTCAGTGTTCCCTGTACAGCACTGCGGTATATGTCAGAGCTATAGAAATGTATAATAATGATAATAATCTGGGTTTAGTTTAGATAAGGTGATTACTTTTGGGGAAAAAAAAAGAAAAAGGAAGGTGATTATGCCCCCTCCCGTCCCAGGAAAGAGACTTGTGAGTCCAGAGGAGACCAACATAAGAATGAGAAGATCATGCAAACTCCATGGGTGGAAAATAACAACCAAGCTCCAGTGCCGCAAGGCCTCAGTTCTGACCACTTACACCCAAGTTTCCTTCCACAGTATATCTGTATATAAAGTCAATGCTGGAGCCGTACCTGAAGATGCCCTCGGTCTGATCTCCGTTCAGTGCCAGCACCTCCTCGGACAGCCGGGTCTGCACCCAGGGCAGCTGCCGCTCCGGGTACTTCTCCTTCTGCATATTCATGATCTCCTGTAAAGAGCTGGCGAACATGGAGGGGCTGAAGACGGCATTGCGGGCGTGCTTGATCTCTTCGAGGTTCGGTTTCTTCAGTCCCTGGAACACAATGAAGAGGCAAGAAGTCACAAGGGAACCCGAGACATCACACTAGTTTATGGATCGCATGGAGACAATTTTTTTTTTTAACCACTTCAGCTTCGGAAGAATTTACCCCCTTTTATGACTAGGTCATTTTTTTTTGCTATTCAGCACTGTGCTACTTTAGGTGGTAATTGCTCGGTCGTGCGACACTGTACCTAAACACAATTTGTATACATTTTTTTCACACAAATAGAGCTTTCTTTTGGTATTATTTAGTCACCTCTGCGGTTTTTATTTTTTCCGATATAAATGATAAAAAAAGACAAAAATTAAAAGAAAAAAAAGATTTAAAAAAGATAATTTTTTTTTTAAAAAGATTAAAAAATAAATTTACTGGCAGAAAAAAAAATGCTTTACTATCCAAAGTTAAAACAACAACAAGGGGAGAAGATTTAATAGATGGAAAGATGAAAAAAAATTACTGAAGTTCCGCTTTAAGATATTGGTTCCTCCGAGTTACAAAGAAGGTTGAGAGAAGTGGCCTCTAGGGGGCAGCATTTCCTGCTCTCGGAATCACATGACATGCATCCTGTTCATTCTGTAGTACATACTGTATAGAGAAAGTAGTAAAAAAAAATATGAAATTTTAGCTGGAAGAGGTGAATTATATTCCAGATAACAGACAAGGAGCGGGGGGTGCACGGCGATATCTGATCAGATATGATGGATGTGACAGTGGCCCAGGAAAATCGCATTACTGCCCAGCCCCCCCCCAGAAAAAGCTGCATCTACAATAATGGCATTAGAATGATCATGTTATTGCCAGGGAAGTTTCTTTATACACAGCGGTGGTGACATTCAAACCTGTATTATCCCTTTACAGGATTGCCGAGGTCCCTGCGGACCGGCAAGGGCTACAGATGCTAAATCCCCGGGATAAGAGATTAAGTCTGTCCTAATCCATTGTAGTATTCTTCCTCCAGCAGACAGACACATTAAAAGGAAAAAAACGTCCACGTGTTAATGCCGACGAGCGGAGGGCCTAATTAAAATGCTGTGTGAATCTGTGGAAGTGCATTCGTGTGGAGGGAAACGGGAGCAGCGGCGGGGGGTTGCCATGGTAACAGGTCGTCACTGCAGTCCGCTCTCCAGAATCCTTATTAATATCGCCACTTTCTCCGCAGACCGCGCTGCAATAATATGCACGCTCACTGCAGCAAGAGCCCACACCCCGCTCACCGGCAATGCTGCATGGCCTTCGCCGTAAGAGATAACATACCATGTAATGCACCTCTAACCATGCGCCAGATCCTCCAACAATGTATTAAAGGGACACTTCCCAATCGCTACAATCATATATCAACATTAAGGTGTTCATGTCATTTTAAAAGTCATTTGCAATCTTCTAAATAAATATCTCCTTAACATGATCTGACTGCTGATCGTGTGTCGGGGGGGTCCTTCTTCAGACACTTCCCGTTATAGTGGGTGTGGTCAATCCGGCCTCTGATGTGGTTTGCGACCTCAAACAAGTCAAGCTCATGCCCATGCTCTGGGATGGCAGGTCAGCAAGCCCAGATTGGGATCAAGGGGTTGCCAACTCACCATCCCTGAGCATCAGAAGTACATGAAGCTGGTGCTAGAAACGAGGAGAGCAGGCGGCTGCAGAGAGAGCAGGAGCCGGTGTTCTGCCCAGAACTGTCCCCCCATCGGATAGTGTCCACCCTGTACTGCGCAGGCGCAGTACGGAGGACAGGGAGACGCCGAAAGTCTCCGATGATGGATGGCACCTGCGCAATTGATAGTACCTTCTGCCCTGAGTCCAGGTTCAAGCCCCACCATGCAAGTGCACATACGGTAGATGATGTAAAACAGCACATAACACAGTAACAGGGCCCCTCGTAGGCTCGCTTCGCTCGCTGCGCTTCGGGCGCGGCCTCGCTTCTCTCAGGAATTTTTTATTCTAATGCCGCATACACGCGATCGAATTGTCTGGCGTACTAAGCCCCTGTACACACGGTCGGAGATTTCCACAACCAAATCCGTCGGATTTTGTCCGAAACTGTTGCATACGCACGGTCGGGCCAAGTTGGCGAAAAATCCGATCATTCAGAACGTGATGACGTTATTTCGTTACGATGGGACTACGTTCAGGCTAGTAGCCAATAGCTTTGATGTAGGAATTTGATCTGAGCATGCGTGGCACTTCGTCCGATCAAAATTCTCTACACATGATCGGAGTATGTCCGATCGGACCAGTTGGTCGGAAAATATTTCCAACATGTTGGAAAATTGGGTCCCACGGAGATTCGGATGGAATCAGTCCGATGCATACCACACACAGTCGGATTATCCGACGACACGGTCCGATAGGACACATTCCGATGGATTCTCCGACCGTGTGTACAAGGGCTTAGTCCGACATACAATCTGGCGGATAAACCGGCGGACTTTCTACCGATCGGACTTGGCCACACACGGACACACAGAAAGTCCCACGTTCGCTTGCGCGATGACGTACAGCACGTACGACGGGACTAGAAAAAGGAAGTTCAATAGCCAGTAGCCAATAGCTTCCTTTTTCGCACTTGCTTCTGAGCATGCGTCATTCTTAGTCCGCCGTACTAGCATACTGATGAACGTATTGTCCGCTGAAACCCAAGTCCGATGGGAAGATTGGAGTGCAAAAATACTTTCTTAGTCCGCCGGACTTCACGCTGGAAAAGTCCGCTGAAGCCCACACACGATCGAATTGTCCGCTGAAATGCGTTTCGGCGGACTAAGTACGCCGGACAATCTGCTCGTGTGTACGCGGCATAACTCTATGTCCACTTGGATGGTGGGGCTTGAACCTGGACTCAGTGCACAGGTGTCATTCATTTTCGGAGACTTTCAGCGTCTCCTTGTCCCCCATACTGAGCAAACGCAGTCCAGGGCAGACACTATCTGACGGGGGACAGTATTCGATGCAACACTGGTGCTACAGAGGAATCTGTGATGGACTCCGGACACCCTGATGGGTATTTCCACCAAGAAGCTGCTTCCCAAGTCCTGAAACACAAGACCAATGGATCTGGCTATAGTAACCCCCAAGAACCAGGTAACACCAGTCTTGGAGTACATCAGAAATAGAACTGTTTATTAGAACAAGAATACAGGCTTTTATACACTTGAGAAGGAGGCTCCCCCTTCTGATCATATTACCCTAACAATACAAACTGTAACCAGAAACATAAACTAAACCACTTCAGCCCCAGAAGGATTTACCCCCTTCCTGACCAGAGCACTTTTTGCGGTACGGCACTGCGTCGCTTTAACTGACAATTGCACAGCCGTGCAGCATTGCACCCAGACAAATTTGACTTCCTTTATTTCCCCACAAATGAAGCTTTCTTTTGGTGGTATTTGATCACGTCTGCGGTTTTTATTTTTTGTGCTATAAACAAAAAAAGAGTGACAATTTAAAAAAAAAAAAAAAAAAAAAAAGCAATATTTTTGGCTTTTTGCTATAATAAATATCCCCCACAAATATATAAAAAACGAATTTCTTTCTCAGTTTAGGCCAATATGTATTCTTCTACATATTTTTGGTAAAAAAAATTAAAATAAAATCGCAATAAGCGTATATTGATTGGTTTGCTCATAAGCTATAGTGTCTTCAAAATAGGGGATAGATTTGTGGCATTTTTATTATTATTTTTTTTAATTAGTAATAGTGGCGATCTGCGATTTTTATCGTGACGCTGAATAGAAATTAGTTCTGGACAGCTGCACTCCAAAAAAGCCTTTTATTCCAAAAAAAAACACACGAAATCCAAAATGCATGTAACAGCAGAACAAGACAGCTGACGCGTTCCGCACTACACACAGTGCTTAGTCATAGCTCATTATGGCGGACACATCGGACATTTTTGACAATTTTTCAGGACCAGCGACATTTATATAGCGATCGGTGCTATAAAAATGCACTGATTACTGTGTAAATGACACTGGCAGGGAATGGGGTTAAACACCAGGGGGCTATCAAGGGGTTAAGTGTGTCCTAGGGAGGTGTTCTAACTGGGGGGGGCTACCACTGACATGACAGTGATCACTGATCACAGGGAGCAGTAGGTCCCCGTCATGTCAGTAGGCAGAACAGGGAAATGCCTTGTTCACAAAGGCATCTCCTCGTTCTTCCGCTCTGTGACACGATCGCGGGCCCCCGGTGGACATCGAGTCCGCAAGACCCGTGGGAATGGTAACGAAGTACGTGGTGGGCGCACGCCCACAAAGCCGTAATTTAAAGGGGACGTACCTGTATGCCCATTTGCCCAGTCGTGCTGACGTACATTGTCGTGCGCTAGTCGGCATGTGGTTAAACCAGCCTAGGTGACTCCATGCCCACCTGGCCATTGTTGTGATTAATCAGGATTTCACTACAGGTCAGACTTGTTGTCACCAAGCTTCACACAGTACATTACACATTTTTTCTATGAACAAAGCACATCCCTCTATAGTGTGTACTTGTCTCAATCCAGAGATCTAAGGGTCACTTTTGCCTGCTGCATCCTTTCTCGGTTATCACCATGAATCACAAGCTTTCCTGACACCAAGAAATAAAAAGGTGACAGGGGAGGGAGCTCCAACACACAGCCTGTCTTTGAGAGCCCCAGCTGTGTTCCTGTAAGCTGTGTCAAGGGGAGGGGGGGGGTGTGTCCCTTCCCTCCAATCAGCTGTCGGTACTCTCCGCAATGTGCTATGCAGAGTGTAAATTCAGCTCTGCACCTTCGTTTTTCTATACTCTCAGGCAAGCTTTAAAATTCAGCGCTTTGAACGCATCTAGAGAAAAGAAGACTGCAGATAAACAGGTACAACTTAGGTAAGAGGATTTGTTTCATCTCTTTATATCACCTGAGGATAGTCACTTCATTGGGTTTAAATAAAAGTGCAAATGCAGCGCTTTCACATAATAGACAAAGTCCTTTACGGTCCCAATTTGGAAGTTCAGAGTTGACAGACGCACCTCCGAAAGTGCACTTAAACACAAATGGTGATTAAAGATATCCACCGCCGGTAACACAGCACTCCAAGCCTCTTACCCTCTGTTGTGGGCCACCCAAATATAAGTGGGCAACAGCGCTCAATTAAACATCAACCCCGATCTGAATATCTAGAACAGCCTCCTGATATCCTTCAATCCTCTGAAATGGGATACTCCCCCCAGAAGCGGCATCAAACCATGCAGTATTCAGAAAGTAAAACAAGAACGCCTCATTGCACAATATTAAGAAAAATCCTACATTTATTTAAGGTACACCAAAGTTTCCAAACAACAAAATGGCCAACTCCGGTGCGTGGCGACATCACGTCTCCAAGCTCCAACCAACACGTTTTGTCCCGATGACGTCTTTTCATGATGAAACGCGCTGGGGGAGCTTGGACACGGGACGCCGCCACGCACAAGATTTGGCCATTTTGTTGGTTGGAAACTTTCTTACCATTTTGGATAGACATGCTGTTTTTATCCTCAATGCTTGTGAGTATTTTGGTGTATGCGCAATGAGGCGTTCTTGTATTTTCTGAACACTGCATGGTTTGATGCCGCTCTTGGTGGAGAGTCCCATTTCAGAGGATTGAAGGATATCAGGAGGCTGTTCTGGGTTGATGTGTAATTGAGCGCTGTTGCCCACTTATACTTGGGTGGTCCACAACAAAGAGGAAGAGGGTTGGAGTGCTGTGTTACCGGTGGAGGATATCTTTAAACACTTGCGGACCACCCACCATACATTTACTGTGGCAGGGGGGGCCGTTCCTAGTACAGGAGCTGACACTTCTGGGGCTGTGGCACTCACACGCACCGCCGCCGGTGACCCAGCAGCAGGTGCCATGGACTCGATGTCCACCGCCACCCCTGATTATGCATGGCCCAGGCAGAACGACAGTCTGCCTGGGCCATGCAGATCACCGTTCTGTCAGTAGGGAATCGTCACATGCCTGGCAAAGGGGTCCTGCGTGGCCCCGAAACGTTGCACTTATCTCTGTGATCTCTCTACAATAAAGAAACCTTTGGACAATGTTCGTTGATCCATGGTGTGCCGGCGAATATACACTGTCAGTAGGGAAGGCATGGATCCTATGTTTCTGCTAAGTAGGAAAACGGATCTTTGCCTTCCCCTAGTCAAAGCACCCCCCCCCCCCCAACAACCTAGGCACACTTGATCGCCCCTAATGTTAACCCCTTTCCCAGCTAGTGTCATTAGTACAGTGACAGTGCATATTTTTTAGCACTGATCACTGTATTAGGGTCACTGGTACTGAAATGCCGCGTACACACGACCAGAAAAAGACAGATGAGAGCTTTTCATCGGAAAATGCGACCGTGTGTATGCTCCATCCGAATTTCCGCCAGATAAAGATTGATAGCATGTTCTCAATTTTCCTGATGGAAAAACTTTCCGATGGTGTGTATGCAATTCCAACACGCCAAAACTCACGCATGCTCAGATTCAACTGCGAGACAGAAGCTATTGGCTACTGGGTAATGAGCTTCCTTTTTCTAGTCCCGTCGTACGTGTTGTACGTCACCGCGTTCTAAACTATCGGAATTTGGTGTGACGGTGTGTAGGCAAGACAGCTTGAGCCGAATTCCGTCGGGAAAACCATCAGAGCTTTTTCCGATGAGAATTCCGATCGTGTGTACGCGGCATAAAAGTGTCAAATGAGTCAGTGTCCGATTTGTCCACTGCAATATTGCAGTGCCCTTATAAGTCGCTGTCCGATGCCATTACCACAAAAAAATAAAATAAAAAAATAAATAAAAATATCCCATATTTTGTAGACACTATAACTTTTGCGCAATCAATAAACGATTATTGTGATTTTTTTTTTTTACCAAAAATGTATAGCAGAATACATATTTGCCTAAATTGATGAAGAAATTCGATTTTTTTTGTAATTTTTTTCATTGGCTATGAAAAAAAACGCAGAGATAATCAAATACCACCAAAAGAAATCTCTATTTGTGGGACAAAACGGACATCAATTTTATTAGTGTACATCATTGCACAACCGTGCGATTTTCAGATAAAGTAACGCAGTGCCGTATCACAAAAAATGGCCTAGGTCAGGAAGGGGGTCTTTCAGAACTGAAGTGGTTAATTACCCTTTGTAAATACTGTATACCAGTGGTCTCCAAACTGTTGCATGCTTTTATCCGGCCCTTGGGGCACTATTTAATCCACTGATACCAACAATGGGTTTTAAATACCCCCAATGATGGGGCACAAGTCCTCCCAATGACACCAACAATAGAGCCTAATAATACCAATGATGGGGTACAGATCCTCCCGCTGACATCAATAATGGGGCATTATTTTTCCCCACTGATGCTGGGACGTTTTTCTACTCCCAATGGCCAAAGTCCGGCCCCCTTAAAGTCTGAAGGACAGTAAACTGGCCCTTTGCTTAGAAAGTTTGGAGACCCCTGCTGTATGCAAACTACTGAAAGATGGCAAGCGGTTCAGTAGCAATAGCAAAGCTGAACAATGCCAATTACCAGCTATTGAAGTTTAAACTGGAAATGTTTTTTTTTAGCATGGATGACTTGTGGCAAGTGCTAAATACAGACAGACCCACAGAGACGGAGGACTGCGATAGGAAGGATAAACAAGCAAAAGCGATTATAACCTTACTAGGAGAAGATGACCAGCTTATCCACATAAGAACAGAGAAAACGGCCAAAGGTATGTGGACTGCATTACAAAAGCTGCATGAGCGTTCAAGTCTAAACAGCAAACTTTTTCTAAGAAAGTTGTACAAGATGAGACTTGATTAAAGCGGTTGTATACCTGCTGAATTTTTATTTATTTTTTTACTCACCTGCAAAGGAAAAAGCATAATGAGCTAGTATGCACCGCATACTAGCTCAATATGAAATACTTACCTTAGAACGAGGCCCCGACATCTGGCCCGATCCACGCCGAGGGAGCTGAAATGTTCCCCTCTGCGTTTCTTCCGGGTATCGCGGCTCCGGCGCTGTGAGTGGCCGGAGCAGAGATTTCTCTCCGGCAGGGTCCGGCGTCTGCCGGACTTTCAGCCGAGAAACCCCTGTGCGCATGCGCCGCTGCAGTCGTGGCGCATTGCGAGGGGAATATCTCCTAAACCATACAGGTTTAGGAGATATTTTTTTTTTACCTACAGGTAAGCCTTATTATAGGCTTTCCTGTAGGTAAAAGTCCCAAAATTGACTATACAACCACTTTAAGGCTAGCAAATGTGTGACCACGTGAATGCTATGCTAGAGATCATAAAGCAGCCGTGTGCCATCGAAGAGGACATCTTCTGCAGCTTTCCAGAGATATATACTGCTCTCATGAATGCTTTAGAAACCAGACCCGAGTAGAAATTGACATTGGAATATGTCAAAGGGAAATTAATCAATGAATATGACAGAAGGAAAGAAAATATCCACCATGATGACAAAGCTCTTAAGATGTACAAAGGTACAAAGCATAACAAAGAAAGCAGAGCCTGTTTTTGCCGTAAAAGGACCGGTCACTTTAAAAAAGGACTGTTCGATCTGGAAAGCCGAGTAGCGAAAGATAGAGCTATCCACAAAAGAAAGAATCAAAGCAAACACAAAGGAAACTGCAGACACATCTTGGAGTGGCACCTTTAAAGTAACACAAAGTGGCGAGCCACGTGGCTGGTGCATAGACTCAGGAGCGGCAAGCCACATGACTAGCGATGAGACCTTCTTCCATAGGTGTGCACAGCCTAATGCATTAGGGTGTGCACCTCAAAGCTCAAACACATATGTGTGTGCATGTGTATATATACTGAGGTTGTCAGAAGGGCAGTTTATGATGTCAAAAGTTTTAACTTTTATTACATTTTTTATTTATTTTTTTTATTTTTCTTTTCAAATTTTTTTAGGAGCCCTGTGAAGGGGGCTTTGGTTAAATATAAAGGGTTTAAACAGGGAATCGGCAGCACACAGGGTGATTAGGGTGTGCCCAGGCACACCTGGCACACCCTGTGTGCACGCCTATGCCTTCTTCACATACAGTGATTACAGCACAAAAGTTTTGCTAGAAAACGGGAAAAGCAACATCTCAGAAGGTAAAGCCCAGGGCTTCCTGAACTGCATTAGTGTCCTTGTAAAGAAAATGATGTATGTTTCAGAACTAGAAGGCAGCCATCTATCAGTGAAAAGTCCAGCAAACAACGGTCTCAGAGTTACGTTCCAGGGTGCTGAATACACAATTCACAATAATAAGCGATTCCTCGCAAAAGGAAAACTGGGTGATCACCTATACAGGCTCATCACCACAAACCAGCAAGCCAATATAGTCTCTAATGACATACACAGCAAATGTATTCACTTATGGCATAGGCAGCCAATAACAAGAGACGCCTGAGGAGTGTAGCCAATAACAAGGGACTGCTGAGGAGTGTAGCCAATAACAAGAGACTGCTGAGGAGTGTAGCCAATAACAAGGGACTGCTGAGGAGTGTAGCCAATAACAAGGGACTGCTGAGGAGTGTAGCCAATAACAATGGACTGCTGAGGAGTGTAGCCAATAACAATGGACTGCTGAGGAGTGTAGCCAAAAACAAGGGACTGCTGAGGAGTGTAGCCAATAACAAGGGACTGCTGAGGAGTGTAGCCAATAACAATGGACTGCTGAGGAGTGTAGCCAATAACAAGGGACTGCTGAGGAGTGTAGCCAATAAGAAGGGACTGCCGAGGAGCGTAGCCAATAACAAGGGACTGCTGAGGAGTGTAGCCAATAAGAAGGGACTGCCGAGGAGTGTAGCCAATCAGAAAGGAACTGCCGAGGAGTGTAGCCAATAAGAAGGGACTGCCGAGGAATGTAGCCAATAACAAGGGACTGCTGAGGAGTGTGGCCAATAACAAGAGACTGCTGAGGAGTTTATCCAATAGCAAGAGACTGCTGAGGAGTGTGGCCAATAACAAGAGACTGCTGAGGAGTTTATCCAATAGCAAGAGACTGCTGAGGAGTATAGCCAATAGCAAGAGACTGCTGAGTGTAGCCAATAACAATGGACTGCTGAGGAGTGTAGCCAATAACAAGAGACTGCTGAAGAGTGTGGACACATTACAAGATTTGGTTGAAGATTGTTGGCACATCACAGCAGACTCGGGAGTGTAGTCACATTACAAGAGACTGTTACCCAGACCTACCCAAAAAGGACTCGAACCCAAAATAAATAATTCACCTGGAACACCCCCCCCCCCCCCAAATTGTCATAGGAGCAATTTCTACTTTCCTGGCCCCCACCCTGTGAGTAGAGGGTATGAGAGGTATTTTGGGTGTTAGGGAACTGAGAGGTAAAGATAGAGGAGGAGGCATGAGTGGTGGCGGTATGGGGGGGGGGGGGAGGGAAAGATATAGAGGGAGATGTATAGAGAGGGGGGGAGGTTTAGGGGGCTGAGGGAGAGGCGTAGAGGGAAAAGGGGAGAGGAGTATGGGGGGGGGGGGGTGGTAGCAGTATGGAGGAAAAGGCGTGAGAGAGAGGTATGGGGGAGAGTGGTAAAGAGGGAGTAGGAGCGAGTAATATAGAGAGGGGAGAGGAAGGGGGTGGTAGAGGTATAGAGGGAAGAGAGAAAGGTATAGAAGTGGTATGGAAGAGGGGGGGGGGGTGGTAGTGTGGAGGTGGTATGGAGGAAGTGGTATGAAGGGGGGGTGGTAGTATTGGGGGGGTGAAGAGGATGAGGTATGGGGTATAAAGGGAGGGGGGAACCAGGGAGAGAGGGAGGGGGAGTAGTGGCATATAGAGGAAGAGGTATGGGGGGGGTGGTAGTATGGAGGGGGGGTGGTAGTATGGAGGGGGGTATAGAGGAAGAGGTATGGGGTATAGAGGGAGGGGGGAGCCAGGGAGAGATGGAGGAGGTCGTGGCATATAGAGGAAGAAGTTTGGAGGAGGGGGGAGTAGTGGCATATAGAGGAAGCGGTATAGAGGAGGGGTGGCAGTATGGGGGGGTATAGAGGAAGAGGTATGGGTTATAGAGGGGGGGACCAGGGAGAGAGGGAGGGGGAGTAATGGGGGGGGTAATGGCATATTTAGGAAGAGGTATGGAGGGGGGTGGTAGTATGGGGGGGTAGTTTGGGGGGTATAGAAGAAGAGGGGGGAAAGGCAGAAGGTTGGAGAGGAGGACACAGTGACAGAGGTGGAGTGAGGACAGACGGAGGAGTGTGGAGATTACGCACCTTTTTCGCCCCCAGCAAGGCCGCTTTTTGGAGTTTCCTGTAGCAGTATTTGGCGTATGTGCTGATTGCCACCCCTGCAATTAGAAGACAGAAGACACAGTGAGCCGTTGTGACTACAGTGACTGTCCCTTTATTACCCCCCAAACTGCCAATCACCCGATATTACTAGAAGAGGAAAGAGCAGGGATGGTGTTAGTGGTGGGGCAGGCCAGGATTACTGGACACCAGAGCGAATGAACCAGACAGGATGAGCTCATCCATCACATACCTGTCCCTGGTCCTGGTCCTGACATAACAGAGGAGCAGATGACATGTTCTATAATCAGACTCTCATCATTGATATCTATTGATCCCTATCATATCACCAACACAGCCAGTCCTTATTGTACTGTATTGCCAAATGATGGGCCATAGGTGTGCCCTCTACTTCATCATTTACCTCTCACTGTGCCAGTTTATTACACAGACCTGAGATATGGTTTATACTGAAAACCCAACAATACAAGGTGATTCCAGAGGGCCAGACTCTGTGGTCATGGGATTTAATGGTTTTATATAGTTATATAGCTCTGACATATACAGCAGTGCTGTACAGAGAACACAGAGCCAGTCACATCAGTCTGCCGAACAGAGGAGCTTGCACTCTAATGTCCCCACCACCACCCCAGAAAATACGGCCACTTTGATGCTAATCAGGCACTGGGTACATTTTGGATTGGGGGGTTCCCTCTTGTATATAGTAGAGGGATGTGAAGACGGAGCCTGCGTTGCTCTTATTGTAGCCCGGTGGCACACCGCTCTGGAGGTCATGGAGATTCCTGGTTATTTCACGGCTCAGTAAGCGGCCCATCTATAAGATGAATGGCTGTTATAACGGCACTGCCACCGGCGTCCGCCTAGTTTACACTCCGCTCAGGTACTTGCAAACATTATAGTACATCAGCCACAAAGAGAGCCCCCCCCCCCCCCATTCCGAATGAAGGAGACGCAGACCTCCAACCTGTTACTGATTCTCCACTGGTAACCATTGGATGTGACGACCCCCATTGGATACATTTCTAATGAAATCATCACCCTGGTAAGGGTAAATGTTTCAAGGAACGTTTCCTTTTGTAATGGCAACCAATTAGATTCTTTGATTTATTTTAAAATTTGTTTTTCTTTTTTCCCAATAACAATGTAAACGGATTCTGGAGTCACAAGACCAACAAACAAGAATGAACAATGTAATAGACAACAGTGCCAATTCACCAAAAGTCTAATGGCTCCTTTCACGCCACATGCGGGAGGCCTGTGCAGACCCACCGCATGGATGAGGCAAAATGCCTTGTCACGTGTGTGCCTGGTCTGATAGACTCACCCGGTACAGAGGCTTTTGGAGGGGGGTGAATACTAGCCTCTTACCTGCCGACTATGGGCCCTGGCATTTGAGGGAGCTGCAAGCATTTGGGAAGATGTTCTGTTATGCAATGCAAAAGTACATAATTAAAAAGGCCATGATGGTCTCTGCCAGCTTGGGACTCATAGCAGATGCTGATGTCATCAGCAAGCCAGCTGTCTGGGGCCCCCTGCCATGTGTTTATTGTAAGTAGGTCTAGTGTACCGCCTTAAGGTCTGTCACCCATTGTTGTTTGTGCTAATAAATTCTGCTATTGTCTGAAGGTGTTCTGTGTTTATACGTATGATAATGTGTATTGTAGTTTGTGAGCTAGGAGACAGCAAGTGTGACCTGGAAGATCTCTGAGGAGTTAATTAACATTATGTTTATAGTATATGTCTGTTGTAATTATATTCCTGTGTACAGTTTGTATTGTTAGGGTAATCTGATCAGAAGGGGGGGGAATGTCCTTCTCAAGTGTATAAAAGCCTGTATACTTGTTCAAATAAACAGTTCTTATTCTGGTTTACTTCCGAAACTGGTACTGCCCGGGTCTTGGGGTAACATAGCCAGAGTCACAGGTCTCGTGTTCCACAGCTTAGGAAGCGATAGACTGATGGAAGCACTCAAGCAGAGTGTGGGAAGCGATTCCGGCACACCCGGTTATTATTATTATTATTATACTACATGATTTTTTATAGCATCGACAGTTTACGCAACGCTTTACAACATGAGGGCAGACGGTACAATTACAATGCAATTCAATACCAGAGGAAACAGAGGGCCCTGACCGTTACAGCTTACAATTTTAGAGGGAAGGTCAAGAGATACAAGACGTAATAACGTGGGGGATGTGCTGATGGAGAAAATAAAAGTACAGTTGTTAGATCAAGGCAGGATGGGCTTCTCTGAAGGGATGAGTTTTCAGGGATCGTCTGAAAGTGGACAGAGTAGGAGACAGTCGGACAGATTGGGGTAGGGAGTTCTAGTAGATGGGAGAGGCTCTGGAGAAGTCCTCGAGACAGGCGCAGGAGGAGATGACGTGGGAGCTAGAGAGTAGGAGGTCTTGGGAGGAACAAAGAGAGCGGTTTGGCTGGTAGTTTGAGACTAGGTTATTGATGTAGCTGGGGGCAGAGTTGTGGGTGGCTTTGTAAGTTGTTAGTATCTTGAATTTAATTTGTTGGGTGAGTGGAAGCCAATGGAGAGGTTGGCAGAGAGGGGTAGCAGACACTGAGCGGTTTGTGAGGTGCATGGGTCTGTCAGCAGCATTCATGATGGACTGAAGGGGGATATCCTATGTAATGGTAAGCCAACGAGGAGGGAGTTGCGGTAGTCGATGTAAGAGATGAACAGGGAGTGGATTAGAAGCCCTGTGGTGTCATTGGTTAGGAAGGGGCGTATCTTGGAGATGTTGCAGGGGTTGAGGCTGCAAGCTTTGGACAGTGATTGGATGTGGGGCTGACAGATTAGATCAGAGTCCAGAATTGGCATGCGGGGGACAGGTTGATCGATGAACTGTTAATTTTGGCAGCGATATCAGGGGAAGAGGCACATGGGGGAGGAAATGGCATGACCTCGGTTTTGGACAGGTTGAGTTTGAGGAAGTGATGGTACATCCAAGCTGATATGTCTGTTAGTAAATTATTATTATTCACAATTTATAAACGCCAACAGTTTACGCAGCGCTTTACAATGTGGAGGGGGGACAGCACAATTACATTACAGTTCAATACAGAAGAGACAGGAGGGCCCTGCTCATAGAGCTTACATTCTAAAGGGAGGGTAGTAAATTAGTAGATAGTAAATTAGTGATATGGACTGATGGAGTGAGCTGAGGGGTAGAGAGATAGGTCTGGGTGTCAGCGTAGAAATGATACTGAAAGCCATCAACTAACCCAGGGAGGAGGTGTAGATTGAGAACAGGAGAGGCTCAAGAACAGAACCTTGGGGGACCTCAATGGAGAAAGGAAGAGTAGAGGAGGAAGTAGAGTTGTGACAATGAAGGTGTGATGGGACAGGTAGGATGAAAACCATCGAAGAGTACGGTCATGGAGACCCAAGGAATGGTGTACTCCACTGTGTCCAAGGCAGCAGAGAGGTCCAGGATGAGTAGTACATAATAGTGTCCATTGGTTTTAGCCATAAGTAGGTCGTTTGTGAGTTTAACCAGTTCCCGACCGGAGCACGCCGATGTACGTCGGCAGAATGGCACGGGCAGGCAAATGGGCGTACCTGTAGGTCCCTTTAAATTTGCCGCCCTGCCATCGCGAGCGCGCCAGCTCGTGTGCTGGTCGGTCACTGGTCCCGCGGACTCGATCGCCGCAGGCATACCCGCGATCGTCTCACGGGGCGGCTGAACGGAGAAATGCTGTTGTAAACAGCATTTCCCCGTTCTGCCTAGCAACTAGTGACGCTGATCTCTGCTCCATGTGATTGGAGCAGAGATCAGTGTTCACTAAATGAAAGCCCAGCCCCCCAACAGTTAGTAACACACCCCTAGGAACACTTAACCTCTACACTACCAACCACTGGTTAACCCCTTCACTGCCAGTGTCATTTACACAGGAATAAGTGCATTTGTATAGCACTGATTGCTGTATAAATGACAATGGTCCCAAAAATGTGTCAAAAATGTCCGATGTGTCCGCCATAATGTCGCAGTCACAATAAAAATCGCTGATCGCCGCCATTACTAGTAAAAAAAAAAAATTATTAATAAAAATGACATAAAACGATCCCCTATTTTGTAAACGCTATAACTTTTGCGCAAACCAATCAATAATCGCTTATTGTGATTTTTTTTTTTTTTACCAAAAATATGTAGAAGAATACGTATCGGCCTAAACTGAGGGAAAAAATGTTTTTTTATATATTTTTGGGGGATATTTATTATAACAAAAAGTAAAACATAATGCGTTTTTTTCAAAATTGTCGCTCTATTTTTGTTTATAGCACAGATACCACCAAAATAAAGCTCTATTTGTGGGGAAAAAAAGGACGTCAATTTTGTTTGGGAGCCACGTCGCACGACCGTGCAATTGTCAGTTAAAGCGACGCAGTGCCGAATCGCAAAAAGTGGTCTGGTCTTTGACCAGCAAGAGGGTCCGGGGCTGAAGTGGTTAAGGAGAGCCGTTTTCCGTGGAGAGTTGAGGGCAAAATCTGGACTGAAGGGAATCAAGAAGTTTGTTCTTAATCAGATGGTTGCTCAGTCGGTCGTAGACCAGACGTTCAAGGAGTTTGGAGAAGGGGGTAAGGAGATGCGGCGTAGGTTGTTAAGATTGGTGGGGTTAAGTGAGGGCTTTTTAAGGATAGGGGTGACTAGTTCATGTTTTAGAGAGTTGGGGAAGATGGCAAAGGAGAGGGAGAGGTTGAAGATGTAAGTTAGAGAGTGTAGCACTGAGACAGAGGGTGAGTATAGCCTTTGCAAGGGAGCAGGATCCAGGGGGCAGATTGTTAGGTGGGTGTTTACCAACCTTGTTAAAGAGGAAGTAAACCCTGATGAGTTTACTTCCTCTATCACTCCCTGCAAAGGTAAAGCATAATGGACTACTGTGCATAGCAGAGAGACCCAGGCAGAGAGACAGTGCGCCCCTGTGGGTCAAGTTCCAGGGCTCAGGTAAGTGAAATGGGGGGGGTCACTGACAGGTTTTTGCACCTTAACCACTTTCAGCCCCGGACCATTTTGCTGGTCAAAGACCAGACCACTTTTTGCGATTCGGCACTGCGGTGATTTAACTGACAATTGCGCGGTCGTGCGACGTGGCTCCCAAACAAAATTGACGTCCTTTTTTTCCCACAAATAGAGATTTCTTTTGGTGCTATTTGATCACCCCTGCGGTTTTTATTTTTTGCGCTATATTACAAAAATAGAGCGACAATTTTGAAAAAAAACTTTGAAAAAACATTATTTTTTACTTTTTGTTATAATAAATATCCCCCAAAAATATCTAAAAAAAAAAAAAAAAAATTCCCCTCAGTTTAGGCCGATACATATTCTTCTACATATTTTTGGTAAAAAAAATCGCAATAAGCGATTATTGGTTTGCACAAAAGTTATAGCGTTTACAAAATAGGGGATAGTTTTATGGCATTTTTATTAACAATTTTTTTTTTTACTAGTAATGGCGGCGATCAGCGATTTTTATTGTGACTGCGACATTATGGCGGACACATCGGACAATTTTGACACATTTTTGGGACTATTGTCATTTATACAGTAATCACTGCTATACAAATGCACCGATTCCTGTGTAAATTACATTGGCAGTGAAGGGGTTAACCAGCGGGTGGCAGTGTAGGGGTTAAGTGTTCCTAGGGGTGTGTTACTAACTGTGGGGGGGGGTTGGGCTTTCATTTAGTGAACATTGATCTCTGCTCCAATCACATGGAGCAGAGATCAGCGTCACTAGTTGCTAGGCAGAACGTGGAAATGCTGTTTACAACGGCATTTCTCCATTCAGCCGCCCCGTGAGATGATCGCGGGTATGCCTGCGGCGATTGAGTCCGCAGGACCCGCGACCGGACTCACGGCCCGACCAGCACGTGAGCGCGCCGATGGCAGGGTGGCAAATTTAAAGGGACGTACAGGTACGCCCATTTGCCTGCCCGTGCCATTCTGCCGACGTACATCGGCGTGCGCCGGTCGGGAACCGGTTAATGTATAAGATGCATTAAGATGAAAAAACACGAACCTTTACAACCCCTTTAAAGGCAAAATTTATTTATTAATTTTTTTGCTTTTAAAAAGTAAATAAGAGATCTGAGGTCATTTTGACCCCCAGACCTCAGAATAAAAAGAGGACCTGTCATCCCTTATTTGTATTACAAGGGATGTTTACATTCCTTGTAATAGGAATAAAAGTGATTTAAAAAAAAATTAAAGAGACAGTGTAAGAAAAAAAAACAGTAAAATAAATAAGAAAAAAATAAAAATTAAAGCGAGCCGAATCGGCTGTGTGCACCGTGACGACTGCCAGCGACCAGAGTAGAACTGTGCGAAGGCCTTCCAAGTCCCGACGAGAGTCCCGCTCCCGAGTAGACATGTGCGGTTTGCTTCGTACGAATCGAAAATTTGTATGAAATTCCCGGAAATTCGGGAGGATCCGAAATACGACTTTCTGTGCTTCCAGATTGTATACGAAATTCCGTTGACGAATTTCAGATCCAAATTCCGTTACGATGGAAATGTGACTGGTGTTTTGTTGACCAATCAGAGGTTTTCTTCTGCTGCTGAGTGGGGGTTGGGAAAATTATCTTTTCTAATATGGTAGTGGGAGAGACTGGCACTGGTAGTCGATGGGAGATTCAGAATCGGACAAAATAAGAATTTTCGTTAATATCGTTTTATTATTGTCATAATAATTACGATTATTTGTTATGATGAAGTTAAAAACCCAGGAAGTCATCACAGCACAGGGATGGTGGGAGCCCCTCATAATGAGCACAGCACAGGGATGGTGGGAGCTCCTCATAATGGGCACAGCACAGGGATGGGGGGAGCCCCTCATAATGAGCACAGCCCATGGATGGTGGGAGCCCCTCATAATGATCACAGCACAGGGATGGTGGGAGCCCCTCATAATGATCACAGCACAGGGATGGTGGGAGCTCCTCATAATGAGCACAGGGATGGTGGGAGCCCCTCATAATGAGCACAGGGATGGTGGGAGCCCCTCATAATGAGCACAGCACAGGGATGGTGGGAGCCCCTCATAATGAGCACAGCACAGGGATGGGGGGAGCCCCTCATAATGAGCACAGCACAGGGATGGTGGGAGCTCCTCATAATGGGCACAGCACAGGGATGGGGGGAGCCCCTCATAATGATCACAGCACAGGGATGGTGGGAGCTCCTCATAATGAGCACAGCCCATGGATGGTGGGAGCCCCTCATAATGATCACAGCACAGGGATGGTGGGAGCCCCTCATAATGGGCACAGCTGGGATGGTGGGAGCCCCTCATAATGATCAAAGCACAGGGATGGTGGGAGCTCCTCATAATGGGCACAGCTGGGATGGTGGGAGCCCCTCATAATGGGCACAGCACAGGGATGGGGGGAGCCCCTCCTAATGAGCATAATGAGTCTGATGACTGCCATATTGAGAAAGGTATTTTTTGCTTTTTAAATTCATCATACCGAACGTTGGTAATTGTTACAAAAAGTTAATGAACCTAATTAAAATTCGTATTTCGTACGGATTGAAATTGAATTTCGGACACGAATTCCGAATTAACGACTAATACAAAACGGAACAGAACGAAACAAATTTATTGACGGCACACGTCTACTCCTGAGTTCACACCCCCAAGATGACGGCACACATCCAGAGTAGAGAGCAGACTGAGTGTGTAGTACTAGTGTACATAACAAGTACAGCAGGCCTGAGGCCTCCCTTCAGACCACCGTCTGTCCAGAGCACTGTGTGTGCATTATTACAGGCCTCCTCTGACCACCGGCATGGCAGCAGCCAGGGCACTGTGCATTACAGGACATCCCTCAGACTTGAGACCACCATCCAGGACTCTGCAGCATTACAGGCCTCTCAGACCACCGTCCAGAGCACTGTGCAGCATTACAGACCTCCTCAGACCACTGTCCAGAGCACTTTGCAGCATTACAGACCTCCTCAGACCACTGTCCAGAGCACTGTGCAGCATTACAGGCCTCCTCAGACCACTGTCCAGAGCACTGTGCAGCATTACAGGCCTCCTCTGACCACCGCCCCGAGCAATGTGCAGCAATACTGACCTCAGACCACCGTCCCAAGCACTGTGCAGCAATACTGACCTCCTCAGACCACCGTCCCGAGCACTGTGCAGCAATACTGACCTCCTTAGACTCCTCAGAGCACTGTTCTGCATTACAGGCCTCCTCAGACCACCATCCAGAGCACTGTGTAGCATTACTGACCTCCTCAGACCACCGTCCAGAGCACTCTGCAGCATTATAGGCCTCCTCAGACCACTGTGCAGCATTACAGATACCAGATATAGGCCTCCTCAGACCACCATCCAGAGCACTGTGTAGCATTACTGACCTCCTCAGACCACCGCCCAGAGCACACTGCAGCATTACAGGCCTCTTCAGACCACCATCCAGAGCACTGTGTAGCATTACTGACCTTCTCAGACCACCTTCCAGAGCACTCTGCAGCATTACAGGCCTCCTCAGACCACCGTCCAGAGCACTGTGTAGCATTACTGACCTCCTCAGACCACCATCCAGAGCACTGTGCAGAATTACAGGCCTCCTAATACCACCGTCCATAGCACTCTGCAGCATTATGGGTCTACTTAGACCACCATCCAGAGCACTGCGCAGAATTACAGACTTCCTTAAACCCCCATCCACAGCACTTTGCAGCATTACAGGCCTCCTCAGACCACCGTCAAGAGCACTGTGCAGCATTACAGGCCTCCTCAGACCACCGTCAAGAGCACTGTGCAGCATTACAGGCCTCCTCAGACCACCGTCAAGAGCACTGTGCAGCATTACAGGCCTCCTCAGACCAACCAGAGCGGCTAAATCTGTATCTGAGTTTGTTCAAACCTTAATACCATAAATAATAACATGATATTAGATATTTTCCGACAAGACAATCCGATCGTACTTTCCGACCGTGTGTATGGGGCATAAGGCTAAATTGAAATTTGCTGCCAAAATTAACACTGTAAGTGGCGCTTCTGACTTTCCGTCCGCGGTGGAGAGAAGTGTTGAAGGAATCCGGTAAACACAACAAGCCGCAGCATTGTAATTTAGAAAGAGAATCCGTAGAATGTAAGCTCAGAAGATGAATATGTTGTGATTTTTAGTCTTTAGAACGGTTCTATCGCGTTTTGTTATTTGTCGTATGAAGTGCGTCTCCGGCACTCTGGGGGGGGCCGTGTGTTTATCCTCCCTCTGCCAGAGAGGTATCTGGGGGGGGCTTAGACTCTGGTAATGGATGCGCCCCTTGCACCCGGCTCCCTTGGTGGCAGATAGGGGGGGGGGTGGGGTGGGGGGATACTTAGAGGTTTTTTTTTATCTCTGCTACATAACAGGCTGGAAGATTAAACGCCTATTCTGTGAAACAGCAGTGCTGCCATGTTGTCTTTTTTGGTGATTACCACCAAGACACGAGATTAGCCGCCTGTGACAATAACAAGCCGATTTATCCTCCTCTGGGGGGGTTTAGGCTATGAGGGCGACTCGGGGAACCGTGAAATTCGCTGGATGGAGCTGCGCGGTCCTGAATAAAACAACAGAGGAGAGTCACAATGCCGCCATTGAAAGATTCATTAATGAGCTTTTTGTGGAATGTGTTGCAATGCGTTCCTTTAATATATTATAGCAAGTGCGTGATCGCAGCTACTACAGGGTATGCCACCTCCGGGGGGGGGGGGCCTAGGGTTACCACCTGTCCCGGGATTCACCTGGGCAGTTCGGGTGAATCAGTTCGGGCGAAACCCGGACACAGTTTGCGTGTCCGGGTTTCAGACCTCCTGAAACCCGGACACAATATTCATAATGGGATCTGGCTCCCCAAGTAGCTGAGTGCATAGGGGCGTGAACAGGACCCATTCCTATACATTAGGGATGCACCGATCCCATTCTTTTTTACAGCGAGTACCAATACTTTATTTATTTTTTTGCAGTACTCGCCGATTACCGATACCTACCGCAACTGTTTTTTTTTTTTTTACTTCAGCTGTCGGCAATGGTACAAAGGATTGAAAAGTTATTTACAAGTGAAATAAATAGATTTTTGCTTTGAATTTTGAGCTTTTTCAATGTGAAATGTGTAAATATATGTTAATATATACGTGCTAAAATATTCACTAACAAAGCAAACAAAAAAAAACAAAAAAGTTTTAATTGTTTATCATTTATAAAATAGACGTTAAAAAAAAAAAAAAAGTTTTCATTGTTTATCATTTATAAAATAGACGTGAACAAAAAAAAAGTTTAATTGTTTATCATTTATAAAATAGACGTAAACAAAAAAAAAAAAAAGTTTTCATTGTTTATCATTTATAAAATAGATGTGAACACACAAAAAAAAAAAAACAAGAAAGAAAAAAACAGGAAAATAATAATTAAATGGAGGAGAGTAGAGGGTTAATTAAGGCTGATTAGAGTCAATTCAAAGGTTAAACAGAGGAACATTTGTTCATCCCTTTGATCTGCAGATGACCAAACAGAAAGATACAAAAAGAAACAATGTTTCTTTTTATTTTAGTGTTTCAGCGCTGAGCAATGTTGTTAACCATTTCAGCCCCGGACCATTCGGCTGGCCAAAGAGCAAAAAAGAAAGGAAAAAAGAAGCAAAAAAAACAAAATTTTTAATTGTTTATCATTTAAAAAATAGACGTGAACAAAAAAAAGGTTTAATTATCATTTGTAAAATAGACGTGAGCACAAAAGAAAAGTTTTAGTTGTTTATCATTTATAAAATAGATGTGAACAAAAAAAACAAAACAGGAAAATAATAATTAAATGGAGGAGAGTAGAGGGTTAATTAAGGTTGATTAGAGTCAATTCAAAGGTTAAACAGAGGAACATTTGTTCATCCCTTTGATCTGCAGATGACCAAACAGAAAGATACAAAAAGAAACAATGTTTCTTTTTATTTTAGTGTTTCAGCGGCTGAGCAATGTTGTTAACCACTTCAGCCCCGGACCATTTGGCTGGCCAAAGAGCAAAAAAGAAAAAGAAAAAAAGAAGAAAAAAAAACAAAAAAAAGTTTTAATTGTTTATCATTTATAAAATAGACGTGAATTAAAACAAAAAAACAGGAAAATAATAATTAAATGGAGGAGAGTAGAGAGTTAATTAAAGCTGACTAGAGTCAATTCAAGGATTAAACAGAGCAACATTTGTTCATCCCTTTGATCTGCAGATGAAGAAACAGAAAGATACAAAAAGAAACAAAGTTTCTTTTTATTTTAGTGTTTTAGTGGCTGAGCAATGTTGTTAACCACTTCAGCCCCGGACCATTTGGCTGGCCAAAGACCAGAGCACTTTTTGCGATTCGGCACTGCGTTGCTTTAACTGACAATTGCGCGGTCATGCGACGTGGCTCCCCAACAAAATTGACGTCCTTTTTTTCCCACAAATAGAGCTTTCTTTTGGTGGTATTTGATCACCTCTGCGGTTTTTATTTTTTGCGCTATAAACAAAAAAAAGCGTCAATTTTGAAAAAAAAACTCATTATTCTTTACTTTTTACTATAATAAATATTCCCCCAAAATATATAAAAAAAACTTTTTTTTCCTCAGTTTAGGCCGATACGTATTCTTCTAGATATTTTTGATAAAAAAATAAAAATAAATCGCAATAAGTGTATATTGATTGGTTTGTGCAAACGTTATAGTGTCTACAAAATAGGGGATAGCTTTATAGCATTTTTATTCATTTTCTTTTTTTTTTTAATGTCGGCGATCTGTGATTTTTATTGTGACTGCGACATTATGGCGGACACATCGGACAATTTTGACACATTTTTGGGACCGAAAACAGCAACCAATGCTATAAAAATGCACTGAATACTGTAAAAATGTCACTGGCAGTGAAGGGGTTAACACTAGGGGGCAGTGAAGGGGTTAACTGTGTTCCCTGGGAGGTGATTCTAACTGAGGGGGAGGGGACTAACTAGAGGAAGTGACGGATCGTGGTTCCTAGCTAATAGGAACTCCTGTCAGAACAGAACAGGGAAGTGTGTGTTTACACACACACACACACACACACACACACACACACACGTCCCTGTTCTGTGTCTCCTGGTCACGATCGCTCGTGGCTGGTGGTCATTACGATCGTCGGTCACGAGCAACGGCACCCCCACTGTGCAGCGGGCACGCGCGGGTGCCTCTGCTATCCGGACCCGGCGAATGAAACTGCAGCGGCTGGTCCAGAAGCGGTTAAGTCTGATTCGAGTAAATTAAGGGGTTAAACAGAGGAACATTTGTTCATCCCTTTGATCCGTAGATAAAGAAACAGAAAGATACAAAATTAAACAAGGTTTCTTTTTATTTCAGTGTTTGTTAATAAACATTGCCGGCTGCTTTTTTTTTCTTTTTCACAGCTCCAATTACTGGCCATACCCTTGACAAAGTCACGTGTGGTGTGACGTAACAGATAGGGAGGAACTTAGTGACGTCACTTCCGGCCACGCCCGTTACTGGAAGTCTCTGTATTTGACACTTTTTTTTTTTTTGCTGGTGGCGTTTTGGCCACTTTTGTTTAATTGTTATGCTTATATTTTTTAAATAAAATGCAAGTTTTTTACTACTACACTATGGAGGCTCTTCTCTTCTACTCTTTATCCCTGGAGACAACTTTTTAAAAAAGGAGCTGGTCGTGGAACTCGCTCAGGGTGTGGATTCGAGAAAGCAGGGCTTTTTTTCCTCGGAGAATAAGTGCTGGAACTCCCCCGTCTGAGTCACCCCTTGTCTCTGCCCCCTACCCACCTCTGATCACCGTCCCTTGATTCCATCCCCTACCCACCTATCACTACTGCCCCTTCTAGAGAATACAGAACCAAGATCCCCACACAACAATAGACCCCCCCCCCAGCAACAATGGACTCCACCCCAACAACAATAGATTCCCTGCAGCAACAGTGAACGACCCACAAAAAAATATCACACCCAGTAAAAAAATATCCACCTAAGCAACATTAGACCCGCCCCCCCCCCCAGCAGCAACAACAGATCTCCCAGCAGCCAGCATCAATAGATCCTCCAGCAGCCAGTAAAAATAGACCTCTCCCTCAACAGTAGGTCCCTTCAAGCAACATAAGACCCCCCCCCCCAGCAACAATAGATTCCCCATCAGCAACAATAGACCTTCACATAAAATCAGATCCCCACCATTGACAAAAGATCCCCCAGCAGCCAACATCAATAGACCCTGCAGCATACCCCACATACTATGCTATTACATACAGTCAGTGCTGAAGGTGCCGGAACTGCGTTCCCACTGAAAAAAAGCCCTGGGAGAAAGGATTCTTATGTCGAAATTTAGGCCAGCAAAAGACTGATGAGAGCATTTAGTCAGAAAATGCGACCGTGCGTACGCTCCATCTGAATTTTGCTGGCCGAATTCCCGCCAGCAAAAGATTGAGAGCAGGTTCTCAATTTTTCCGATGGAAAAAGTTTCTATCGGAAATTTCCGATTGTGTGGATACAATTCCGACGCACAGAAACTCACTCATGCTCAGATTTCAACTACGAGACGGAAGCTATTGGCTACTGGCTATTGAACTTCCCTTTTCTAGTCGCATTGTACGTTTAGTACGTCACCGCATTCTTGGCGGTCGGAATTTGTTGTGACCGCGTTTACGCAAGACAGCTTGAGCGAAATCCCGTCGGGAAAAACCATCAGAGCTTTTTTCCGACCAAAATTCCAATCGTGTGTACGCGGCATTATAAGTTATTATCTGCGTTAGAACTCTTCCTTGACGTTGAAATGGATATTTTATAGATAGGCAACTCCTATCCTCATATTGATTAGCGGGTTCCAAATTAATAATAACTACTGCAGTAGGGAACAGGCACAAAAAGATACACTCCGCATCTTTCCAAATAACTGTTCTCCTTTATTATGACGCATTTGAAGGTTTTTATACACTTGATTAGGTAGGTATCACATTAATGTTACAATTGTACGTTTATGGTAACAAGGGGCGTAACATAGGCAGGCTAATTCTAATCAGGACTCGAAAGAATGCAAAACATGTACTGAAAATATTATTAGTGCCGTGTGCACAGAGAGGGCATTGTGCAATACATATAAAATAGAATACAATTATATACAGAACCTACAAATTTCCATTACAACGTATTTACCCGTATAGAGACCTTGCTTAGTATTTGACATCTGTCAACTTTGTGAACTTTATCATTTTGATGTCATTATCATTGTATTATTTTGCACATTTAGCCTTTTGGAATTACATCAGTCATCTTTGTAAATTATTTTATGGATGTTATTATTATTGCACCAGTTTGCACATTAATTATTATATATTGCTACTAGCACTTTATTAGCACTTTACATTGCTATGATTGATTCAGGAATATTATTAGCACTTTATTATTATCATTTTTGAAGTGACTTTTAGCGATGCTTTATTTATCATTTATCACTCTATATCTTACACACGACCGGACTTTTCAACATCAAAAGCCTGACGGAATGATTCCGGCAGACTATTCGATCTTGTGTGGGCTGCAGCGGACTTTTGATTTGCAAAAGTCTGACAGACTTTAGAAATGGAACATGCTTCAAATTTTTCCGACAGAACTCCGCCGGACCCAGTTCCTACCGAGAAATCCGCTCGTGTGTGTGCTAGTCCGATGGACAAAAACCGACGCTAGGGCAGCTATTGGCTACTGGCTATGAACTTCCTTATTCTAGTCCAGTCATACGTCATCACGCTGGAATCCGTCGGACTTTGGTGTGATTGTGTGTGGCCAAGTCCGTCCATTCGGAAAGTCCGTCAGAACTCTGTCAGAACTCCGTCAGAACTCCGTTGAAAGTCTGTCGGACTTAGTCCCTCGAAAAGTCTGGTCGTGTGTACGTGGCATTAGTGCTGGCAACACTACAGAAGTCAGCTGCTTAAAGAGGAAGTAAACCCTGATGAGTTTACTTTCTCTTTCATTCCCTGCAAAGGCAAAGCATAATGGACTACTATGCACCGCATCGCATAGTAGTCCATTATGTGTCACTTACCTGACACAGGAGCCAGCGAAGTCGCCGCTGTCCCCTGTAGTCCGCCGCATCCATCTTGCTGGTGGCGTCTCGCAGCTCCGCCGCTGTCATTCTGCGAAGCCGCGATGACGTCACTCCCGCGCATGCGCACGGGAGTCGACACGCGCGGCAGCTCCATTCTTGGAAATGCCGCGCTCAGTGCGCCTGCGCGCCGCTGTCTACGGGGCATGCGCCGTAGACAGCTGTGCCCGTTTTCGGGCAAATATCTCCTAAACCATATAGGTTTAGGAGATATTGCTTGGACCTACAGGTAAGCCTTAATCTAGGCTTACCTGTAGGTCAAAGTGGTTTGTAAGGGTTTACAACCACTTTAAGCCCTTGTACACACGGTCGGAGATTCCGACAACCAAATCCGACGGATTCTGTCCGTCGGATTTTTTCCGACGGATCTTGTCCGAAACTGTTGCATACACACGGTCAGACGAAGTTGCCGGAAAATCCGATCGTTCAGATCGTGATGACGTTATTTCGTTACGACGGGACTTACATTCAGGCTAGTAGCTAATAGCTTTGGTGTAGGAATTTGATCTGAGCATGCGTGGCACTTTGTCCGATCGGAATTCTCTACACATGATCGGAGTATGTCCGATCGGACCAGTTTGTCGGAAAATATTTCCAGCAAGTTGGAAAATTTGGTCCGACGGATATTCAGACGGAAACAGTCTGATGCATACCACACACAGTCGGATTATCCGACAAAACGGTCCCATAGGACACATTCCGACGCATTCTCCGACCGTGTGTACAAGGGCTTATATTTATCTTTTGCACTTTACTATATATTCTGGTTACACGTTTTAGCGGCGCATTAGGACTTCACTTTTAAAATACACTGCCGGGTACCCTTACCCGCAATGGCGGCGGCAGCACCTGACGGCTGATGGAAACATCAGCTGTGGTGCCGACATCGCTGGACCCCAGGACAGGTAAGTGTCCGATTGTTAAGAGACAGCAGCTGCAGTATTGTGCAGCTGTCGGCTTTTAATTCTTTTTTTTTTTTTTTGGGCGGAACACCGCTTTAAAGGATAAGTCCACCCTAATGCCCCATGCACACGGTCGGACATTCCAACCGCAAAATCTGTCAGATTTTTTCCGGCGGATTTTGGCCAAAACTTGTGTTGCATACACAAAGTTGTCGGAAAATCCGATCGTTGAGAACGTGGTGACGTATGATACGTACGACGGGACTTTAAAAAGGCCAGTAGCCAATAGCTTTCATCTCTTCTGCCGGGTACACACGGTCGGAATTCCGGACACAAAAAGACCAATGAGAGCTTTTCATCGGAAAATGCAACCTCATGTACGCTCCATCGGAGTTTAGATGTCAGAATTTCCGCCAGCCAAAAATTGATTACATGTTCCCAATTTTCCCGACAGAAAAACTTTCTATCGGTAATTCCGTTCGTGTGTATGCCATTCCGACACTCCAAAAAAATCACGCATTCTCAGATTCAACTATGAGACAGAAGCTATTGGCTACTGGCTATTGGACTTCCTTTTTCTAGCCCCGTCGTACGTGTTGTACGTCACCGCGTTCTAAACTATCGGAATTTGGTGTGACCGTGTGTAGGCAAGACAGCTTGAGCGGAATTCCGTCGGGAAAACCATCAGAGCTTCTTCCGACGAGAATTTCAATGGTGTGTACGCGGCATTAGTCTATTCTGAGCATACGTGGCACTTTGTCCATTGGAATTCTCTACACACGATCGGAATTTAAACGATTGGATTTTGTTGTCGGAAAATTTTAGGTCCTGCTCTCAAATTTTGTGCATCGGAAAATCCGACGGAAAAAGTCCGTTGGAGCCCACAAACGGTCAGATTTTCTGACAACATAATCCGATTGGACCATTTCCGTCGGAATATTCTGAGCATGCGTGGCACTTTGTCTGTGGAATTGTCTACACGGGATCGGAATTTAAACGATCGGATTTTGTTGTCGGAAAATTTTAGATCCTGCTCTCAAACTTTGTGCGTCAGAAAATCCAAGGGAAAAAGTCAGATGGAGCCCACACACGATCAGATTTTCCAACAACATAATCCGATCGGACCGTTTCCATCGGAATTTCTGACTGTGTGTACAGGGCATTAGTCTATTCTGAGCATGCGTGGCACTCCGTCGGAATTGTCTACACACAATCGGAATTTAAACGATCAGATTTTGTTGTCGGAAAAATTTTAGATCCTGCTCTCAAACTTTGTGCGTTGGAAAATCCAACGGAAAAAGTCCAATGGAGCCCACGCACGGTCAGATTTTCCGACAACATAATCCGATCACATATTTTCCGTCTGAGAATCCGACCGTGTGTATGGGGTAGAGCTGCACGATTCTGGGAAAAATTAGAATCACGATTCTTTTGCTTAGAATGAAGATTACGATTCTCTCACGATTCTCAAAAAACTGTTTTATTTGAAAAATTTACAATCTCTGAGAACATTAGGTTATCAGAGCTTTGTTAGTTTAATGTTGTCCATTGATGTTTGCAGATATAGTACTGAATTGGAAACACCTAGGGTAATAGTGCAGAGTTGTACAGGGCCATGGGGTATGTTGGCGCTATAAAGAACGGCAGTTTAGAATTCCCATTGAGGAAACACCTAGGGTAATAGTGCAGAGTTGTACAGGGCCATGGGGTATGTTGGCGTTATAAAGAACGGCAGTTTAGAATTCCCATTGAGGAAACACCTAGGGTAATAGTGCAGAGTTGTACAGGGCCATGGGGTATGTTGGCGTTATAAAGAATGGCAGTTTAGAATTCCCATTGAGGAAACACCTAGGGTAATAGTGCAGAGTTGTACAGGGCCATGGGGTATGTTGGCGCTATAAAGAGTGGCAGTTTAGAATTCCCATTGATGAAACACCTAGGGTAATAGTGCAGAGTTGTACAGGGCCATGGGGTATGTTGGCGCTATAAAGAGTGGCAGTTTAGAATTCCCATTGAGGAAACACCTAGGGTAATATGGCAGAGTTGTACAGGGCCATGGGGTATGTTGGCGCTATAAAGAGTGGCAGTTTAGAATTCCCATTGAGGAAACACCTAGGGTAATAGTGCAGAGTCGTACAGGGCCATGGGGTATGTTGGCACTATAAAGAACGGCAGTTTAGAATTCCCATTGAGAAAACACCTAGGGTAATAGTGCAGAGTTGTACAGGGCCATGGGGTATGTTGGCGCTATAAAGAGTGGCAGTTTAGAATTCCCAGGGAGGGAACACCTGGGGTAATATGTCGGGGTTGTATTCCAGCCTCTTAGTGTCTGTTCTCAGTTTTCTATCCACATCTGGTGATTCGCGGTTCTGTGATGAGTCTTATTGATTGCGACTCAATTACCTTGTTTCTTTAGCAAACTGGGGTATCTGTTCCGCCTAATGTAATAAATGTCTACGGCCGT
This sequence comes from Lithobates pipiens, assembly GCF_037356315.1. Lineage (NCBI taxonomy): Eukaryota > Metazoa > Chordata > Amphibia > Anura > Ranidae > Lithobates > Lithobates pipiens. Next base: position 583,719,659 of record NW_027507764.1, on the reverse strand, counting down.
TCTTCTCCTCACCGGCCGTTCGAGTAATTAATTAGAATGCACTCCAGGAGTGTCGGTCATTTGGACGGAGAGCTGTCTGGATGAAGAGCGAGCTGAAGACGTGATCTGCTCCAGAATTGGATGTTCTATAGAGGCGCCGGGAAGGTCCTCCATAGACAATGCGTTGCTTCTTGTTGGCGGAATTGATTGAAGGTACCGGACCAGCTCGGCCTTTGTGCAGGCAGGAGATTGATAGATTTTGTACGCTTTGTGCCTGATAACAGAGAACTTCAGATAACGATATCTGTACTCAGATTCCAATCTTCATCTCCGAGGACAGATTACCGCCCAGATGTCAGACGTGACTTCAGCAGGGGTCCACCGTCTTTTTACAGATTATTAAATAGACATGTGATCCGCGTAAAGAAGAACCTCAGCTGACAATTTTTAGCTTAGAACAGAGTAAACGGGGGAAGGGTTATGACATTTGTCTGTTTTTATTTTTTGTCCTATGTTGGGATGACTTCCCATCACTTCCTTCCCCACAAGGACCCAGATAACAATAAAAAAAACGAATTAAAAAAAAAAAATTACCCAATTTTTTTGGTAAAATCTAAAAGTAGATACCCAACATGTCAAACCTTAGTACCCTATATTTTCTATAGGTGGTGCTTTAAAAGCCTCCTATAAGCCATCGATTTAGTGTTACAAAGTAGATCTGGTGCTAGAATTATTAGGCCCCATACACGCGATCGGAAATTCCGCCAGCAAAAGGCCGATGTGAGCTTTTGGTCGGAAATTTCCGACCGTGTGTATGCTCAGAAATTTCCGCCCCAAAAAAAGACTAAGAGCAGGTTCTCTATTTTTCCGACGGAAAAGGGTCCGATCGGAAATTCCAACCTTCTGTAGCAATTACGATGCGCAAAATTCCTACACATGCTCAGAAACAATTTAACGCATGCTCGAAAGCGTTGAACTTCATTTTCTCGGCTAGTCGTAGTGTTGGACGTCACCGGGTTCTTGATGGTCGAAAGTACAGAGAACTTTTGTGTGACCGTGTGCATGCATGCTAAGCTTGAGCGGAATTCCCGTCGGAAAAAAATATCCAAGATTTTTCCAACAGAAATTCCGCTCGTGTGTACGCGGCATAACTCTCATTCCAGCGGTTTTTTAATTAATTTTTTTATTTTTTATTTTTTTTATTTTTTCATCATATAGGAGACAAAAAGTCCCCTATGTGATGATTCTTTTGGTGGCAGGTTCTCTTTATTGAGACATGCAGGTTCTAAAAGATCCTGGATGTCTCGCCTGTGCTCCACTGAATGTAATGCAATACAGATCACATTGCAATACATTCATTCCCGGCCATGCTGGCTGGAGACACTGAGACTGGGTCAGCAACAAGGAAGTGGGCACATGTCTACTCTTCTATCTCCCCTCTACCTGGCAGCAACTGCTATACTGGTCCTGGGCCCACAGATGGGATATATGGCAAGGGTACGCGCATGGGGGGGGGGGCAGGGGGCACAATTATCGGGGGTGTGTCCCAGGGACTGCCCCTCCTTGGTGCGTTTTAGCCTGTTTCAATAAGCCCAATGGGGTGAAACGCATCAAGTAGAACTGGGTTCCGGGAGAGGACACTTTGCATGCCGCTTGTGGTTTGATAAAGCTTTTACAAAGAGGTGAGGTTAGCGGTAAGCAACCAACATTATACTGTTTCCTTGTGATTAGGGGCATGGACGGGCTGCTCCGCCAGCATCTGGAGCATCCGCAGCACCTAGTGATACCTGTCTAAGGCGTTGCTCACATTTGGTAAAGATAGGCAGCTTGAGCCTGATTTTAATGATCCCTGAGTGCCTACATTAAGCTACAATGGAGGAAGGATTTGGACAAGTTGTGATGCTCAGTGGGCAAAATGATACCCCATGTTGGATTTGGTGCTGCTGCCAAACGTGACCCATTCATGTAAATGGCGACACAATGTAACATCCCTGCAACCACATGTAATGCACATGGATGTGGTGCAGTGGTGTGGGCTGTTCAGGGTTCAAACAGCCAGCGAGGAGACCACATATCACCTCCCAGCTGCCTGTCAACTACCAAGGGCTGCCGCAAGCATGAACAAACCTTAAAGAGATTTCCCAATACTTCCTGTTGTGTCCCAAGCACAGGTAGTTAACAATGACCTCAATATAGAAGGCCAAAAAAAAGACAAGCAGACAAAGGACTAGACCCCAGTATTGCCTGCAGTCTCTCTGCAGCTGATCTTTTCCCAATTACTGACTTACCACGCCTCATTCTACTCTGTTTCTCTGTATGGAGGCAACCATCCTGGTAGAGGAGCAGGGCTTTGCTTCCTCATAGCAGAGCTACCCCCCTGATAGCTGGTGACCTAATGACTGGTGGGATAATGGTAGAGGTGAAGGAAGTACAGATCCACATAATGGACAAAGAAGAAACAGGGAGTTTCTTGCACTGCAGGTCCATAGGTACTAATTCCTCTCCAGCAAGGAGAACAGTGAGCAGCACAGTATTAACAGGATATGATGACTAGTAGAGTAATGATAGAGACATAGCAAGCACAGGTCCACTGAACTGAATGGAGGAAGCAAAATCAGGGGGATCCTTGCACTGCAGGTCCTCAGGTACAGCTTCCTATCCAGCAAGGAGAACAGTGAGCAGCACAGTAGTGACATGGTCTGATGAGTAGTGGGGTAATGATGGAGACGGAGCAAGCACAGGTCCACAGAATAAATTAAGCCGAAGCTGGGAGATCCTTGCACTGCATGTCCTCAGATACAGCATCCTCTCCAGCAAGGACAAAAGGAAGTGCACTGCTGTTTTTGAAGAGGAAGTCAGAACAAATGGTCAATTTTTCTGAGATTCTTGCACTGCCGTTCCCCAGGTAATGACATCACCAAATCTCACCCCAAATCTGATGAGACTAGCGGTCTGAGGCAGCAGTCCCTCAGATAATCTCAAGCTGCAGATATACAATTATGAGGATACAGAACAGGAGTGCCTAGGCACAGGAAGAGCACTGCTGTTTTTCAAGAGGAAGTCAGGACAAAGGGTAGATTTTTCAGAGGGATTCTTGCACTGAAGTTCACCAGGTACAGCTTCCCCTCCAGTAAGGAGAACTGTGACCAGCACAGTAATGACATCACCAAATCTCACTCCAAACCTACTGAGACCAGCAGTCAGAGGCAGCAATGCCTTAGATCAGTGGTTCTCAACTCCTGTCCTCTGGACTCACTAACAGGCCACATTTTAAGTATTACCTTGGGAAGATACAGGCTAGAATACTGCAATCACCGAGCAGCAAATGTTATCGCCTGTGATGTATTTCAGATATCTTGCAAACCTGGCCTGTTCGTGGGTCGTGGCGACAGGAGTTGAGAACCACTACTTAGATGATTTAATGCTGCAGATATACAGCTATGAGGATATAGAACAGGATTGCCTAGGCACAGGAAGTGCACTGCTGTTTTTTAAAAGGAAGTTATGGCAAAAGGTAGATTTTTCAGTGGACTGCTAAAGCGCAATTAACATTTCCGAATGTCCCCTATAAACACAGCAAATCTTCACTTTTTGAGTTCAATTTCACTTTCAGGGGGGAAAACCTGAGTTTTACCTATTTCCTGCTCTATCCAAAACAAAACAAAAAAGTTTTCCCTTTATCTATAGTGCACTTAGCTGAATATAGAGGTCGGTTTGCTAAGCTTTAGTGCTACAGCTACAGAACCGTGCTATTTATTTTTTATCTCCGGTGACATTGTCTCTCCTCCACAAGCCTACACAGCAGGCCGACCTGCCCCGCGCTTTCACAATAGCACTGCGAAATGTTCCCTGTCCATTAGGAGCACTTTGCAAATTGTTGTTGAACAATAGGCCTTCCGTTCCCTCTGACCTTCCCCCCGATATTCAGCTTCTAATACAAAACAAGGCCGCCGTCTGTTCTGGTAGACGGAGAGTTTTCTGTATTGTGGAATGTCCATTGTACTCTGCCCTCCGCTCTGTGTGCTGCCAGGTCGGTCACGTGACGCACAGCTGGGTCAGTCACCCAGTACTCAGTATTATTGGGAGGACGATCATAAACTCTTCCAAACGATTAATATTTACAGCAATTTCCTGATCTGTCCCCCCGTGTTGTGGAACTTTTATGAAGGTGTATTTAATATGTATTGTCATAGTGTCTCCCAGTGTTAGTTCTCCCGCAACCCGCTCTAAAGAGCCTGACTGGGGCAGACTGACGCTGGTTGAGATCTGTTTGGTAGTGGAAAACCCCTTGGGGATGTAGAGAAGTGTTTGCGGAGTGGGGATATGTCCACCGGCGAAGGGCCCCTGTGCGATGCACAGAACGATCGTCTGCGGGGGGATGTGTTCGCTCTGCAAACACATTGTCGGTTTGGCGGATGTGTCACCCCTGTATGCCTGATCAATATATTTGTGGTGCCATGGGTGTTACACCTGCAGATAGTCTCCCATCAGCCTATATGTGTTCATTGGTTGTTGTATAAATTAATTTTTCCTGTGTTGATATTCACATCCTGTGTTGTTACTTCCTTATTTAGTCATATCCTGTGTTAACATTCACATCCTGTGTTGTCATATCCTTATTTGGTCATATCCTGTGTTAACATTCACATCCTGTGTTGTCATATCCTTATTTGGTCATATCCTGTGTTGTCATGTCCTTATTTGGTCATATCCTTATTTGGTCATATCCTGTGTTAACATTCACATCCTGTGTTGTCATGTCCTTATTTGGTCATATCCTTATTTGGTCATATCCTGTGTTAACATTCACATCCTGTGTTGTCATATCCTTATTTGGTCATATCCTGTGTTGTCATGTCCTTATTTGGTCATATCCTTATTTGGTCATATCCTGTGTTAACATTCACATCCTGTGTTGTCATATCCTTATTTGGTCACATCCTGTGTTGTCATGTCCTTATTTGGTCATATCCTTATTTGGTCATATCCTGTGTTAACATTCACATCCTGTGTTGTCATGTCCTTATTTGGTCATATCCTTATTTGGTCATATCCTGTGTTAACATTCACATCCTGTGTTGTCATATCCTTATTTGGTCATATCCTGTGTTAACATTCACATCCTGTGTTGTCATATCCTTATTTGGTCATATCATGTGTTAACATTCACATCCTGTGTTGTCATGTCCTTATTTGGTCATACCCTTTTTGGTCATATCCTGTGTTAACATTCACATCCTGTGTTGTCATATCCTTATTTGGTCATATCCTGTGTTAACATTCACATCCTGTGTTGTCATATCCTTATTTGGTCATATCCTTATTTTTGGTCATATTCTGTGTTAACATTCACATCCTGTGTTGTCATATCCTTATTTGGTCATATCATGTGTTAACATTCACATCCTGTGTTGTCATGTCCTTATTTGGTCATATCCTTATTTGGTCATATCCTGTGTTAACATTCACATCCTGTGTTGTCATATCCTTATTTGGTCATATCCTGTGTTGACATTCACATCCTGTGTTGTCATGTCCTTATTTGGTCATATCCTTATTTGGTCATATCCTGTGTTAACATTCACATCCTGTGTTGTCATGTCCTTATTTGGTCATATCCTGTGTTAACATTCACATCCTGTGTTGTCATATCCTTATTTGGTCATATCCTGCGTTGTCACATCCTTATTTGGTCATATCCTGTGAGGTCACATCCTGTGTAGGAGGCAATTGGCTGTTGGGGCTAGGGTTTTCTTGTTTGTGGCTTCCTGTTTGTGAATAAAAGCAAGAGCCGCTGCCCAGGATGGGGCAGTCGTGCTGAGATGAGGACGTAAGCTGTGGTCATGTCTGTTTACTGGGGAATACATGGGTTATTTAAAGCGGTTCTGCACTCATAATAAAACATTTGCCCATTCTGTTGCCTCTAGACCATATATTTGATAATGCCACCTGTTTTTTTTTTTTGATTCATCTACCTTTTGTAATCCGTAGTAGTTTATTTTCATCCCCTGCGGCGATGGGCGGTCTCTTGCGGGGATCAGCATCATTTCCTGCTGAAGCCCGCACTGTCTCCTGGGATCTCGTTCAAGTAATCCCAGGAGACCTTGCGGCTAATGCACCCGACATCTCGCGAGATTTCGGCTGTAATAGCCGAAATCACGCGAGATGTCGGCTGTATTAGCCGAAATCTCGCGAGATGTCGGGTGCATTAGCCGCAAGGTCTCCTGGGATTACTTGAACGAGATCCCAGGAGACAGTGCGGGCTTCAGCAGGAAATGATGCTGATCCCCGCAAGAGACCGCCCATCGCCGCAGGGGATGAAAATAAACTACTACGGATTACAAAAGGTAGATGAATCAAAAAAAAAAAAACAGGTGGCATTATCAAATATATGGTCTAGAGGCAACAGAATGGGCAAATGTTTTATTATGAGTGCAGAACCGCTTTAAGCATGCATTATACCAAAAGGCTGAAAGGAGTGTAGTGGAATATCCACGACACCCCTACTTTAAGGAGACCAGATTTTTAAAATGAAATCCGGGACATTTTTTTTTTTTACTGGTAATGGTGCCAATCAGCGACTCTCTCCCCTTTGCAGCCGCCGCCCGCCTCACAGCATGTTAAGTCTTACTCTCCAGGCCCCGGCTACTACTAGGTGGGGAGCAGAGGAAGATCACTCTGTCAGGGAAGGCAAGGAGATAAGCAGGCAGGCGGCTGGCCGGGACTTGAGCCAAGGCAGAAGAACATGCGAGCGGAGCTGGATGGGCATGCGCCCGAAACTGAAGAAATATTCCCTCTGCTGCGACCAGCATTTTATTATCCGAAAGGGGCACAGATAATGAGGAAAAAATATATACCCCCCCTAAGCTAGTAGGAGTGGCGGAGCGGAGGTGTGTAATTCAGATTTTTTATTTTTTATTCTGCACTAACTGTCTTTGAAATTGCCTCAGTCCCTGTTCAAATCCAATCCGGGGACAAAACCAGGGAGAGACTTGGTCCGGGGACAGTGTCCTCAATCCGGGGACAAAACCAGGGAGAGACTTGGTAAGGGGACAGTGTCCTCAATCCGGGGACAAAACCAGGGAGAGACTTGGTCTGGGGACAGTGTCCTCAATCCGGGGACAAAACCAGGGAGAGACTTGGTCTGGGGACAGTGTCCTCAATCCGGGGACAAAACCAGGGAGAGACTTGGTCCGGGGACAGTGTCCTCAATCCGGGGACAAAACCAGGGAGAGACTTGGTCCGGGGACAGTGTCCTCAATCCGGGGACAAAACCAGGGAGAGACTTGGTCCGGGGACAGTGTCCTCAATCCGGGGACAAAACCAGGGAGAGACTTGGTCCGGGGACAGTGTCCTCAATCCGGGGACAAAACCAGGGAGAGACTTGGTCCGGGGACAGTGTCCTCAATCCGGGGACAAAACCAGGGAGAGACTTGGTCCGGGGACAGTGTCCTCAATCCGGGGACAAAACCAGGGAGAGACTTGGTCCGGGGACAGTGTCCTCAATCCGGGGACAAAACCAGGGAGAGACTTGGTCCGGGGACAGTGTCCTCAATCCGAGGACAAAACCAGGGAGAGACTTGGTCCAGGGACAGTGTCCTCAATCAAGGGACTGTCCCCGGAAACCAGGGATGTCTGGTCACCCTACCCTACTTAGCGTGGAGCTCCTCCCACCCTCCTTGTCTTGCAGCTTCTGAGTTCTCAGTGGTTAGTAACTCCAGTCCGGCATTAATAAATGCACACCTCCCAACATTTTGAGATGGGAATGAGGGACACCTACTAACAAACGTATGTAGACATAGGACACGCCCCCTGCCACACCCCCTTAAAGGAGAATTAACCAAAAAAAAGTGTTAATTAAATCCACAACGGCTTTTTTTTTTTTTTACCACTACTATTCCTTTATATTGGCTTTTAAAAATGACAAATGCAGCAATTTAGAAATCAGATGAAAGGTTTAGCTCCGGGAAACACTTTTTGATAGATAAAAAGTGCATTTTATATACAACTATACAGATCAGACCCAAATGAGGGGGAATGAGGGACTTTGTTCCAAATCAGGGACAGTTGGGAGCTATGATAAATGCAATGTGCTTTTTTAATGCATCGTTGTAGGCTGCATAACCACTTCCCACCTGGCCTATAGCAGAATGACCGGCCCGGTGTGGGTTCTCATTGTTCTGAGTGGGCTTCATATAACGTCCTTTAGAACAAGCCAGGGGGGAGCACAACGTGGCGTTCGGTAGTGCGATGTGTTGTTCAGACACACCACATCCATAGCTCCCAACTGTCCCTGATTTCGAGGGACTGTCTCTGATTTCGAGGGACTGTCCCTGATTTTGAGGGACTGTCCCTGATTTGGAACAAAGTCCCTCTGTCCCTCTTTCCTCCTCATTTTGGTCTGATCTTTATAGTTTTATATAAAAAAAATACTTTTTATCTTTCAAAAAGTGTTTCCCAGTGCTAAACCTTTCATCCAATTTCTAAATTGCTGCATTTATACATTCCAAAAGCCAACATAAAGGAATAGTAGTAGTAAAAAAGTACTTGTGGGTTTAAGCAACCATTGTTTGCACAATTCTCCTTTAAGGGGGGGTGTGGCAGGGGGTGGGCCCTATGCCTACATACTTTTGCTAATAGTTGTCCCTCATTCCCATCTCAGAAAGTTGGAAGGCATCACTGATCCCGGTAAAGAGCCTATGAAGTAGGCTCTTTACCATGTGATCAGCTGTGTCCAATCACAGCGCCTTAGGAGAGGAGAGCCGTAAAGTGGCTTTCCTCAGTGGGGACATCTGCAATGATCATCAGTGCAGCCACATCAGTGCAGCCACATCAGTGATGCCTTTCAGTTCCCACCAGTAATGCCCATTAGTGCCCACCAGTAATGGCAATCCGTGCCCTCTTTCCCCGCTGCCTTATCAGTGCACTAAAGTTAATTTTAAGGGGCCCAACAAAAACTACCCAATTTTTGGGTAAAATATAAGACGTGGTTGCACCGAGTAAATAGATACCCAACGTTTCAAACATTAACAATTTGCCATTCGGAGAATTCTGGCACTCCTCTCCTACATGTAAAAAATCCAATTTTCTTTTTTGTTAGAAAATTACTCAGAACCCCCGAACATTATATATGTTTTTTTTTTAGTAGAGACCCTGGGAAATAAAATAGTGTTGTCGCACTGTGTTTGCGCAGCAATTTTTCAAACAAATTAAAAAAAAAAAATTTAACCACTTAAGCCCCGAGCCATTTTGCAGGCCAAAGACCAGAGCACTTTTTGCAATTCGGCACTGCGTCGCTTTAACTGACAACTGAGCGGTCGTGCGACGTGGCTCCCAAATAAAATCGACGTCCTTTTTTTCCCCACAAATAGAGCTTTCATTGGTGGTATTTGATCACCCCTGCAGTTTTTAATTTTTGTGCTATAAACAAAAAAAGAGCAATAATTTTGAAATAAAAAACTCTTTTTTTTACATTTTGCTATAATAAATACCCCCCCCCCCCCCAAATTTTTTTCCTCAGTTTAGGCCGATACGTATTCTTCTACATATTTTTGGTTAAAAAAAAAACGCAATTATCTATTATTGATTGGTTTGCGCAAAAGTTATAGCGTTTACAAGATAGGGAATAGTTTTATGGCATTTTTACTAGTAACTTTTTTTTTTTTTACTAGTAATGGCGGCGATCAGCGTTTATCGTGACTGCGACATTGTGGCGGACACATCGGACATTTCTGACACATTTTTGGGACCATTGGCATTTATGCAGCGATCAGTGCTATACAAATGCACCGATTCCTGTGTAAATGACACTGGTAGTGAAGGGGTTAACCACTAGGTGGCAGTGTAGGGGTTAAGGGTGTCCTGGGGAGTGTTTCTAACTGTGGGGGGGAGGGGCTGTGTATGACACGTCACTGATCTCTGCTTTGATTAGAGGGAGCAGAGAGATCAGTGACACTGTCACTAGGCAGAACGGGGAGATGCTTGTTTACGTCAGCATCTCCCCGTGAGATGATTGCGGGTATCCCCGCGGCGATCGAGTCCACGATCAGACTCCCAGAGGTCCCGACCGGCATCACGCGATAGCACGGCGGCAAATTTAAAGGGACAACCCAGAAGCAAAACGGATGAGGATGGAAACAGCCTCCAGCGATGACATCGCATCGCTGGAATGCTTCATTTTCAGGTAAGTTTCACATAATGTGCTGTGCGATAATGTGCTAGTATGCACGTATGCATACTAGCACATTATGACTTTACCTTGCTCTTCACTCTACAATGTGTGCAGTCTGATCTTCCTGCTCTTCAGGTTTTAATTTCAGA